>NC_045446.1:91898170-92026052 GCF_002776525.5 Piliocolobus tephrosceles
TTTTTTTTTTTTTTTTTTTGAGACAGAGTCTTGCTCTATCACCAAGGCTGGAGTGCAGTGGCACCATCTCGGCTCACTGCAACCTCCACCTCGTGGGTTCAGGTGATTTTTCTGCCTCAGCCACCCAAGTAGCTGGGATTACAGGCATGCAACATCACGCCAGGCTAATTTTTGTATTTTTAGTAGAAACAGCGTTTTGCCATGTTGGCCAGGCTGGTCTCAAACTCCTGGCCTCAAGTGATCCATCAACCTCAGCCTCCCAAAGTGTTGGGATTACAGGCATGAGCCATGGCACCCGGCAAAGCTCTTTTAATTAAGATAATGTGGTACTGGCATAGGATGCGTATAAAAATCAATAAAATACATATTAAAAATCAAAATACATATAAAAATCAATAAAAATTCTTGCAAATAAACCTGATTTACAGCAAAGCAGGCATTGCAAACCTATCAAGCAACAATAGCTATGGTAGCTATGAACACACATCACTCAGATTTCCTTTCAAGAGATAACCTGCGCCAAAGAGACTGTTGGCTGACAGCCCCTACCTGCCGTACCTTCTGCATCTACCATGGTGTTCACATCAATGCCTTTCTCCCCGCAGAGTGTTCCCAGTGACTGAACATTGTGGGTGTACCAGAAACAGACAATTCTTAACCACTGAGGAACTTCTCTGGTGGACAGTCTTTACTTATGTGTGCCTCAATAGCCCAGGGCAAGACTGCCTTTTTCAGAGCTACTTCTTCCTTCCCATGCTCTTTTCACATGTGTCAGACACACATCATAACATCATGACCTTTATCCTTCACAGGTGTTCCTTCCCAATAAATCTCATACACCTCTAATTCCATCTTGATATCTGCTTTTCGGAGGAACTGAACTGACATAGTTGGTACCAGAAACGGTCCAAGAAAGCAGGCTATAAGCTGGAGATTGGGGATGGAATCACTGACTGGCAAGGAAAACCCCATGCTGAGTGGAGAGTGGGTCACAGATTGTCCCTGGCTCAAGGTAGTGGCTCGATTGCCACTATTTCACAGGTGATGACCTGAGGAAACATCCCCTGAGGAAAACAGGCTTGCCAATGCAAGAATCCAGGCATTTCAAAGACGCAGTGGGGACAACACCTGCAAAGACAGTAGCTAGTTATTACTAAGTTGAATTGAAACCCTTCAGAGTGATGAGAAACCGAGAGCAGTTAACAACTAAAGGTTAAGTATGAGAGCCAGGATGCACTTGTGGTGGTATCGCTTACAAAGAGATCCTTATCACCCTGCAGTGGAAGAGAGCTCAGCTGCGGGGCAATCATAGGACTTAGAACAAGGAATTGCAGAGGCATTTATCAGGCAAGGAAGATCTGTCACAAAAAGACCAGAGCCCTGAAACATCTGGGTGGGTAGCCCCAAGAATTCTGGGTCACCAGATTCCCAAATCTGTGCCCATCTCTCCTACCATTAGGAGACTGCAGGAACCAACAAGGTCTCAGTGATGCTGCTGCCTCTCCCTGCAGATCCTTCTTGCAGATCCTTCAGGCCTAGAACTTCCCCAGCTGTATTGGGTTGGGATTTAATATTAGTTAAACTTCCCCAGCTGTATTGGGCTGGGCTTTAACATTAGTTATCTGCTTGTCAGCAGACAGGGGGTTAACTGTGAGGGTTTTCTGGCTGCCTTGTGGTGGAAAGGCCTCAGTAGGGTCTTCTCACGTGCGGTAAATGCTAGCTCTTAACAAGGAGTAGTGAGAGAGAGGCACTGATGTCACTAAGAACTTCAGTGGTGGCTCTGCTCTGTAGGCCAGGACTGAAATATGAGAGGAGATCAAGCCTCCTCTATTAAAGAGCTGGGCTCCTTAATTGTAGTGAGCATGATGAGCCCCCAGAGTAAGAGAGACCAGGTAACTGCCAGAAGCTGGGGGCCACAGTTACCCTAACAAACAGCAAGGTTAAAGAAGCAGCAGAGGGGCCTTGGTTGTCAGGCAGTTGTAGAAATGATGAATACAATTTGGAGTTTCTAGGGTACAAACAAGTTGGCATCCTACAAGGGTACTACCTAACATCTATAGTCAAAACAAGTAAAGAAGGGAGGAGTAGGTAGCTTAGGACAGTGGTTCCAACAAAAATTATAATATCTTGCTCCGTTTCCAGACCTAACCCTTTTTTTTTTTTTTTTTTTAAGACAGAGTCTTGCTCTGTCGCCCAGGCTGGAATGCAGTGGCACGATCTCGGCTCACTGCAGCCTCCACCTCCCCGGTTCAAGCGATTCTCTGGCCTCAGCCTCCTGTGTAGCTGGGACTACAGGCACATGCCACCACACCTGGCTAATTTTTTATATTTTTGATAGACACAAGGTTTCACCATGTTGGCCAGGCTGGTATCAAACTCCTGACCTCAAGTGATCTGCCCACCTCAGCCTCCCAAAGTGCTGGCATTACAGGCATGAGCCATTGCACCTGGCCTGAGCCTATTTTTAAACTGAAACCCGTTAAGTGATAAGATGGCTGGGTCTCCAGGAAGGACCCTGCAATTCCCCCAAGAATATATACTGCAAAGATTCCCTCAGTCATCTAAAGGGACCTATGGTCATTTCAGTGGGAATACACTGAGGAAAGGGAATAACCAAATATTCGAGGACTACTGAAGCGGGATCTTGGGCCATGATGTTCTTCAGCTACTAGACGATAGGATCTACTAAACCAAGGGAGTAAACCAAGAGAACAAAGATAAGAAATCTGAGAGGCAACAAAGCTGCAGTGGCCATGAGAATGCACTTTGCAGCCCTCCAGCTACGGAGCGTAACTGATCAAAGACCTTAGCTAAAGTGCTCTGAAACCCATCCCAGCCCAGAGGATAGATTCTCAAAGGATGCAGAGGAACAAGGAAAAGGCAAAACACAAACAGAAATCCCCAGGGTGACAGTAAAGGAAAAATTCAGCTGTGCGGCAAGCCTAGAAAGCAACCAGTCAAGACAAGTATAGAAGGAATGGCCGCAAGAAGATAAAATTGACAGGAAATCTACTAAGTTTGAGTTACTAAGAGGATGTTTGCAATCTGGAAGGGAAAGAATTAGTGATAAATTACATAGAAAATTAAACAAAAATCATAATTTGTATGACAGCCCAAACAAAAATATGAACAAGGAATAATAAATATTCATAGTATACTAGATGACAGCAAAAATTATATTTAATCATAATAATGCAAGTGTTAAATATTGATCTAACAAAAATTAATAAGAATTTTAGTAGGCTGGGAGAGTGGGAAGTGTGAGGGAGACACGTGGAGAATATAGTAAGAGGTTAACAGGTCATATATGAAACAAATACCAAGAATGACAGGATAAGCATGTTATTTAGAAATATGGAAGTAAATACTATAAGAAAAAGCTAAAAGAATTAATATTATCTAGGGAGAAGAAATGGAGAGGGATACTGCTAATTATTCCATAATAATAAGACTTGTATTTTATGTTTAAGCTATCTTTAACTTTGATAAACTTTAAATTCAAAATAATTATTGACCAATACATTTTTTGTTTTTGTTTTTGTTTTTGTTTTTTAAATAGAGATGGGGTCTTGCTATGTTGCTTAGGCAGGACTTGAACTTCTGTCCTCTAGGAATCTTCCCATCTCAGCCCCCCAAAGTGCTAGATTACAGGAATGAGCTACCACACTGGGTCAAAAAACAATTAAAATGTTTTTTTTAAAGCAATGAAACTGCAACAATTTGACAATAATATGTGAATATATAGAGTTTTAAGAAATTAATAAAAGTCAAACACTACAATTAAACAAATGATTCATAAAATAACTAAAATTGAATAACAATGTATTGTTGAAATTTTATCTCGGATTTTAAAAAATGAAAGTTAAAAAAAAAAGGAGACCATTTCTAGATACACGCATACTCAAGAGAATTGAAAACATATATCTACACATAAACTTGTAAATAAATATTCATAGCAGCATTATTTATAATAACTAAAAAGAAGAAATAACCCAAATGTGCATCAACTGATGAACGGATAAATAAAATGTGTTATATCCGCACAGTGGAATATTATTCAGCAATAAAGAATAAAGTACTGATACATGCTACAGTATAGATGCATCTTGAAAACATTAACATCATGCTAAGTGAAAGATACCAGTCACATATTGTATGATTCCATTTATATAAAATGTCCAAAATAGGCAAATCTACAGAAGCAGAGAATAGATTAGTGGTTGCCAGCGGCTAGGAAGAAGAAATAGGGAATAACTGCTAATGAGTATGGAGTCTACGTGAGGTTATGAAAGTACTCTAAAATTAGTGGTGATGGTTGCACAACTCTACAAATGCGTTAAAAGCCACTGAGTTTTATATACTTTATAAGGGTAAATATTATGGTACGTGAATTATATCTCACTACAGCTGTTGTAAAAAAACACACACACACACACAAAAATTAAAAATACAAAAACAAAGAAATGAGAAAGGCAGAAGAAAATAGTAAGATTTAAAAAGATAGAAACAAAAGAAACAATTCAAGCAAATGCATGTCATGGTTAAATGAGTGAAAAAAGTATAGAGATTTTTTTTCATGGGAGGGCCACACACTGAAATTCATGTCTCCGATTTGAACACAATAAGTATAAGAGTCATATTCCTTTTGTTGTGAAATTTCTGTATACAAAATATTCTATTTGGCAGAATAATTGCCACCCAAAAAAGTGCAAACAGCTCAAGATAGTGGATATATATACATATATTTTGAGGGCTAGGGTTTGGAAAAAAACCTGTTACAAAATCTATTTCATCAACATAGAGAAGCAGAACTGTTTTCTCCTTGGCTTGAGAAAAAAACAAAAAATAAATGGGTTCTGTTTTGTCTTTTTTCAGAAAAAAAGCTATTAAAGTCACTGGCTTAGCAAGTGGATACCGTATTTCTAGGAGAATCTAGCTGATCTACCCTAATGCAAAATATTTCATTGCTCTTTATTTAGATTGCTTTCTAAATGTATGTACTATTTGAAGTGAGTAAGGTTTTCAAACAGCTTTTTGCCAAATGAATTGGGAAGGCAAAAATAGCATCAAAGACCCAAAGATGCTTTAAGAGCATTACAAGAAAAAACTTGGAAAGTGTGCACAGCTAGGAAGCCAAGAGAAACTTTAATCCAAATAAATCATGAGCCAAAAGTATCATTTTAAATGGGAGAGAATGAAATCAGCCTCTTCCATAAAGCTAACTCATCGCTTTCCAGTTTATTTCCATGACAAACCAGCTAAAACTTTCATGAGATTTCATTGACCACATTAGTTTTTAAATTATTTTTTAGTCAGTTTTATAAGTCAGAAATAAACAAAAGGTAATCTCCTCCCAGAAGCAACTGCTAAAGTATTGATCCTACATAGTGGTTTCATTGACACATATTTGTTCTTCAATAGTTCTTAAATTGTTCTTAAATAGTTCATGTAACTTTTAAATAATTTATATAACTTCATCTTTCAGCATGGATACCTAAAGAAACATCAAATAAAACATTATTCATTTTTGAGACAGCATCTCATTCTGTCACTCAGGCTGGAGTGTAGTAGTGTGATCTCAATTCACTGCAGCCCTGACCTCCCCAGCTCAGGTAATCCTCCCACCTCAGCCTCCCGAGTAGCTGGGACTACAGATGCCCGCCATCACACCTGGCTAATTTTTATATTTTTTGTAGAGACGGGGTTTTGCCATGTTGCCCAGGCTGGTCTCAAACTCCCAGGCTCAAGTGGTCCACCTGTCTTGACCTCCCAAAGTGCTGGGATTACAGGCATGAGCCACGGCACCCAGCCAGAATACATTAAGTTTTGGGGTAAAATTCAAGCTTCTTAGTAATGAATTTTGTTGATATGCCTTTTCCCCCCATTAAAACAATCCAACAAAAACAACTTCAGTGAAGTCTGGATTAGTGTATATAATCCAACAATGAATTTTCCCCTAAAGGGAAAGGTGAGAAAGCTTCAGTTCGATCTTCAGTCAGTTTTTATTGAGGGCCCACTTTATGTCAAGTCCTCATAAATTAAGGTACTGCAGATAATTTTTCAGAAGTAAATGGTAGTGTGCAATCATCAGCAGCTTTTGAACAAATTACGGTAATAATAACCATGAATGACTGAGTACTTACCACATGCCAGGCACTCTGTGAGGCACAGTACATGATAATCCCATTTCATGCCCTCAAAGCCTTATAATGAAGACAGAATATTTTCCTCTTTTAAAAGATGAGAACAGGCCAAGTGCGGTCACTCGCGCCTGTAATCCCAGCACTTTGGGAGGCCGAGTCAGGCAGATCACTTGAGGTCAGGAGTTCAAGACCAGCCTGGCCAACATGGTGAAACCCATCTCTACTAAAAGTATAAAAATTAGCTGGGTGTGATGGCAGGCCCCTGTAGTCCCAGCTGCTTGGGAGGCTGAGGCAGGAGAATCCCTTGAACTCAAGAGGTAGGCTGAGATCACGCCACTGCACTTCAGCCTGGGCAACACAGTGAGACTCTCAAAAAAAAAAAAAAAAAAAGATGAGAAGAGTGAAACAGAGAGAGGTCAAGAAACTTGCCCAAAGCCACACAGAAAGCATGGCAGGCTGAAGTTCAAAACCAGGAAATTTGACCTCAGAGCACTCACTCTTTCTTAACTCCTTAATGCTGCTTCTTGAAACTCAGAATGAATTTTCCTGTGGAATCACATTGTAACTGTAATTAATTTCACAAGATAGTCCATAAAAGCCTGGAAACATGTCTAGACAATAGTCTATAAGTACACAACAGAACTGTAATAACGAATGACCCAGTTCAAACACAGAAGGAACTGGTAGCATAAGGGGTGTTTTGTCTCCTTTAGCAGCAGCCATTCACCTTGAAAAAATGGTTTTCAAACATTATAAAGCCAAATAATTATCTAGGCAAATGAAATCTGACCTAAAATAGATAAGAGTGGAGCTTCTCTGACTTGTTCTGATAGAACAGGGAGAGGAAAAGTCTCTTTTCTCCATTCCACAAAATAGACCCTGAGACACTTTCAAAAAACGCTGGATTTCAAGGAAGACAGCCTGAAAACCACTGAAGCAGACAGAAGGATTGTTATGGGCCCATTGGATCTTATTTTCCAAAAATCACAGAACAAAATATTTTACAATGTTCTTGTAGACAAAATAGAAAAATACAGGTTGCAGTACAGTACAGTTATGTGTATCAATAGATCTGTCCGTCTAATGGAAGGTGTTTAGTATCATGCCAGAGGACTTTGTATTGGGTCCAATTCCATTAAGCATTTTTTATCAATAAGTTGGATGAAGTCCTAGAAGCTTAGCCTAGGAAACAAAAAGGAAAATGGTATAAAATCATCACCAAACATAGTCAAAGAGTGAACTGCAAGCACTTCAGAAGTATACATTTTTTTAATGCTGAGTATTTTCCACAGAAATCCTTTTTGGTGAGACCTAGAGTGCAAAATTAGACCCTTGAAGGAGTAAGGCATTCAAGACCTCATCTTATCCTTAATAAACCCAAAAGTTAACTCACCTCCATCCTTGCACAGTTAACTTTCCAGATATGACTCCCCCATCCACTCACCTACCCACACAAGACAGGGGAAATGGATTGCTCACAAGATCACAAAGAATGATAAAACCAAAAAAACAGAAAACTAAACTTCAAGAAGCCACAGTGGGCCCGTGGTGGCTCATGCCTATAATACCAGCACTTTGGGAGGCCAAGCTGGGTAAATCACTTGAGGCCAGGAGTTCAAGATCAGCCTGGGCAACATGGCAAAAACCCATCTCTACTAAATATACAAAAATGAGCCAGGCATGGTGGTGCGTGCCTGTAGTCCCAGCTATTCAAGAGGCTGAGGCATGAGAATTGCTGGAACCCAGGAGGCAGAGGTTGCAGTGAGCTGAGATGGTACCACGTGGCACTCCAGCCTGGGCAACAGAGCAAGACTGTGTCAAAAAGAAAAGAAAAGAAAAGAAAAGAAAAGAAAAGAAAAGAAAAGAAAGAAGGAAAGAAAGAAAGGAAGGAAGGAAGGAAGGAAGGAAGGAAGGAAGGAAGGAAGGAAGGAAGGAAGGAAGGAAGGGGCCAGGCGCGGTGGCTCACACCTGTAAAGGAAGGAAGGAAGGGGCCAGGCGCGGTGGCTCACACCTGTAATCCCAGCACTTTGGGAGGCCAAGGCGGGTGAATCACCAGGTCAGGAGATCGAGACCATCCTGGCTAGCATGGTGAAACCCCTTCTCTACTAAAAAATACAAAAAATTAGCCAGTCGTGGTGGCGGGTACCTCTAGTCCCAGCTACTTGGGAGGCTGAGGCAAGAGAATGGCGTGAACCCGGGAGGTAGAGCTTGCAGTGAAACGAGATCGCGCCACTGCACTCCAGCCTGGGTGACAAAGCAAGACTCCATCAAAAAAAAAAAAAAAAAAACAAGAAAAAAGAAAGAAAAGGCCAAAGTGAACTCTAAACTAAATGGTCTAGAAACAGATATTAAAACCAATGTGAAGAGCCAAGGTGTAAAAACCAGGGAGACAGGTGATAAATGATTCATGGGTCACAATAGTATGGGCCAGATCTTCTTTTGTTTTGCTTATATAAACTTTGCTGGGTCAGCCAAGTTTAAACGTCCAACTCTGGAGTTGAAATAGACACAATTATTTCCAAGGTATAGTAAAGTGAGTATTTTCCTGGTTAACCCAATGGGAAAGTGTAGTAAGTTCCAGGCTATCCTTGAAGTGAAGATATAGTCACATGACTGCTCTTTCAACCCCTAAGCACTCTTCTCAATACATTGATTACCAACTGACATTGGTGTCTAAAGCAATCTAATGCTTTTCTAATCTATTTAGTTTTCCGTCTCAGATTAACAGAGCCAGATATGGGTGTGGTGTCCAAGGCATGGCTTTCGCCAGCTAGTTTGTGATGCCAAGAAATGGTGGAAGATGGGGAGATAGCCATGGAAGAGAGTACTATAGTGGAAACATGCGATGGTTTGGATGTGTTCCCTAAAGTTCATGTGTTGTAACTTAACCCCCAATGCAACAGTACTGAGGGGGTGGGATTTTTAAGAGGTGATTAGCTCATGGGCCCAGAGTGATGGCTCATGCCCATAATCCCAACACTTTGGGAGGCTGAGGCAGGCAGATCATCTGAGGTCAAGAGTTCCAGACCAGCCTGGCCAACATGATGAAACCCCTTCTCTACTAAAAATACAAAAACATTAGCTGGGTGTGGTGGCTGGCACCTGTAGCCCCAGCTACTTGGGAGGCTGAGACAGGGGAATCGTTTGAACCCAAGAAATGGAAGTTGCAGTGAGCTGAGATCCCAACCAGGCACTCCAGCTTGGGTGACAGAGCAAGACTCTGTCTCAATAAAAAAGATGTGATTAGGTCATGATGGCTTTGCCCCCATGAGTGGATTAATGCTGTTATCTCAGGAACAGGATCCTGTTAAAACAATATATTTGGCCCCTTTTCCCCTTTCTCTCCCACGTGTGCTTTTTAGATCTTCCTCCCTTCTACTATGAGATAATGCAGCAAGAAGGCTCTTAACAGATTCCAGTGCCTTGATATTAGATTTCCCAGTCACCAGAACTGTGAGAAATACATTTCTTTTCTTTATAAATTATCCAGATGGTGATATTCTGTTATAGCAAGTCATGGACTAAGAGCATCATAGAGTTAGTGAATCCCACAAAAATTAAATATCCAGTTGTTGTCGTTTTATGGGAAGGCAATGCTTGAATGTTGGAAAGAAAGATGAATGGCATCTCCCTCATTGCCCAGTAACAGTAATTCTTATTTTATTTAATTTTTTAAAATTTTTTTTGGGGGGGATGGAGTCTTGCTCTGTTGAGCCCAGGTTGTAGTGCAGTGATGCCATCTCAGCTCACTGCAACCTCCACCTCCCGGGTTCAAGCGATTCTCCTGCCTCAGCCTCCTGTGCCTCCTGTGTAGCTGGGATTACAAGCACCCACCACCACGCCTGGCTAATTTTTTTTTTTTTTTTTTTTTTTTTTTAGTAGAGATGGGGTTTCACCATGTTGGTCAGGCTGATCTCAAACTCCTGACCTCAGGTAATCCGCCTGCCTTGGCCCCACAAAGTGCTGGGATTACAGGCATGAGCCACCATGCCTGGCCAGTAACAGTAATTTTATTTTGACCTTAAACTGTAAATAAAATGGAGAAGTCGGGTGAGGTAGCTCAAGCCTGTAATCCTAACACTTCAGAAGGCCAAGGCAGGAGGATTGCTTGAGCCCAGGAGATTAAAACCAGCATGGGCAACATAGTTAAGACCTCATCTCTATTCTTTATTAAACAATAAAAAATACATAAGTACCTAAATAAAATGGAGAACTAATGACTAAGATAGAAAAGACTAGAAAGTGATGGAAGAAACAGAAGTGAGAGATAGCCTGTTTCGGCCATATTAAGTGGGTGCTGGTTAGACAACCATGCAAGATGTTAAGGAGGCATTTGGAAATAGAAGTTTGGAAATTCAGAAAGGGGTCAAAGCCAGGGATTTTATTTTATGTTTTGGAGACAAGGTCTCATGTTGTCCCCTAGGCTGGAGTGCAGCAGTGCAATCCTAGCTCACTATAGCCTCAAACTCCTGGGCTCAAACGATCTTCCCATCTCACCCTCCTGAGTAGCTGGAACTACAAGCACATGCCACCACACCTGGCTAATTTTTTTACTTTTATTTTTAGTAGAGACGAGGTTTTGCTATGTTGCTGAGGCTGGTCTCAAGCTCCTGAGCTCAAACAATCCTCCCACCTCAGCCTCCCAAAATGCTGGGATTACAAGTGTGAGCCACTGCTCCTGGCCTAAAGCCAGAGATTTTTTAAAATTGGCATGTAGACGATATTTACATTTCTCTAGTAATTGTGTGGTTTATTTATATGTATGTCTTTAATCCCCCGGAAATTGTAATACAATATGTGGTAGAGATTTTATTTTTCCCAAATGGGAAAAACAACTGCCTCAGTGCAATCCTTACATTATTCCATTAATTCAATACTATCAGTACTCTCCTTATCCTTCGACTCCCCGACCTCCGGAATAATGTCTAGATTTCCTGTTCTGGCATTCAAAGCACTCAATTGCTTGGTCTTATTTTTTTTTCCTGATCTATTTCACTGACATTATGATTTTCCTACTGGTTATTCAAATTGTGAATAAGCCCTAGGGGCTGTGTAAAGCCCTCTCAGAGCCATCTTGGCGTGAGATAACAGAGCAAACAGTTAAGGATCCTGCCACTCATCCCACTTCAAACACTAGAACTCTCCCTTCTCCTGATTTACATGCTGATGCCTCCAAATGAGAATTTTACTGAAGAGGCCATGCGCAGTGGCTCATGCCTATAATCCCAGCACTTTGGGAGGCCAGGGTGGGCGGATCACTTAAGGTCGGGAGTTTGAGACTAGCCTGGTCCAACATGTGAAACCCCATCTCTACTAAAAATACAAAATACAAAAAGTAGCCAGGTTTGGTGGTGGGCACCTGTAACCCCAGCTACTCGGGAGGCTGAGGCAGTAGAATCACTTGAACCTGGGAGGCAGAGTTTGCAGTGAGCCAAACCTGTGCCACTGCACTCCAGCCTGGGCGACAGAGCCAGAGTCTCAAAAAAGGAATTTTACTGAAGAGACAGTTGCTTATTTATTTATTTATTTATTGAGACAGAGTCTGGCTTTGTCGCCCAGGTGGGAGTGCAGTGGCACAGTCTCAGTTCACTTCTACCTCTGCCTCCCAGATTCAAGTGATTCTCCTGCCTCAGCCTCCCAAGTAGTTGGGATTACAGGCATGTGCCACCACGCCTGGCTAATTTTTTTTGTATATTTAGTAGAGATGGGATTTCATCATGTTGGTCAGGCTGGTCTCAAACTCCTGACCTCAGGTGATCTGCCTACTTCCCCTTCCCAAAATGCTGGGATTACAGGCATGAGCCACTACGCCTGGCTAGATTCAGTTGCTTTAGGGAAAAAAAAAAAAAAAAAAAAAAAAACACCCTCCTCCCTAGACTAAATGATCCTCTTGTGCAAGTTTTACAATGTCTATTTGTCATTGATTGGTTCCATAGGAAACAGACTTTGAGACAGAGATCTGTGCACAAGAAGTTTATGGAGGCATGCTCTCCTGTAAAGAAATGAAGGAAGTACAGTTATGTAGAGGGAGATGTTGGAACTATGAAACTGTTACAACAGAGATTCCAGTCAATCCTAGATGTCCCAGATTGAGGCAAGGGGGCCGCGCTGTCCAGTCAATGTATTCTGATTGACCTGGGGAGGTAGTAGCATCAATTTGGGTGAAGGAGCTCACTTTGTTTGTGCACAGTTCCTGGAAAGGGACTTAACCTTAAGCCATCCACAGACCAGGATTCCATCAGTTGAGCGAATGAGTGCCTTAGCTCTAAAGAGGGTTCCTGGTGGCACACCACAGCATCTACACCGCTTCTTTGAATTTACTCAGGCTATTGATTTTTCTCAAGGACATTTCCTACCACCTCCGATTCCTACCTCCTCCAATTAAGCCCAGCTCAAATGCTATATCCTCCATTAAACATTCCTTGACTCTTGTCATTGTAAATAGTATTTTTCACCTCTAAATGTTGAGTACTTTATATTCCTCTCATGGCATTATGACACTTATCTTGTTCTACCTTCCATAAGAGCTATTTTTTACTTCAATAAATTGAGAACTTTCCGTTACTCAGGCAATAAACTAGGACCCGAGGATATAAAGTCATCAAAACAGATATGACCCTCTTCATGCTTTAAACAAATAGAAGTTTAAAAAGTTCACAGTAGTAAAAGAGTACAGAGATGGAAATTTAATTCAAATGAAGGTGTCAGGAAATGATCCTCTAAAGAAGTGAAATGAAACCCAGTAGTAGAGAGCAGCTCAGTGAAGGGCGGTGGTAGGGATGAGTGGGGTGTGTTCAAGTAAGAGCAAGCAAGGCCAGGTGCGGGGGCTCACGCCTGTAATCCCAACACTTTGGGAGGCTGAGGCAGACAGATCACTTGAGGTCAGGAGTTCAAGACCAGCCTGGCCAACATGACGAAACCCTATCTCTACTAAAAATACAAAAATTAGCTGGGCATTGTGGCACGCGCATGTAATCCCAACTACTCGGGAGGCTGAAGAGGAGAATTGCTTGAACCCAGAAGTCAGAGGTTGCAGTGAGCCGGGATCATGCCACTGCACTCCAGCCTGGGCGACAGAGCGAGACTCTGTGTCAAAAAAAAAAAGTAAGATAGAGCAGCAAATGCTAAACCTGACATATGTTGATCTCTTCCTATATGGCAGACACCATCTCAGGTGCAAGGACTCCATTACTAAACAAAAGCAGAATAAAAGTCCTTCTTCCTTAGAGCTTCCATCCTAGGAAATAAAAGAACTTAATATAACTAGAATTTAGAGAATAACAGTGAGGGTGGTGCAAGATGGGGCTGAAGTGGCAGGTAGAGGCCAGACCACTAATGGCCCAGTCAGGATTTAAGGATTTTAATGCCTGCCGGGCGCGGTGGCTCAAGTGTGTAATCCCAGCACTTTGGAAGGCTGAGACGGGCGGATCACGAGGTCAGGAGATCGAGACCATCCTGGCTAACACAGTGAAACCCCGTCTCTACTAAAAAAATACAAAAAACTAGCCCGGCAAGGTGGCGGGCGCCTGTAGTCCCAGTTACTTGGGAGGCTGAGGCAGGAGAATGGCGTCAACCCGGGAGGCAGAGCTTGCAGTGAGCTGAGATCCGGCCACTGCGCTCCAGCCTGGGCGACAAAGCGAGACTCCATCTCAACAACAACAACAAAAAAAACAAAAAACAAAAAAAACAGGCTTTTAATGCCATAGGCATGATCAGATATTTTTTTCTACAAGCTCTCTGGCTGTAGTGTAGCTGTCCTGTCTCCCCTTCTGTATTTCTAGCTATTGGAAGACTCCTCTCTTCCTAATTTGCCTTTCAGAACATAAGGTCCCTTTGCAAATAATGGACATCCAAAAAATAACAGTGACGAACATTTGAGTGTTTTCTATGTGCTGGAGATTGGTCTACGCATGTTCCATGTATCAACTCATTAATCCTTACAACCCACCATGTCAGTTGGCTGTCCAAATGGAAGGAGGTATGCTTATTTGGAGCATAGGAACGTGGACACACTTGAGAGTCTACAGATAGAGACTACGTGTACAGTAAGGGGGAGGGAGTAAGCAGTGGGTGAGGAAAAAAAATCAAAATGCCACACACACAGCTCCATATGCCTCTGAATCTTATTCAAACCAATTTTTTAAAAAACATTCACAATTAGCTGCAAAGCTAAGAAATACATAGACAGGAAAACTGCGTGATCCTATTGCCCAAAAAAGACTGGTGTACACATTTTCATGTCTCTGAGACCCTTATCCTATCATCTGTGTTGATAATTATTAAAGCATATGCCTAAAGAACATGATGAGCCGATTTAGCAAAATCACTGGGCTTTCTGAGGAACTGTTCATCATGATAACCTCTTAGGGCATCAACAATAGCCCATCTCTCTCTCTCTGAAAAAATTAAAAACAAAAAAAAAACCTTGGGAATGTGTTATCTGGGATCTCCAAAGAGACCTATCTGATTGAGGGACACTCCCCACACCCAGCCCCCTGATATTGCAACACACAAATGAAAAAAGACTCACCTGCAGATTGAAAGTGGCTATGTCTCCCTGAATGAGAAGCTAGATAAACATTACACTTAAAAGAGGCACTAAGGAACAGTCACTGACTGAGCCTTACAAGTATGTTCAGAGTTCCAAATGAGACACAACATAATGAGCTGTGGCATCTTAGATGAGGAAAGGCAGATAAAGGTGTGAGGACACAATGTGCTCGCTCGTTCCTGTTAATATGGAACTTTGATCAGAATTCCATTTTATTACATGAGTAGGAAGCAGCTTAATGGTTCTTTTCTCCAAGCACTCCCAGTTCTTGGACTAAGTAAGCATAGATGTATCTATAGGTTTATCTATGATTTGAAAAAAACATGTAAATAATAATCAGGAGCTATCCCCTTCCCATTAGAGTAGTAGTTCTGCTTCTCAGTTTCTCTAACTAGACCCTCTACTTTGTCTCTTTAGCATTTTCCTCCATCTCAGGCAATAGTTACAGCCCCTCACTGGGTCTTAGCCACCCGCCAATGTCCACTCCAACCCCTTGGTGCTGGTGGCATGGCAGATTGATTTGAGCAGGAAGTTGGGGGTACATTGCTTTGTAACTTTTCATAAACTCTGTTTAAACGAGAGTAAACCAAAAACAGGATTTTGCAATAAAAAGTATTTTTACAGAAACCAAACAAAGACTAACAGAAGTTGTACCCAGCCATTAGGAAGGCAAAGAAAGTGCTTTTCTTGACAGCCCTAGAAAGCTTTAAATTAATGTCAAAGAAGGAGTCCTGTCACAGAACAGAAAGACACGTTCCAGCCCCTACTTGTTTATATCTTCCTGGGGCCATAACTGCACCCCCACCCTATCCCCCTCTGCCCCCCCCCCACACTAGCTGTCTTCCAGAAACAAAAGACAGTCTCGTTTAACCCTTTCCTTCACCACGAGGCCTTTTAACTGCCAGCAGATATATTAATTGCATCTCGAACCACAGGCTGCTGCTGTGCTAAACAAAGTACAAGTTAAAAAGGAAATAATAATGATATTCATTTAGTCAGCACATACCAGGCACTGTGATAAGCACATACAGACGTTTTCTCAACACTTCTTGCAACAACCCAGATGAGGAAACTATGACAAAGAAGATAACTGGTCAGTTACCTTTATACAACTGGTAAGTGACAAGGTAAAGAGCAGATCTGCTTCCCCATAAAATCGAAGCTTTAACTACATCTAAAAGCTGTAAGTTAAATTTATACATAACATCTCTATAAATTTATCTAAATTAAAATTAATTTACTATAATTTATCAATTTATTTATAAATAAATTACCTATAAATTAATTTTATAAAATGTTATTTATTTAAAGGTAATCCTTAAAACTTGTATTTTTTTTTTGAGACGGAGTCTCGCTCTGTTGCCCAGGCTGGAGTGCAGTGGCCGGATCTCAGCTCACTGCAAGCTCCACCTCCCGGATTTACGCCATTCTCCTGCCTCAGCCTCCCAAGTAGCTGGGACTACAGGCGCTCGCCATCTCGCCCGCCTAGTTTTTTGTATTTTTCAGTAGAGACGGGGTTTCACTGTGTTAGCCAGGATGGTCTCCATCTCCTGACCTCGTGATCCGCCCGTCTCGGCCTCCCAAAGTGCTGGGATTACAGGCTTGAGCCACCGCGCCCGGCCAAAACTTGTATTGTTTTAAATTAAATATATCTGGGGAGCAAGTATGTCTGTGGCTAATCTTAATACTTACAACAAAAACATAACCAATCAACTTAGTCAAATCAGTTGTATTTTTCACACCTATAATATAATATAGATCAGTAAAATTGGAATCACTGATTCATTTACTCATTAAATTTTTTGGAATCCCCTCCTGTGTGCCAACCACTAAGGATACAACCTTGAACAGAATACTCCAGCTCTGACCTCTTAGGTTACTGGCTAATGAAACAAACATTAAGTACAGAAGCATACAAATATTTAAATAACTGCAAGCTGTTATAAGTGCTGTTGGGAACAAGTACATTGTTATGAGAGAATAACCAGAAAGACTAATATTGATTGGGAGTCAGAAAAGTCCCTGTAGGGAAATGACTTGTCACCTGAAACTTGAAGATGCATAGGAAGCAGTTAGGCTAAGAGTGAGAGGGAGGGAGGTGTTCCAGGCAGGGGACAAACCTTGTGCCAAGGCCCTGAGCAAGAAAAGAGCTTGGCTTTTTCCAAGCTAGTGATCCTTAGGTAGGGAACCAGGGAAAGAGAAATGAGATTGGAAAGAAAGACAATGTAAGCCGTAGAGATTTTGTATTTTTACCTTATATGTAAATGAAAATTCACTGAAGAATTCTCAATAGTGTTGATGCAGACAGGAGGCAGGGAAATACTGGGTAGAAAAAGGTGGTCCCTGGCGGGACCCATGGTCATAATGAGAAGATGCATTCCTGTTTCCACACCTGAATGTTGCCTATTCCAAAACCACCCTGGCCCGCCACATCCCCAACTATGTACCCATAAAAACCCCAAGCTCCACTGGCAGAGGAGCAGAGCGGCACAGCAGAGAAGGAGAGAAGGGAAGAAGCATCTGAATGTCGAGAAGAGAAGAGGCAGCTGGACATCAGAGACTACAGTTGGAGAGGAGTTCAGCCGGGATGGCCAAACTCCAAGGGAAGATTATCTTCCCACTCCATCCCCTTTAGCTCCCCATCCCACTAAGGAAATAATGATGTTCATTTAGTCAGCACGTACCAGGCACTGTGATAAGCACATACAGACACTTCCTCAACATTTCTTGCAACAAGAAAATGGCCACTAAGAGCCACTTTCATTGCTCAATAAAACCCTCCATGTACACCACACTTCAATCCGTTGGTGTGATCCGATTCTTCCTGGACACCCGGCAAGGATTCAGCATGCAGTGGGTGTGGGAACCCAAAAAGGCTGTCACACTGATTCGTCACTGAGCTGTTTAACACTTATGCCGTCCACAGATGGCAAAGCTAAAAGAGCATTGTTTGTACCACATGCCTTCTAGGGCTCCAGAGGTCATGGCAGCTCCTAGACGCGGCTGCAGGCCGGTCCAGGCTTTATTTCTGCCAGCGCCCAAAGGCAGTTGCCGCAGCTCCTGCACCCGCTCACCTGCATGCTCCCCCTCTTGCAGGGGATTTGAACTGAGCTCAGTGGCCAAGTGGTCTTGCCAAGGGTCTTGCTCTGTCATCCAAGCTGGAGTACAGTGGTGTGATCATGGCTCACTGTAGCCTTGACCTCCCAGGTTCAAGCTATCCTCCTACCCCAGCCTCCCAAATAGCTGGGACTATAAGCAGGCACCAACACACCTGGCTAATTTTTTAAATTTTTTGTAGCGATAAGGTCTTGCTATGTGACCAGGCTGGTCTCAAACTCCTGGGGTCAAGTGATTCTCCTGCCTTGGCTTCCCAAAGTGCTGTGATTACAGGTGTGAGCCACCTTGCCTGGCCAAGAATAACGTTTTAATTTAATCATTATAATTTTATAAAAGAGAGATTTTAATTATTAAAAAAGATAACACAATTTTAAAATAAAGAAGTTTGCTTAACAGAATAGATTTATCAGAACCTATATTAGCTTACCTTTATATTATTTACCTCATTTGGCCACAGATGATGTGAAATTTTACCTTATGTGCCAAAGACACATGGCTGTATGAACAACACAGAGGTTGGGTTAAGGTGGAAAAATAAGAAGATGCGTTCTGGCTAAGCAACAAAAGGTCTAGAAGAAAATACACTTTTTATTTGTTTGTTTGTTTGTTTGTTTGTTTGTTTGTTTTTGAGACGGAGTCTCACTCTTTCACCCAGGCTGGAGTGCAGTGGTGTAATCTCAGCTCACTGCAACCTTCCGCCTTCCATGTTCAAGCGATTCTCCTGCCTCAGCCTCCCGAGTAGCTGGGATTACAGGCGTAAGCCACTTCGTGTGGCTAATTTTTGTATTTTTTAGTAGAGATGGGATTTCACCATGTTGGTCAGGCTGGTCTTGAACTCCTGACCTCGTGATCCACCCGCCTCGGACTCCCAAAGTGCTGGGATTACAGGTGTGAGCCACCGCACCTGGCCTAGAAGAAAATACACTTTATAAAAATGCCATACACATAGAATGTAAAGTTCTATGTCTGGGATGATAGGTAATTTTTACTCTTTTGCTTGTTTTCTATATTAAAAGTGTGTTACTTATACAAGCTTTTATTAAACTATAAAGACGATTGGAAGGTACTAAAAAATAAAAATACACTGTCAAGACTGAATTAATGAAGGTTATATAGAACATATACCAGTCATGCATATTTGAGTTAGAACCAACACTTAGAAAACTATCCATTTCCAGTAAATATTGCACTTAAAACTATACACTCAAAGTCTAATCACTGATTATAGGATTGAAAAAAGATGATAATTTGACCAACAACATAAAAAAGTTATTCAATTTTTTAAATTATTATACTTTAAGTTCTAGGGTACATGTACACAACGTGCAGGTTTGTTACATATGTATACATGTGCCCTGTTGGTTTGCTGCACCCATTAACTTATCATTTACATTAAGTAATTCTCCTAATGCCATCCCTCCTGCCTCCCCCCACCCCCACGACAGGCCCCGGTGTGTGATGTTCCCTGCCCTGTGTCCAAGTGTTCTCATTGTTCAATTCTCACCTATGAGAGAGAACATGTGGTGTTTGGTTTTCCGTCCTTGTGATAGTTTGCTGAGACTGATGGTTTCCAGCTTCATCCCTGTCCCTACGAAGGACATGAACTCATCCTTTTTTATGGCTGCATAGTATTCCATGGTGTATATGTGCCACATTTTCTTAATCCAGTCTATCATTGATGGACATTTGGGTTGATTCCAAGTCTTTGCTATTGTGAATAGTGCCACAATAAACATACGTGTGCATGTGTCTTTATAGTAGCATGACTTACAAGCCTTTGGGTATATACCCAGTAATGGGATCGTTGGGTCAAATGGTATTTCTAGTTCTAGATCCTTGAGGAATCCCCACACTGTCTTCAACAATGGTTGAACTAATTTACACTCCCATCAACAGTGTAAAAGCATTCCTATTTCTCCACATCCTCTCCAGCACCTGTTGTTTGCTAACTTTTTAATGATTGCCATTCTAACTGGTGTGAGATGGTATCTCACTGTGTTTTTTATTTGCATTTCTCTGATGACCAGTGATGATGAGCATTTTTTCATGTGTCTGTTGGCTACATAAATGTCTTCTTTTGAGAAGTGTCTGTTCATATCCTTTGCCCACTTTTTGATGGGGTTGTTTGATGTTTTTCTTATAAATTTGTTTAAGTTCTTTATAGATTCTCGATATTAGCCATTTGTCAGATGGGTAGATTGCAAAAATTTTCTCCCATTCTGTAGGTTGCCTGTTCACTCTGATGGTAGTTTCTTTTGCTGTGCAGAAAGTCTTTAGTTTAATTAAACCCCATTTGTCTATTTTAGTTTTTGTTGCCATTGCTTTCGGTGTTTTAGTCATGAAGTCCTTGCCCATGCCTATGTCCCGAATGGTATTGCCTAGGTTTTCTTCTAGGGTTTTTATATTTTTAGGTCTAATATTTTTGAATAAGGTATAAAGAAGGCATCCAGTTTCAGCTTTTTACATATGGCTAGCCAGTTTTCCCAGCACCATTTATTAAATAGGGAATCCTTTCCCCATTTCTTGTTTTTGTAAGGTTTGTCAAAGATCAGATGGTTGTAGATGTGTGGTGTTATTTCTGAGGCTTCTGTTCTGTTCCATTGGTCTATATCTCTGTTTTGGTACCAGTACCATGCTCTTTTGGTTACTGTAGCCTTGTAGTATAGTCTGAAGTCAGGTAGTGTGATGCGTCCAGCTTTGTTCTTTTGGTTAAGGATTGTCTTGGTAAAGCGGGCTCTTTTTTGGTTCCATATGAACTTTAAAGCAATTTTTTTCAATTCTGTGAAGAAAGTCATTTCATTGATAGCTTGATGGGGATGGCATTGAATCCATAAATTACCTTGGGCAGTATGGCCATTTTCACAATATTGATTCTTCCTATCCATGAGCATGGAATGTTCTTCCATCTATTTGTGTCCTCTTTTGTTTCGCTGAGCAGTGGTTTGTAGTTCTCTTTGAAGACTTCCTTCACATCCCTTGTAAGTTGGCTTCCTAGGTATTTTATTCTCTTTGTAACAATACTGAATGGGAGTTCACTCAGGATTTGGCTGTTTGTCTGTTATTGGCATATAAGAATGTTTGTGATTTTCGCACACTGATTTTGTATCCTGAGAGTTTGCTGAAGTTACTTATCAACTTAAGGGCATTTGGGGTTGAGATGATGGGGTTTTCTAAATATACAATCATTTCATCTGCAAATAGGGACAATTTGACTTCCTCTTTTCCTAATTGAATACCCTTTATTTCTTTCTCTTGCCTGACTGGCTTGGCCAGAACTTTCAACACTATGTTGAATAGGAGTGGTGACAGAGGGCATCCCTGTCTTGTGCCAGTTTTCAAAGGGAATGCTTCCAGTTTTTGCCCATTCAGTATGATATTGGCTGTGGGTTTGTCATAAATACCTGTTACTATTTTGAGATTCATTCCATCAATACCTAGTTCATTGAGAGTTTTTAGCATGAAGGGCTGTTGACTTTTGTCAAAGGCCTTTTCTGCATCTATTGAGATAATCATGTGGTTTTGTCGTTGGTTCTATTTATATGCTGGATTACGTTTATTGATTTGTGTATGTTGAACCAGCCTTGTATCCCAGGGATGAAACTAACTTGATCTTGGTGAATAAGGTTCTTGATGTGCTGCTGGATTCAGTTTGCCAGTATCTTATTGAGGATTTTTGCATCGATGTTCATCAGGGAGATTGGTCTAAAATTCTCTTTTTTTGTTGTGTCTCTGCCAGGCTATGGTGTCAGGATGATGCTTGCCTCATAAAATGAGTTAGGGAGCTTTCCCTCTTTTTCTATGGATTGGAATAGTTTCAGAAGGAATAGTACCAGCTCCTCTTTGTACCTCTAGTAGAATTTGGCTGTGAATCCGTCTGGTCCTGGACTTTTTTTTGGTTGGTAGGCTATTAATTATTGCCTCAATTTCAGAGCCTGTTATTGGTCTATTCAGGGATTCAACTTCTTCCTGGTTTAGTCCTGGGAGGGTGTGTGTGTCCAGGAATTTATCCATTTCTTCTAGATTTTCTAGTTTATTTGCATAGAGGTGTTTATAGTACTCTCTGATGGTAGTTTGTATTTCTATGGGGTTGGTGGTGATATCCCCTTTATCATTCTTTATTGTGTCTATTTGATTCTTCTCTCTTTTCTTCTTTATTAGTCTTGCTAGTGGTCTATCAATTTTGTTGATCTTTTCAAAAAAACCAGCTCCTGGATTCATTGATTTTTTGAAGGATTTTTTGTGTCTCTATCTCCTTCAGTTCTACTCTGATCTTAGTTATTTCTTGCCTTCTGCTAGCTTTTGAATTTGTTTGCTCTTGCTTCTCTAGTTCTTTTAATTGTGATGTTAGGCTGTCAATTTTAGATCTTTTCTACTTTCTCTGCTGGGCATTTAGTGCTATAAATTTCCCTCCCCACACTGCTTTAAATGTGTCCCAGAGATTCTGGTATGTTGTGTCTTTGTTCTCACTGGTTTCAAAAAACATCTTTATTTCTGCCTTCATTTCGTTATGTACCCAGTAGTCATTCAGGAGCATGTTGTTCAGTTTCCATGTAGTTGAGCGGTTTTGATTGAGTTTTGAATGCACTGTGGTCTGAGAGACAGTTTGTTGTGATTTCTGTTCTTTTACATTTGCTGAGGAGTGCTTTACTTCCAACTATATGGTCGATTTTGGAATAAGTGCAATGTGGTGCTCGGCTCACTATCCTAAAGATACATGCACCCAATACAGGAGCACTCAGATTCATAAAGCAAGTTCTGAGAGACCTAAAAAGAGACTTAGACTCCCACACAATAATTGGAGACTTTAATACCCCGCTGTCAATATTAGACAGATCAATGAGACAGAAGGTATAAGGATATCCAGGACTTGAACTCAGCTCTGCACCAAGCAGACCTAATAGACATTTACAGAACTCTCCACCACAAATCAACAGAATATACATTCTTCTTAGCACCATACCACACTAATTCCAAAATCAACCGCATAATTGGAAGTAAAACACTCCTCAGCAAATGTATAAGAATGGACAAATGCTTGCTAAAAAATAATAAGCCCCAAATATGTGCCTTTTAGAAGAAAAAGTTAAAGGATGGAAGGACATATCACAAAAATGTTAACCAAAAAAGGCTATAGTAACTATATTAATACAGGTAGATTTTCAAGCACAACTGTTACAATAGACAAAGAGGGGTATTTCATATTGATAAAGGTTCATTGCGATAGAAAGAAATGACTAACATATTGATTGACTGATTGATCGATTGATTGATTAATGGAGACACACACCTAAGCTGGAGTGTAGTGGTGCGATTGCAACTCGGTGCAGCCTTGACTTCCTGGGCTCAAGCAATTCTCCCACCTCAGCCTCCAGAATAGCTAGGACTACAGGTATGCACTAGCATGCCCAGCTAATTTTTTATGTTTTGTAGAGACAGGGCTTCGCCATGTTACCTAGGGTGGTCTGCAACTTCTGAGCTCAAGCGATCCTTTTACCTCAGCCTCGAAAAGAGCTGGGATTACAGGTGTAAGCCTCACACCTGGCCTATTTATAAACTTTTGTAAACAAAAAGGTGAAGTACACAAATCCACAACAACCACTACAGATTTTAAACTTCCTCTCTCAGTAACTGTTAAGAAAAGCAAACTTAATATCTGTGAAAATATAAAATATTTGAACAGAACAATTACCGTATATGTGACACCAAATTTAACTACAGAATATATATCTTTTTCAAGTGTACATAGACTAGTCATCAAAATAAAGCATATGCAAAACCATAAGTCTCAATACATTTGAAAGAACTGAAATCATACAGAGTATGTTTTATGTTTTCTGACCACAGTAGAATTAAACTAGAAATAAGCAACAAAATGAAAAATAGAAATATCTAAATATTTAAGATTAAACATATTTTAAATAACTCATAAAATAAGAAATTCTATTGGAAATTAGAAAATATTTTGAACTGAATGATGAAGAAAATATGTCATGTCAGAACATGTAGGATGTAACTAAAATAGTGTAAGCTATTTATTTATATCTTTTTTTTTTTTTTTTTGAGACAGGTCTCACTCTGGTTGCCCAGGCTGGAGTGCAGTGGCAGGATCACGACTCACTGCAGCCTTGACTTCCCATGCTCAAGGAATCCTCCTACCTCAGCCTCCCCAGTAGCTGGGACTACAGGTGCGCACCAGCACACCCGGCTACTTTTTCAAAATTTTAGTAGAGTCGGGATCTCACCATTTTACACAGGCTGGTCTCCAACTCCTGGGCTCAACAGATCCACCTGCCTTGGCCTCCCAAAGTGCTGACATTACAGGTGTATGCCACCTCACTCAGCCTATTTACATCTTTTAAAGCATATATCATTTAAAATATCAAATTGGCCAGGCATGGTGGCTCACACCTGTAATTCCAGCACTTTGGGAGGCCGAGATGGATGGATCACTTGAGGTCAGGAGTTCGAGACCAGCCTGACCAACATGGTGAAATTTCATCACTACTAAAAATACAAAAATTAGCCAGGCGTGGTGGCACACACCTATAATCCCAGGTACTTGGGAGGCTGAGGCAGGAGAGGCGCTTGAACTCAGGAGGCGGAGGTTGCGGTGAGCTGAGATCACACCACTGCATGCCAGCCTGGGCAATAGTGTGAGACTGTCTCAAAAAAAAAAAAAAAAAAAAAAGTCAACAATCAATGATCCCAGCTTAGAAATTAACGACCTAGAAAAAGGTCAGCAAATTAAACTCAACAGAAGAAGAAAACAGTAATGATAAGAACTGAAATCAACTAAGTAGAAAGAAACATGCAATATAGAAATTCAACAAAGCCAGAGTTAGTTGGTTGTCAAGAATAACATCAAGGCCACGGCCGGGCACAGTGGCTCATGCCTGTTATCCCAGCACTTTGGGAGGTCAAGGTGGGTGGATCACCTGGGGCCAGGAGTTCGAGACCAGCCTGACCAGCATGGTGAAACCCTGTGTCTACTAAAAATACAAAAATTACCTGGCGTAGTGGCATATGCCTGTAATCCCAGCTATTCAGGAGGCTGAGGCAGGAGAATCGCTTGAACCCAGGAGGTGGAGGTTGTGGTGAGCCAAGGTTGCCCCATTGCACTCCAGCCTAGGCAATCAGAGCGAAACTCCGTCTGAAAAAAAAAAAAAGGAATAACATCGATAAACCACTGGCAAGGCTGGTCAAGACAAAAAGAAAATATATAAATCGTCAATAATAAAACTAAAAAATAGCACCATTATAGATTCCACAAACATTTAAAAGATATGTTTTTAAATGTAAGAAATAATATTATGCCAATAAAATTGAAAATCTAGATGAGGTATTCAACTTCCTTAAAAACTGTAACAGTCATAGATGGAGTTTTCTTTTTGGCACAATTTTAAAAAGCATTTAAGAAATACATATTACCAATATTATAGAAAGTTTAGGCTGGGCACAGTGGTTCACGCCTGTAATCCCAGTACTTTGGGAGGCTGAGGCAGGCGGATCACTTGAGGTCAGGATTTCAAGACCAGCCTGACCAACAGGGAGAAACCCAGTCTCTACTAAATATACAAAAATTAGCCAGGCATGGTGACGCACGCCTATAATCCCAGCTACTCAGGAGGCTGAGGTAGGAGAATCATTTGAACCCAGGAGGCGGAGGTTGCAGTGAGCCAAAATTGCACCACTGCACTCCAGCCTGGGCAACAGAGCGAGGCTTCATCTCAAAAAAAAAAAAAAAAAGTTTAGCAATAGAAAATTAGACAAAACTTTTCAATTCATTTTAGGAGGACAGAAAAACATTAATAGTAAAACTTAACAAGCATATAACGGTAAGGAAAATCACAAATCGGTATCTCTCATGAACATAGAATCAAACATCTTAAACATGGTATTATCACATTTATCACATTTAATAATGTGCTTTATAAAAAGAAAAATATAACAAAGTGGGGCTTATTCTATAAATGCAAAGTTGGCTCAACAGTAACAAAACAAATTAGTTTACTACATTAACAGAATAAAGAAGAAAAATATATGGTCAATTTGGTAAATGTGGAAAAAAATTAATGCTTTTACACAATATTTTAAATCTCAAAAAAAATTGAAGAAAATTTTCTCAATTTGATAACAGGTATCAACTAAAACACCTACAGTTTTTACCCTATGTAATGGTTAAAAAAATTTTTTTTAATCAAAAAATAAACATAAACATAAACACAAAAATAACCCAAAACCGAACATTTTTTGCTATGATGTTGTAAACAAAGTAAGAATGTCCTCTACTACCACTTCTTTTTTAACATTATCCTGGACATCATAGCCAGTGCACTAAAGTAATTAGGGGCAGCTGGGTGGGCAGCACAAATATTAAACAAAATGAAGTAAAGCTCTTCTTATAACCAGATACCACAATTATATATATAGAAACTCCAAAAAAAATCTAACAATACATGAAACATAAAAAGATAATTTAGCAAGGTCTCTAGATACAAGATCAATATACAAAATAAATTGTGTAACTATATAATACAACAAACAGGAAGAAAATAAGCTCTTTAAAGTATCACTTATAACAGCACCAAAAAAATGCAATTTTGTTTGCTTGTTTGTTTGTTTGTTTGTTTTTGAGACAGAGTCTCACCTCGTCACCCAGACTAGAGTGCAGTGGTGTGATCTCGGCTCACTGGAACCTCCACCTCTGGGTTCAAGTGATTCTCATGCCTCAGCCTAGTATCTGGGATTACAGGCATGTGCCACCACACCCAGCTAATGTTTCTGTATTTCTAGTAGAGACAGGGTTTCACCATGTTGCCCAGGCTGGTCTTGATTCCTGGCCTCAAGTGATCTGCCTGCCTCAACCTCCCAATGTGCTGGGATTACAGACATGAGCTACCACTTCTGGTCTACCATAGGGTTTTTCAACCTTGGTACTATCAACATTTTGAGCCAGATCAGTCTTTGTTGTGGAGGGCCTATACTGTACATTGCAGGATGTTTAGCAGGATAGTTGATCTCTACCCACTAGATGCCAATAGCACTCCTCACCTCAGTTGGGACAGCTAAAAATATCTCGACATTGTCGAATGTCCCCGAGGGAAGCAAAATTAACCGTTGCTGAGAATCGTTGATCTAATGAAAGATATCAATACTCTTCCACTCAATACCTTAAAATATAGTTGACAGAAATTAAAGATCTAAATAAATAGATATTTATTATAGTTTGGAA
The DNA here is from genome assembly GCF_002776525.5 of Piliocolobus tephrosceles. Classification (NCBI taxonomy): domain Eukaryota; kingdom Metazoa; phylum Chordata; class Mammalia; order Primates; family Cercopithecidae; genus Piliocolobus; species Piliocolobus tephrosceles. The sequence continues at coordinate 91,925,214 of NC_045446.1, forward strand.
GACAATATTGTTACAAGGTTAATTCTCCCTAAATTCATCTAGATAGTCAATGTAATTCCAATTAAAATCCCATCAGGTGGGCTAGGCATGGTGGCTCACGCCTGTAATCCCAGCACTTTGGGAGGCCGAGGCAGGCGGATCACTTAAGATCAGGAGTTCGAGACAAGCCTGGCAAAAGTGGTGAAACCCCATCTCTACTAAAAATACAAAAATTGGCCGGACATGGTGGTGGGCTCCTGTAATCCTAGCTACTTGGGAGGCTAAGGCAGTAAAATTGCTTGAACCTGGGAGGCGGAGGTTGCCATGAGCCGAGATCACGCCATTGCACTCCAGCCTGGGTGACAAGAGTGAAATTTCATCTCAACAACAACAACAAAAAAATTCCCACCAGGTTTCTTTAATGGAAAATGATAAACCCTATCTAAAATTTATGCAGAAACGAAAAGGCAACAGCCTATGCAATCTTGAAGAAAAAGAATAACAAAGTTACACAACTTATACCATCAGATATTACGTCTCTATATAATCCTACAGTAATTAACACAATGTGGCATTTGTGTAAGGACAGTCCAATAAACTGAATAGAAAGAACAAAAACAGTCACTTGATTTTTTTTTTTTAAAGTGCCACAGCAATTCACTGGATTAGAAATGGTCTTACCAATATATAGAGCTGGGTCTACTGAAAAACCACAGGGAAAGAACTAATCTTCAGCTTTAAAAAATTATTTTGAGATGGATTATGGACATAAATGTGAGACTATCTTCATGACTTCATTTAGGCAGAAATCAAACCTGACACATAAAAAAGAAAATCAACAAATTCAACTTCATTAAAATTAAGAATTTCTGAGCATCAAAGCTACAGGCAAGCTACAAGCAAAGAGAATGCTCGTAATATGTATATCTGGCAATGGGCTCATATCCATATTAAACAAAAACTTCCTAAACATTAGTAAGAAAAAGACTGACAACCTTCTTCCTCCTAATGGATAAAACAAATGGGCATTTCACTAAAGAAGATATCCAAATGACCCACCATATTACAAAGTCGCTCGGCAACATTAACTATCAAGGAAATGCAAACTGAAATCACAATAAAAAATTAACACAACCTCCTTAGAATGGCTAACATTTTAAAAGACTGGCAACACTATGTGTTGGCAAGGATGTTGAACAATGGGAGATCTCATTCATTGCTGGTTGGGAGATCTCATTCATTGCTAAAGATCATTGTAAATTGATCTTTAGAAAACTTTTTGACAGTATGTAGTGAAACTAGACATGCTGATACCATGTAACTGAGCAATTCCAACCCTGGATGTATTTCCAACAGAAATGGTGCATCAGTCCATCCAAAGGCATACACAGGAATGTTCATAGCTGCTTTCATAATAACCTCAAAGAGGAAACAGCCCAAAAGGATAAACTGTAGTATAGTCAAGTTACAGAATACTAAACATCAGTGAAAAGGAATAATCTCTCTCTCTCTCTCCGTTTCTCTTTTTTGTCCTTGTTCCCTGTCTCTTCTGCTAATGCTGCTAAAAAATAATCAAGGTCAGTTCTCAAGGGCTAGGGGAAAAGGAAAGAAAGCAACGAGACGGAAAAGAACTATCCCCCCAATTCTGAAGTCCAAATGCATTGTTATGAGGCAAAAATAAAGATTGTAGAAACAGGTCGGGCGCAGTGGGTCAAGCCTGTAATCCCAACACCTTGGGAGGCTGAGGCAGGTGGATCACCCCAGGTCAGGAGTTCGAGACCAGCCTGGCCAACATGGGGAAACCCTGTCTCTACTAAAAATAGAAAAACTTAGCTTGTAATCCTAGGTACTCCGGAGGCTGAAGCTGGAGAATCACTTGAATCCTGGAGGCGGAGGTTGCAGTGAGCCGAGATCGGGCCAATGCACTCCAGCCTGAGCAACAGAGCAAGACTCCATCTCAAAAAAAAAAAAAAAAAAGTAGAAACGAAGGCAATCTTCAATAGAAAATAAGAAAAGTGTGTTTTCTATTAAACAGCATGCTGTACCAGAACAAAAGTGGTCTAAAAAACAAAAATAAATAAACAGTATGTTGTAATGTACTGTGTATGGAAACTTTTTTTTTTTTTTTGGCCTTTAAATGTACATTTTAAGGAAAAAAAAAAAAACCCCCACAGATGGTAAAACAGAATAGTTTCCTAAGTAGTCACAGACATTTGTCTTCCAAAATAGATAAACCTAATTCAGAATAATGTTTTCTTCAGAAACGTTTGAGTCATCAAACGTAGATAATTCTAAATCTGAGGTTATAGCTCTTGAGACTAGGACATTAACCTATGCTGAGTAATTATTATTAAAAGTTAACGTCAACAAGTATCGATTGGCAATTTGTCTCCATCCCCGACCCCTAGTTTCCCTAACCGCGAAGCCCAGGGTTGGGGAGTGGAGTAGCACAAGCTCCCGGGAAAGACAGGCTGACCTCGCTCCCTGCACCTGCTGCGGCAAGGCCGTGACCCCTGGGTCCCTAGAGACGCGTGGCCCCGCCCCCGCAGCGTCGCTTCGACCCGACGGCCGCCGCGTCTCCATGGAAACGGCCCAGGCATCCACGCAGCCGAGAGCACGATGGCTACTGGGGAGCTCGGGGACATGGGCGGCTACTACTTCAGGTTCTTGCCTCAGAAAACCTTCCAGTCTCTGAGCTCTAAGGAGATCACTAGCCGGCTCCGCCAGTGGTGAGGAACCGAGGCGTAGGGAGAAGAGAGGCCCTTCGTCTTCGCGGCTATGGAGGCGCGGGCCGACGCCATTCTGAGTGAATCCCGAGGTTTCCTGAGTGAACCCCGAACCACCCGGGCAGGGCGGATGCTGTGGGTGGGATCGGTTATCGGTGCGCTCTGAGAGGGTGCCAGCCCCCAGATGATTTCTTTTTCCTTCTCTGCCCCAGGTCCATGCTGGGCAGAATCAAGGCGCAGGCGTTCGGCTTTGACCAGACCTTTCAGGCTTATCGGAAGGATGATTTCGTCATGGTTAGTATGGGGGTCGGAGAGTTCCTTGGGTCTCTGCCGATTTTTAAACTTCCCCCCAACGTTGGCATGGATTCTTGTGAACACGCCATTCCTTAATGTCGTCGTTTTCTTGGCGTTTGGGAGTAATAAAAGGTGCAAATGATTTTTTTAAAGGAACTTTTACGTTTCGAATCACCCATCATAAATTTGTCATTTAGTTCACTCTTTCTCTACTTTCAGCATCTTGTATCTTGCCTCAGGGAACTTTGCAGTTCTGGAAGATCGCCTGCTCTCTAGAAGATTAGTTTCTCCCTTTTCTAATTTTTGTTTCATTTTATTTTGTTTTATTTTATTTTATTTTATTTACTAATTTTTTGAAACAGGGTCTTTCTCTGTCAACCAGGATGAATGAATTGCAGCAGCACCATCTCAGCTCACTGCAGCCTCGACCTCCGGGGCTCAAGTGATCCTCCCACCTCAGCCTCCTGAGTAGCTGGGACTACAGGTGCAGGCCACCACGTCAAGCTAATTAAAAAACAAAAAAAACAAATTTTTTGAGGCAGAGCCTCACTAGGTTGCCCAGGCTAGTCTTGAATCCCCGGGCTCAAGTAATTCGCTCACCCCGGCCTCCCAAAGTGCTGGGATCCACCCCCAGCCTCTCTTTTTAGATAGGCACACCTCATTTAAAAAAATTTTGAATATTATCACACAGCTTTATCACCGCTTTATTTACTAGCTCCAAATTACTTTTGAGTTTTTTCTCAACATCACACCCATTCTGAGAACTGGGCTTCAGGCTCTACTAGCAGTTCCAAATGAGAATTCCCCCAAAAAAGTTTGAAGCCGTAGCATCGTGATTTGAACAAGTCTTTTGACTGCTAGAGGTGACTACTTTGAGAGGTAAAACTCACTTGAAAGTTTAAGTTTTGGTGTGTTTGTTAAAATTTAGTCCATTATTTTCAATCCTGTTTTGTTTTTGTTTTTTTTCTCTCCTCAATCAAATGGAAAACGCTGTTATGGTTTATGGAATTATCTTCATTCTCTGCCATTCATGTCCTTCATGCATTCACTGTAGCTTATAGTTTGGCATAATAAACACTTCCTGAGGGCCTGTCATGTGCTAGAAATTCCTTCCAGTGCTGGGGATAAGAGGAGGAACAAGACAGGAACCCAGCTGTCAAAGATTGTACAGGCCTTGGCAAGACTACAATAATTTTTTTTTAAATCTGATTATTTCATATAGTGATAAGGGCAGTAAAGAAAAGAGGAGGAAATGGAGAAAGGAGAACATTAGGTAGGATTGTGTCATAGTCCTGGAGGCTAGAAGTCTTAAATCAAGGTGTTGGCAGGGCCATCATTCCTCTGAAACCTGTAGGGGAGAATCCGTCCTTGCCTCTTCCTGGCTTCTGGCGGTTGCCACCCACCCTCGACATCCTTTAGCTTGCAGCTGCAGCACTTTCTTCTCTGCCTGTCAGTCCCATAGCCTTTCTCTTCATGTGTCTGCATCTCTTTTCTTCTTATAGAGACACCGATCATATTGAATTAAGGGCCCAGCATAACCTAATCTTAATTAATTAGATCAGCAACAACCCTAATTCCAACTAAGGTCACTTTCTGATATTTCAGGAAGGATGTAAATTTTGGGGGACACTATCAACCCGTAACAGAGAGTAAATTGGTTAAATGTCTATCTCCCTTTCTCTAAGATAGTGTGATAGTGCCATTATATTAGAATGCTACTGATAATGGCATTAATAACATTTCTCAAATACTCATGGTTAGATTATTATGTAGTTTTTTATATTTTTTATTTATACTAGTACTGGCTGTCTATAATTTTTTTTTTAAAGATCAGGATTTGAGGTCACTGAATTTTAGAATACTGTAAAAATTTTAATGTAATTCGTTTATTCAATAAATATTTGTTGAATATTTACTGTGTCCCTCTAGAGGGTATTAAAAAGGTGAAGAGACCTGATCCCAGCTTACAAGGCATGTATAGTTTGGGGAGCTAGAAATGTTAAGAAAAAAAAAGTCTGAGGCAGGGCATGGTGGCTCACAACTGTAATCCCAGCACTTTGGGAGGCTGAGGCAGGAGGATCACTTGAGCCCAGGAGTTTGAGACCAGCCTGGGCAACAGAGTGAGACCCTGTGGCTATTTTTTTAAAAAATTTTAATTAGCTAGGTGTGGTGGCACACACCTGTAGTCCTAGCTACTTGAGGGCTGAGGTGAGAGGATTGCTTGAGCTGTGATCGTGCTACTGCACCCTATCCTGGGTGACAAAGTAAGACCCTGTCTCAAAAAAAAAAAAAAATTCTATATTACTTTACAACGTATTATTCTATAGCAGTAGTGACTCCAGTGTGTGCAGATTTAGCTTTCGGCACCTTTTATATTACATTTATCATGAATCTTTACAATAATCTGCTAAGTTTGGTGGTCTTCTGACTCCCATTTTATAGCTTAAAATTCAGAAAGGTAAGTAATTTATGCAAAAACATTCAGCAAAGGGCAGAACCCAGGCATTTGGACTCTAGATACCATGCTGTTTCTACTACAAAAACTCATTACTGAACAGAGGGTATTGTTTAAACTAGAATTCCAGATTTTGAATTTTCCCTTTCAATTTAAAAACAAATTTTGTTCCAAAAGTGTATTTGTGAGATGATATATGGATGGGAGGAAACATTTATCTGGCAAACATTACTTTAGTTCCTAGGTCTATATAGATGCATAGACACAATTAAAGCAAGGGAAATAACCAAAACTGCATTGCAGAGAGAGAAGTGATATAATACATAGCAGAGGCATAAGGTACTTTGGTGGCACAAAAGAGAAAGTGATCATTTTTGGCTGAGGTGGTCAGGAGAGCATTTAACAAGACAAGACTCTTAAGGTGGGGCCTGAAAGATGAGTAGGAATTCATCAGGTCGATGAATTGGCAAGGATAATATTTGAGAGAAGGGTGGGATAATATTTTAGAAGACCTTTTGTGCCATGCAAAGAAATTTGGGCTAAGAAGGAGAAGGTTTTAAGAAAGACTTTAAATTTTAAAATATTGAGATCACCTTGCCAAAAGTGTGGAGAGTGGGTTGTTAGGACTGAGTTAGGAAGTAGTGACACCAAATTGGAAACCGTTGTCCTCTAGACAGTTACATGATGATGTCGAGTACCAGTGTGGCCCAGATTTAGGAGAAAGGCTTAAGGAATGGTAAGATATTGAGAGTAAAGGAGAGGGGGACATGTAGGATGACTCCCAAGTTTCTGGCTTGGTTGACTCGAGTGGCTGATGATGCCATTAAATGTGTAGAAAACACAGAATTACAAGGAAAATAAGTTCAGTTCTAGGCATGCTGAATTTGAGGTACATACAAGTGGCAGTATTCTAGATAGTTGAATATAACATTTAACTTTGGATTTCAAGAGAGCTCTGGGCTCAGTATACAGTGTTGACATCTTCACGATGGGACTAGGGATGATAAGGAGAATTTCCCACATAAACAACTGCAAGGAAGTGCCTTAATTTACAGAGCTTTCCTGGAAGCCTGCACAACACTTCTGCTTACATCTCATTACCAGAACTTAGGCAAGTGACCAGAATTTAGGCCTCCCACATCCCAGGGAGGCTGGAAATGCAGACTAAGCTGAGCATATTGCTGTCCCAAATAAAAATGGGATTCCTTAAGGAAGAAAGAATTGATACTGGATTAGAAACCATCAGTCTGCCAGATAGATGATATATTCAAATATATACTTAAATAATTTAGAAATATTGTCTGTTCATTATGCATTCTGGATGTAAAAATTAAATTAATAAAAAATTAAAAATAGAGAAACTTATATTTTTCCACTTTCAGATTTCTATTTATTATTTGTTTATTTTTAATAGAGACAGGGTCTCACTATGTTGCCCAGGCTGGTCTCAAACTCCCAGGCTCAAGCAATTCTCCTGCCTCAGCCTCCCAAAGTGCTGGGATTACAGGTGTGAGTTATCACACGCAGCCCACTTTCACATTTTATGAAACAAGTTTATTTAACATTTTCACATGCATTTTGACATCAGTGTCTTTGTTACTACTGTAACTAGTTTAGGAATCATCTTATATTTTTCCAAAGCACAATCAGCTTTCCTAAAGTTGAGATACAGAAAATCTCTTCTAATGCCTTGCTGGAAATTCCATTCCAGAAATGCAATTTTCATGTATTAGAACATTTTTTAAAAATTCACTTATTAGACATATAATCGTAATCTCAATAATGTACTTTGCATTGCCTTATTCAAGAGTCCCTTATAAAGACTCATTTCCTTTGGTTCTAGGTCAATTCACTGCAGGCCAGTTGACCTGCTGCTCCATTTATAATGACATCTAACATGTAACTGTTAAGTTAATAACCTCCAGGAATAATTACTAAATCCGAATTAAATTTTCTTTTTTTAAGAGATTCAGAAGGCCTAAAATGCATTCAAAACCAATATTAATTGAGGTTAATTCCAGTTTATGTATGTGTCTTTTTCAAAATGTACCAGTATGTAAATTAAAATACTTGCATAAATATTCTTTTATTTGAAAGCCTGAAGAGTCATAAGGCAACTTGCTTTTTGTCTAGAAATAACTTTGGGGAAATTTTATCTTTTTATAATTAAGCATATATGATACTTATTTGAAAAAAATGTGTTTACCTTCAATTCTTCACCACTAGAATGTAAACGCCGTAAGAACAGGGACTGTGTCTTGCTTGGCATAATGTAGACATTTGTAAATAATCCTCAGCTCACATCTCTTCTCTGTTCTCTTTCTTGTTAAATAGCATTTATTAAATGGTTTTTCATGAAGAGAAATCCCAGGAGTCACCTTCAATTCTTCCTTCTTCGTTTGTTTCTTCCTCCTAAATAACATTAAATCCATCTACTTCTCTTCCTCCCCACTTGGTATCTCCTTGACTGATGGGAACATCAGCTCTTCCATAATTACAACAGTAACCTTCCTCCTAACCAGTCTTTTTCCAGCCCTTCAATTCATTCTCCACACTGCATCCAGAATGAACTTTAAAGAAAAACAGATGATTCTGATAACTGTTTCCTCTGCTTGCAAACCTTCTGTCCGGCGAGGCGCAGTGGCTCAAGCCTGTAATCCCAGCCCTTGGGGAGCCCGAGGCGGGTGGATCACCTGAGGTCAGGAGTTCGAGACCAGCCTGACCAACATGGTGAAACCCCGTCTCTACTAAAAAATGCAAAAATTAGCTGGGCATGGGTGGCGGGTGTCTATAATCACAGCTACTCAGGAGGCTGAGGCAGGAGAATAGCTTGAACCTGGGAGGTGGAGGTTGCAGTGAGCTGAGATCACGCGATTGCCCTCCAGCCTGGGCGACAGAGTGAAACTCCTCAAAAAATAATAATAATAATTAATTTAAAAATAAAATTTAAAAAAAGGCTGGGCATGGTGGCTCTCACACCTGTAATCCCAGCACTTTGGGAGGCTGAGGCGGGCAGATCACCTGAGGTCAGGAGTTCAAGATCTGCCTGACAAACATGGAGAAACCCCGTCTTTACTAAAAACACAAAATTAGCCGGGCGTGGTGGTGGGCGCCTGTAATCCCAGCTACTTGGGAAGCTGAGGCAGGAGAATCACTTGAACCCAGGAGGCAGAGGCTGCGGTGAGCAGAGATCATGCCATTGCACTCCAGCCTGGGCAACAAGAACGAAACTCCGTCAAAAAAAAAAAAACCTTCAGTGTGGCTTGTTCCGTGGCTTATGCCTGTAATCCCAGCTTTTTGGGAAGCCAAGGCAAGAGGATCACTTGAAGCCAGGAGTTTGAGACCAGCTTGGGCAACAAAGTGAGACCCTGTCTGTATTATGAAATTATAAAAGAAAAAAGAAAAAGAACTTCAGTGTTTTCCCACTGCCCTTAGATCAAAATACTGATCAAGACCTAGATCGATTTTAGATCAAGATTAAAATTCTTCACTTGACTGCAAGGTCAATTTAACTCCCCAGCCTTATCTGACCATTGCGCCTTCTGGGTCACACCAAACCTCTTCACTTTCCTTGAATGGAATGTGCCATCCTTTCTCACCTTACAGCTTTCAAACTTGCCATTTTCTCTCCCTTAAAAAATGGTAATTCCAGTGGCATACTGGAACCAGTTTAGGAGAGCCTGATTGCTAGACTTTCAGGAATCTTTGTTGGTTGTTATACTGTTGGCAACTTGAAATTCACCATGGAAACAGGCAAATGCTACAATCAAGGCTTTTTGGGGGAGGAAGGGTGGCCAGTTGTTAAATATTTGCCAGTATACCCCGTTGCCCAGCTAACTCTTACTCAACTTTCTGATCTAAACCTAAATGTTCTTTCTATATTAACATTTCTTCCCAATACCATTAGATTATGTCTGCCCATTTTGTACTTTGATAGCACCTGCACTTTTTTGTAGTATACATGTCATGTAACTATCTTCTCTCTTACTATCTGCCTGCCCATGAAGGCAAGCACTGTCCATTGGATTTTAGTATTAGGAAGTCAAGGGTACTATTCATTAAGTGATAGGAGCAGGAGCCAGATAGAGAGGAATGAGAAGTAGATAAGAGAAGTGAGGCCAGGCTTGGTGGCTCACGCCTGTAATCCCAGCACTTTGGGAGCCTGAGATGGCTGGATCACCTGAGGTCAGGAGTTTGAGACCGGCCTGGCCAACATGGCAAAATGCTGTCTCTACTAAAAATACAAAAATTAGCTGGGCGTGTTGGTGCACTTCTGTAGTCCTAGCTACTTGGGAGGCTGAGGCAGGAGAATCTATTGAACCCTGGAGGTGGAGGCTGCAGTGAGCTGAGATCATACCACTGCATTCCAGCCTGGATGACAGAGCAAGACTTGGTCTCAAAAAAAAAAAAGAAAAAAAAGTGAGTCAGTTTAGATTCATCTCTCAAGAAGGTATTTAGGAAAAGTGAGTGATCACTTGAAGGGAATGTTCAAAAAATTAATATATTTATTGCAACAATTTTAACAACAAAGAATAATTCATAGAAAAAGTCAGTCTTACCCCATCTACTCCTACTCCCTACCCTCTCGACCCTCCTCTTACTAGGAGTCTGTAACCACCACTTCTGAAGTTTGATATTCTTTTTTTTTTTGAGACGGAGTCTTGCTCTGTCACCCAGGCTGGAGTGCAGTGGTGCGACCTCTGCCTCCCGGGTTCAAGCAATTCACCTGCCTTTGCCACCTGAGTAGCTGGGATTACAGGCATGTGCCACCACGCCCGGCTAATTTTTGTATTTTTAATACAGACAGGGTTTCACCATGTTGGTCAGGCTGGTCTTGAACTCCTGACCTCGTGATCCATCTGCCTCGGCATCCCAAAGTGCTGGGATTACAGGTGTAAGCCACTGCACTCAGCCTATGATACATATTCTTACATACTTTTCTTTATGCTCATATAAATGTATAGAGGTTTTATTTTGTTTTATCACATGCATTACTCTTTTGTTTTTTTTGAGATGAGGTCTCACTCTGTCACCCAGGCTGGAGTGCAATGGTTCGATCTCAGCTCACTGCAACTTCCACTACCCTGGGCTTTAGCAGTCCTCCCAATTAAGCCTGCCGGGTAGCTGGGGCCACAAGTGCACACCACTGTGCCCAGCTAATTTTTTGTATTTTTAGTAGAAATGGGGTTTTACCATGTTGCTCAGGCTGGTCTTGAACTCCTGAGCTCAAGTGATCTGCCTCAGCCTCCCAAAGTGCTGGTACCATAGGCGTGAGGCACCGCACCTGAACATATACATACTCTTAAACTACCCTTTTTGTGTGTGTGTGTGTGTGTGTGTGTGTGAGATGGAGTCTTGCTGTGTTGCCCAGGCTGGAGTGCAGTGGCACTATCTTGGCTCACTGCAAGCTCCGCCTCTTGAGTTCACGCCATTCTCCTGCCTCAGCCTCCAGAGTAGCTGGGACTACAGACGCCTGCCACCACACCTGGCTAATTTTTTGTGTTTTTAGTAGAGGCAGGGTTTCACCGCGTTAGCGAGGATGGTCTTGATCTCCTGACTTCGTGATCCGCCCGTCTAGGCTTCCCAAAGTGCTAGGATTACAGGCGTGAGCCACCGCACCCGGCCCTAAACTACGTTTTTTTAACTGAAAGTATTTATGGTTTTTCCTCAAAATCAATACATGGTCTGTTCAGGGGATGGTTATTTAGTAAGTGCTATATGTTAGGCCCTGTTCTAAGTCCTGAGATATAGCAGTGAATAAGAAAAACAGGACCCCTACTCTTAGGGAGTTTATATTCTGTTCTAATACTTTCTTTTCAATAGCTGCATTCTGTCTGATATAGATGGACTATATTTTATTCAACTGTTTTTCTACTGATAGATATTGAAATTGTCTCCAAGTTTTGACACTACAAACAATACTGTATTAAAACAAAAAACTCCTTATACCTAAATCTTATGCACTGGTGGTTTCAGAACCCAAAAGCAGAGTTTACTGGATGAGGTATGCATGTTTTTATTGTTCAAGATAATAGCAAATTACTTTCCCAATGGGTTATAAAGATTCACACTTCTGCCAGCAGCTTGTGCAAGTGCATGTCTTCTGGTGCTCTCACCAAAAGTTACCAGTCTTTTTAAATCTTAGCATTGTAACGGATAAAAGTGGTATCTTCCGGATTTTATTTTCATTTCTTTCACTGCTTTTGAAATTGAGCATCTTTTCCTAAAGTTTATTGGCTATTTGTGGGATTTTTTTGTTTGTTTGTTTTTTGGTTTTTGGTTTTATTTTGTTTGTTTAGATAGTCTCACTCTGTTACCCAGGCTGGAGTGCGGTGACACAGTCTCAGCTCACAACAACCTCTACCTCTCAGCTTCAAGTAATTCTCATGCCTCAGCCTCCGAGTAGCTGTAATTACAGGAATGTGCCACCATGCCCAGCTAATTTTTGTATTTTTTCAGTACAGAGGGGGTTTTGCCATGTTAGCCAGGCTGATCTTGAACTCCTGGCCTCAAGTGATCCACCCACCTTGGCCTCCCAAAGTCCTGGGATTACAGGCCTGAGCCACCGCACCTGGCCCTATTTTTATTTTTTATATGCCTATTTTTATCCTTTGGTGACATGTGCCACCCTCAAACTTTGTGATGACATTGGCCTATTACCCTTCTAACATGAAGAAAGAAAAAAAATTATAAAATAAAGAACAGCTAGGCTGGGTGCGGTGCCTCACGCCTGTAATCCCAGCACTTTGGGAGGCCAAGGCAGTCAGATCACCTGAGGTCAGGAGTTCAAGACCAGCCTGGCCAACATGGTAAAACCCTGTGTCTGCTAAAAATACAGAAAATTGGCCGGGCATGGTGACACACACCTGTAATCCCCAGATACTCAGGAGGCTGAGACAGAAAAATCGCTTGTACCCGAGAGGCAGAGGTTGCAGTGAGCCGACATCACGCCACGGCACTCCAGCCTGGGCAACAAGAGTGAAATTCCATCTCAAAAAAAACAAAAACAAAAACAAAAATCTTTAGTTCCTATCACCAGCAGCTGACTCAAGCTGAAAAGGCAGAAGAAAATTTAGGTTTGTCAGTTTTTCTTACATTTAGGGTTTTTTTTAACCACTAGGATGTCAGTTTCTCTGTTTCAACATATGTGTTGCAAATATTTTCTCTCAGTCTATTATTTTTCTTTTATTTATTGCTCTTCACAGACATTATGTTTTCTGGCTGTCCAACACCTTGTGAACAACCATGCAATTTGGGGGTAACTTTGGGAAATGCAAGTGAAACCTCCCAAAATGCAAGGAACTCCCTTGCATCCAGATCGTAAGCGTGCGACCTAGGTTTACAAACAGACTTATCAGTACAAGACTGGAATTTTGAAGCGAGCAACTTAAGGAAGGAGGCACACACAGAATTCATTTCATTGGCAAAGGCAGTGGCAGAGACCACCTTCAGGCCAGACAGACCTGGCACAGCAAAGGCCTAGGTTAGAAGGGAGTGATGCTGATGTCTATGACCATACCACCCGGAATGTTGGAAGCTAAGCAGGATTGGGCCTGGTTAGTACTTGAGTAGGAGAAAGGGGTGGTGGTGGCTTCCTCTAGTACTTGATGGGGCTATCACTTCTCAGCCTCTTGGCTACGATCAACTGTAGTGCTTGATGGGGCTGCAGCAGGGGTGACAGTTTCCTCATGAGGGCAGTTCTGCATATGATTTTGCATCGTTCCTGGGTCCAGCCATCAGCCTGATACCCTCCACCTCCGGAACATTTTGTGGACTCCCTGAGATGCTTCCAGTAAATTTTCTTCTGCCTTTTCAGCTTCAGTCAGCTGCTGGTGCTTAGAACTACAGCTCTTTTTTATTTTATATATTTTTTTATTTTTTCATGTCAGACTAACAATATGCCAACATCATAACAAGGTTCGAGGGTGGCACATCTCACACATACCTGTGAACACTTAGTCATCATACTCATAAACTACAAAAGGATCTGGAACTAAAACTCTTACCTGCTTTGTTGTCTTTTGTCATACAGAAAATGTTTCATTTTTAGGAAGTTAGAGTTTTCACTTTTTAAAATGCCTCTTGGAAAGAATTAAATTGACAGTTACTTTTGGATTTAGATCTAGTATATGAGTTGTTACTAAGGCAATTCAGTAAGCAAGATTGAAGGAAAACAAAGTTTTCAAATATTATATAACCTCCTAATGTTTATTGTATATCATTATTTTCTAAATTAAGTTCCAAAGACATCTGTACTTGGACACACAATGTTCATACTGTTCCAACTTGAATGTAATAAAACTTCATTTATTTATAAACTAGTACTCAAGACATTTTACCAATTTAAAATTGTCCTTTCCATTTGAATTAAACAAGATTATAGTAATTTTATGTTAATTTTTACTATCATTTATAATAAAATATCTAACTTATTGCCCTCAAATTTGTATTTTAGGCTTTTTTCAAAGACCCAAATGTTATTCCCAATTTGAAGTTACTTTCAGATTCTTCTGGACAATGGATTACATTAGGTAAACAAAATTTTCATCTTTTCAAATAGTATTTTACTATTATAACAAAATTTTGCCTCAGAAATTTTCATTATTAAAATATAAATTGTGAATGCCTCATCTGTTTGATACATCATGATCAAGTATGACCAGCTGTGCCAGGCCTGCCCTGCATCTCTTTCCTGGGAGTCTACTGCTACTATCCTGGCTTAACACATAAGAGCAATTTTTCTCTCTTTTTATTCATATAAAAGTATTTATTGTGTGTTTTCCATGTACTCTGCTAGATATGGGAACATTAAGGTAAATAAGAAAACCTGTACTAAAGGAACTTGATATGTTAAAATGTGTGTGTGTGTGTGTGTGTGTATGTGTCAAAGGTGTTACCATAGAAATGTAGCCAAGAGCCAGGTGTGGTGGCTCACGTCTGTAATTGCAGCACTTTGGGAGGCTGAGGCGGGCGGATCACTTGAGTACAGGAGTTCGAGACCAGCCTGGCCAACATGGTGAAACCACTTCTCTACTAAAAATACAAAAATTAGCCAGGCATGGTGGTGAGCACCTGTAATACCAGCTACTTGGTGGCTGAGGAAGGAGAATCAGCTGGACCTGGGACATGGAGGGTTGCCGTGAGCTGAGATTGTGTCACTGCACTCCACCCTGGGTGACAGAGCAAGACTGCCTCAAAAAATAAAAAAAGTTAGAAAGTGGACAAGAGTGGTCAGTTTTGCCCAGAGGGAAAAGATCAGGAAAGATTCCACTTATATGGGGATATTTGGGCAAAATTTCAATTGAGATGAGTACATGGGTACATGGATTTCTCACAGAGGAATCAGCCAACCACAGGATTTGTTTTTTTTTTTTTTTTAGACAAGGTCTCACTCTGTCTCCCAGGCTGGAGTGCAGTGGTGCCTCCTGGGTTCAAGCAATTCTCATGCCTCGGCCTCCTCAGTAGCTGGGATTACAGGCGTGGGCCACCACACCTGGCTAATTCTCGGCTAATTTTTGTTTTTTTGCTTGTTTGTTTTTTGAGACAGAGTCTCACCGTCACCTAGGCTGGAATGCAGTGACGTGATCTCAGCTCACTGCAACCTTCGTCTCCCAGGTTCAAGCGATTCTCCTGCCTCAGTCTCCCAAGTAACTAGGATTACAGGAGTGCGCCACCACACCCAGCTAATTTTTGTGTTTTTAGTAGAGACAGGGTTTCACCATGTTGGCTAGGCTGGTCTTGAACTCCTGACCACAAGTAAATCTGCCAGCCTTGGCCTCCCAAAGTGCTGAGATTACAGGTGTGAACCATCATGCTCAGCCTAAGTTTTTTTTTTTTTTTTTTTTTAGTAGTGATAGGGTTTCGCCATGTTGGCCAGGCTGGTCTTGAACTCCTGACCTCAAGTGATCCACCCACCTTGGCCTCCCAAAGTGCTGGGATTATGGGTGTGAGCCACCGTGCCCAGCTAGATTATATTTTCGTAATGTATTATTTCATAATACATTGAAAGAGCCAGAAATTTTTTTTAAGAAAATTACCCAAACACTTAAACACTTAATAACAGTCACTTAAATGCCTTCAATAACTCATGGGTCAAGGAAGAACGCAGAGAGTTAATATAAGATTATTTTGGAAAAAAATATGAAAACTATATTTTAAATTTTAGGTTGAGGTATCTTAGCAACAGAATGAATAAAAGCAACATTCCATTTAGAAGGAGAATTTGATTGGTGATATGGATTTATACTCAATAAAATGCATTTTAAATTAGATTTTTTTTTTGTTTGGGAATGTATTTTGGTAAATTACTGCATTATATTCTCATGGAAGCCTAGTAGCCTTACACAAAAGTAACAAAGTATTAGTCAAGAACAAGATTACAAACAGTTTGTGATGTTAGACTTAGTAGGTCAGATTTTATTGCTTTTGGCTAAAGACTACTGCAAAATTTATAGAGCAAAAAGCTGGTACAGACTACTTACAAAATTAAACTGAGTATCTGAGAGAATACATTTACCCAACTCAAAATTTTCAAAAGGAAATAATCAGAGCCATGTATCACAGTGCTTATAAAGCATGTTTACAGTAACTTCAATCTATTTGAAAAAATAACGTTCACTGAAATAAGTACTCAACCCTCTCTCATGTTAGTACATACACAAAATAGCATTAACTTTTTACTAATTTTTGAAAAAATCATTGCAAAAAAAGGTTATCAAATACCACATGTGCCTGACTTGATAAATTATAAATACTCTGAAAAATAGGACAGAAGAATGATAGTACTCTATTTCAGAAGTAGAAGTTCTAGTGGATTGTTAGTACTCTTCCATTAACTCATTTTTATCTCTTTTTTCTTTTTCTGCTATATTTCTTTTTCTGATATACTCCCCTCTTATTTTCCTCTGGGGCCCTTTTAAAGCAAAAGAAGCCGCTTTTTAAAATAGGTGAAGAGACATTCTTTTGGCAAGTGAACCAGTTCTAAAGAAAGTGATGATGGAACCTCGTTCACTGTGCTGCACTCCCTGGAGATTACCAGTTTTCGGTGCTGCTTTATCCTCTCAGCCAGCCGCCATAGCTCCTATGTTTAGATACACTTTGTCTTTTTTAAATAACATATAATGGATACTTCCTATGTGCTCAGCTAAGGGCATCATGGACATTACCTCCTTTCATTCATGAAACAATGCAAGAAAGGTAGTATTATATATCACTATTTTACAAATGAATAGTCAGAGGCATAAGCTAAGTAATGTGTGCAGTTTTACATGGCTGAGTGAGCAGATTTGAGATTCAGATCAAGGCTCCAGAATTCAAGACGTTGACCACTTCACTGTCCTGCCTCTGTCACTTCCACATTGATGGGGTTGCCAGAAAAGTACTAACTTAAGACACCAAATGATAAGGAGGCACCCAGTGTTTTATAATGCTAGTATTAGGGGAAAAACTGTATTCTTTCTGTATGTGATCACTGTGATGCATTACATCTCTTATAAATGCTGGGGACATAATGAAATTCCTACATAAAAAAATAGCATTTACTTTGGAGTGAGTTGTGTCCCCACCACCAAATTCACATGTTTAATCCCTAACCCTTCAATGTGATGGTTTTTGGAGATGGGGCCTTTGGAAAATAAATTAGGTTTAGATGAGGGCACAAGGTTGGGGCCCTCATGATGGGATTAGTGCCTTTATAATAAGAAGTAAAAACACTAGAGCCGTCTAAGTACACAGAAAGAAGGCAGTTTTCTGCAAGCCAAGAAGAGTGCCTTCACCAGCAACTGAATCATCTGGACCTTGACCTTGGACTTTCTAGCCTATAGAACTTTGAGAAAAACACATCGATTATTTAAGCCACCCAGACTATGGCATTTTGTTATAGCAACCCAAGCTGACTAAGACAGATCTTGGTACTGAGAAGTGAGGTGCTGCTGTAGCAAATACCTAAGAATGTGGAAGTGGCTTTGGAACTGAATAATGGATGGAAGCTTGAGGTACATGTATACGGACATTATGGGCAATTCTGGTGATAGCTCCCAAGGAAATAAGGGATATGTTATTGGAAACTGTGATAAAGGTGATCTTTGTTAAAAAGTGGCAAATAACTTGGATGAACTGTTTTCTATTGTTTTATGGAAGGCAGAACTTATAAGTGATGAAACTGGAGATTTAGCTGAGGAGATTTCTAAGTAAAGTCTTAAAGCAATGTCTTGCTTATAGTAAAGTATGAAAGAAGAGAGATGAATTGCAGAAGGAATTGTTTACCAGAAATGAACCAACATTTGAAGATTTGGAAAGTTTTCAACCTATCCTTATTGTAAAAAATGAGGAAGTTTGTTCTGAAGAGAACACTGTTCAGAACACTGAATAGCCATTTGATAAAGAGATCATGGGTATGACTCATGGACTTAATCGGCCATTTCAACAGAGTCAGGAATAGAGATGGAATTATATCAGCAGCAAAGACTGCTAGTTTGAACAGTGAGATGAGATGAAGGAAGGTTGTTGGACTTCTTAGATCCTACAAGACTGGACCATAGAGCTATTGGGCTGTGAACATGCGTTATTCTTCAGAAAAGATTAGAAAGACCCCGAAGCAATTCAGAGATCTTCAGGGCCATCAGGGCCACTGCCTCCATTAAACAGGGCAGATGGCCTCCAACCAAAGCCTTGGAGGCAGGGCCACTCTGCAGAGCATACGGGCTAAGTTGGCCCTGTGGAACCTTGGAGGTTGGGCCACCCAGAGCCTTCAGGGCTCTACCGCCACCAGGGTAAAAGCAAGACTGCCACCCCAGTGGGTCCAGAGGCAGAGTATCAAACCAAAGAAGATTATCCCTGAGCATTTAAGATCTAAAGGAATTTGCCTTTCTAAGTTAAGGGCTTGCTTGACACCTGTCACCCATTTCTTATTTCCTGTTTCTCCCTTTTGGAATGGAAATGACTAGCCTATGTCTGTCCCACCTATGTATTTTGGAAACACATACCTTGTCCTTCTTCACAGGTTTATAGCTGGAGAGGAATTTTGCCTTAGGATGAATCATACCTCAAGTCTACCCTTATCCAATTTTTATGATATTTAGAAGAGACTTTGGACTTTAGAGTTGATACTGGAGTGAGTGAAAATTTTGGGAGCAGGACAAGTGGCTCACGCCTGTAATCCCAACACTTTGAAAGGCCAAGGTGGGAGGATCACTTGAGCCCAGGCATTTGAGACTAGCCTGGGCAACGCAGCAAGACCCTATCTCTAAAAAAAAATTATCTGGCCGTGGTGGCACACACCTGTAGTCCCAGCTATTCAGAAGGCTGAGGCAAAAGAATCTCTTGAGCCCAGGAAGTTGAGGCCACAGTGAGCCATGATCACATCACCACACACCAGCCTGGGTGACAGAGTGAGACCTTGTTTAAGAAAACAAAAAAAAGTTTGTGGGGCTGTTGGAATGGAATGAATGTATTTTGCATGTCAGAAGAACATGAATTTGGGGTCCTAGTGGTTACATGTTATAGACTCAGTGTCTGAACTATGTCCTCCTTAATTCATATTTTGAAGTCCCATGACCATCCCTCCCTCTACCTCATTGAAACCCAATTATTTCCCAAAGGCCCCATCTCCTACTACCATCACGTTGATGGTTAGAGTTTCAATATATGAATATTTGGCCATACAGTTCAGTCCATAGAAAATGCTATTTTTATCTCTCAATATATGAATTTTGAAAGGACAGAATTCAGTCCATAGCAAATGCTATTTTCATGTCTCTTATTAAGTGGTTTGAATTTAATCACATTTTTTCACCATCCAAACCCTCCTTCTACTCCCCAAATCAGAGCTAGGGTAGACTAATTAAAATGGCATGCCCAATGTCAGTCCCTCCTCCTGTGTCCACTGACCAGTCTTCAGAAACTATCAGACTTTCCACTGCTCTTGTTTTTTTTGGTCTTTCGACATCACCTAGAACTCCTCTTATCATTTCCTATGGTCTCCTTTTTTCTTTATCTAATCCTTCAGAGGATCTTACCTCTAAACAAAGGAAGCTTCTTAGCAGCATAGCTTTTGCAATTACTGAGGCAGACACAGTTCCTGGCTCCAGGCATCCTTCATGCCTCCACATGAGCCCAGCACAGGACATAGAATAACAGGTCCTAGCATGACTCTCAAGTGGACAGCAAAAATAGCTAACGTAAACATTCACCAGCATTACTTACTCTTCTTAAGCACAAGCTGCTTCTTAGGTCAGAGATCCAGCAAATGTATCCAAGGTAGGGATACACTGAGGGCCACCACACCTAGGTCTACAATCTTAGAACTTTGAACAAAAGAACACCACCCCCTTCTATCAGAATGAGTATGTGTGTATATGTGTGTACATTGAGAGAGACTGATTCGGTGATCGATGGAGGTAATAATAAAAATATTCATTTTAATCTTTGTGACTCTCTGTAATTTAATGGGACCTCTAGTAGCAGAAAATCCATTCCTGAATGATAAATTCAGGAAATAAGCGTGGGATAGGGGATGGAGGATAGGGGCAAAACTAAGTCTACAAGAGAAAAATAGACAAAATGCTGTTATTTCAATTTTCTGTAATTCTGAATTTGTGATAAGTTGATTAGGGCCTGATTTGAAATTTACCTTCACTTAGAAAACCATTTTTTGTAGTAAATACTACAAATGAAATCACAAAGGAGAAATTTTTTGTTTGTTTGTTTGTTTGAGATAGAGTCTCAGTTGGTCATCCAGGCTGGAGTGCAGTGGTACCATCTCAGCTCACTGCAAACTCCGCTTCCCAGGTTCAAGTGATTCTCCTGCCCTCAGCCTCCCAGGTGGCTGGGATTACAGGAGCCCACCACCACAAGCAGCTAATTTTTGTATTTTTAGTAGAGAGGGCATTTCACCATGTTAGCCAGGCTGGTCTCGAACTCCTGACCTGGCTGATCTCGAATTTCTGACCTCGAGTGATCCACCTGCCTCGGCCGTCCATAGTGCTGGAATTACAGGTGTGACCCACCACACCAGCTAAGAAATTTTTAAATGAAGAGAAAATGTTTTCAAGATACACTCAAGGACTTCAAATGCTCATCAATTAAAATTTTTGTGGCCAGGTGCAGTTGCTCATGCCTATAATCCCAGCACTTCGGGAGGCTGAGGTGGGCAGATCACCTAAGGTCAGGAGTTCAAGACCAGCCTGACCAACATGGAGAAACCCTGTCTCTACTAAAAAATACAAAATTAGTCAGGCATGGTGGCACATGCCTGTAATCCCAGATACTCAGGAGGCTGAGGCAGGAGAGTCGCTTGAACCAGGAAGGCAGAAGTTGCGGTGAGCCGAGATTGTGCCATTGCACTCCAGCCTGGGAAATGAGTGAAACTCCATCTCAAAAAAAAAAAAAAAAGAATGTGAGTTATAAAGCATTAAGCGTAATAGGAATCAAAAATCATATGAAGCAATTCCTATGCTTTTATAGGCAATTCTGATAATATATGCATTAAGAATCCTCTACTGCATTTTTTAAAAATGTATTTCATTTTTAAGTATCCTCTAATTCATATTCATCTAGTCCTGAAATGATGAGATTTTTCTTATAAACTTTTTTTTTTTTTTTTTTGAGACACAGTCTCACTCTGTTGCCTAGGCTGGAGTACAGTGTCACAATCTTGGCTCACTATAACCTCTGCCCCCCCACGTTCAAGCAGTTCTCCTGCCTCAGCCTCCCTAGTAGCTGGGATTACAGGCATGTGCTACCACACCCAGCTAATTTTTGTATTTTTAGTAGAGACAGGGTTTCGCCATGTTAGCCAGGCTAGTCTTGAACTCCTGACCTCAAGTGATCCGCCCTCCTTTGCCTCCAAAAATGCTGGCATTACGGGCATGAGCCACTATGCCTGGCCTTGTTATAAACTCTTAATGATTAACACAAATGAAGAAGCTACAAAATAAGAATTTAATAAAATTCATAAACTAATAAATATTTTAAATATACCAAAAATGTCATATTTGTTAACGTCTTAGAATTTCTGCATAGCAATTTATTTTGGAAATAGTTGAGAATGCTAAATTAATTTTTCTATCTCCATTCTTTATAAAATATCTTTTTTCAGGAACTGAAGTGAAAAAAATTGAAGCTACAAATGTTCCCTGCACACAGCTTTCAATGTCATTTTTTCATCGCTTATATGATGAAGATATTGTACGAGACAGTGGACATATTGTTAAATGTTTAGATTCTTTTTGTGATCCATTTCTCATTTCTGATGAGTTACGAAGAGTAAGTACAGAATTTTAAAATTTCACAATGGAATTTTATTTCAGGAAATGCAAAAATGTCAAAAACTTTGCCTGCTTAAAGCATAAAATACCTTCTCATAAAGTACCTCTTATTTATAAATAATGATCAGTAATAATCCTAACATTGGTAGATTTCTACTTAGATGGCACTTTAACAGTCAACTTAATTATTTGTGTATTTCAGTAATTCTCAAATAGGTGCTACTAACATCTGATAGGTAGAGATGCTGCTAAGCGTCATATAACTCACAGGACAGTCACAACAAAGTTTTCTGGCTCAAAATGTCTATAGTGCTGAAGCAGGGAAATCCTGGCCTATTTAGTAAGGTCATTTTTGTTCAATGTGGGCCTTTTAACTTATCAAATTAATATTTTAAAAGTCCCAAAAAGCATCCCGAGGTTGGGCATAGTAGCTCACGCTTGTAATTCCAGCACTTTGGGAGGCTGAGGTGGGTGGATGGTTTGAGCCCAGGAGTTCAAGACCAGCCTGGGCAACATGACAAAACCCTCTCCACAAAAACTACAAAAATTAGCTGGGACTGGTGGCTCACATCTGTATTCCCAGCTGCTCAGAAGGCTGAGGTCCCAGCTGCTCAGAAGGCTGAAGTGAGAAGATTGCTTGAGCCTTGGAAGTCAAGGCTGCAATGAGCTGTGATCATGCCACTGCACTCCAACCTGGGCGACAGAGCAAGACTTTGTCTGAAAAATAAACTTAGATAAATAAATAAAAACATCCCAGGAGTAAAAGAATCTTTTTTATCTCATTGCTAATATCAACAAAGCCATTGGATTAACTAAATTCAATTTTGTTTTAGTGAAAGGTATACTGAACTTGGAATGAAAATATATAGATTACTTGCCTGATTCCTGAATTATTATTTAGAAGATAATAATCTCAGGCAAATTTCTCCATCTTTTGCGCCTCAAGATCTTATCTATACAACATGAAGATGAAAGTGTCCATTCTACCTTCTTCCTAAAATCATTGAGAAAATTAATTGAGGAAGCATTTAAATGTACCTTTTAGAAATATTGAATGCTGTTAAAATGGAATGTCAGCTTGGGCAACAGAGCAAGACTCTCATCTCTACAAAAATACGAAGAAATGAGCCAGGTGCAGTGGAGTGCACCTGTAGTTCCAGCTACTTGGGAAGCTAAGGTGGGAGGATTGTTTGAGCCCAGGAGTTTGAGACTGCTGTGAGCTATGATTGTGCCGCTGCACCCCAGTTTGGGCAACAGAGTGAGACCTTGTCTCTAAAAAACAGAAAAAAGAAATGTATTGTTGATATTATCATTGTTACAATTATTGAGAGTATTAAAACAGTTAAAAATGAGGGTTTTCATGTCAAATAGCCATATGTTCAAATCCTGCCTTTGTCACTTAATAACTGATGCTTAACCTCTCTAAGCCTCAGTTTCTTCATCTATAAAGTAGGCATAATGTGAGATTTGTGTGAGATAATGCACTTACTCTGCTTAGCACAATGGCTGGCGCTTAGTAAGTTTTCCATAATATTAACAACTTCTATTAATTACTACTGTTATTATTGTGCTCAGTTAAGAGAGAAGGGAGACATACAAGTCAGATGTATTGCAAATCCAGGTAGCAATGAACTAGGGAAGCTACTGATCCATCATTCCAGACATAGGAATCTTGTCTGTAGGAGAAAGGGAGACATCCAACCAGGCAATACCTAAGGCAATACCTAAAAGCACTCATTAACTTAGTTAAAGAAGAAAATAAAATTAACTTGCTGAGAATATCCAAACACACACAATTGAATGAGACTACATATAGTTTGCTCTTAGGTAAATGAAGTACATCTAACATGAGATAATATAAATGATATACATGGCTGGGCGTGGTGGCTCACGCCTGTAATCCCAACACTTTGGTAAGCCAAGGTGGGTAGATCACCTGAGGTCAGGAGTTCAAGACCAGTCTAGCCAATACAGCGAAACCCTGTCTCTACTAAAAATACAAAAATTAGCCAGGTGTGGTGGTGGGCACCTGTAATCCCAGCTACTCGAGAGGCTGAGGCACAAGAATTCGTTGAACCCAGGAAGCAGAGGTTGCGGTGAGCCGAGATCATGCCACTGCACTCCAGCCTGGGTAAAAGAGCAAGACTTCGTCTCTAAAGAAAAAATTAAACAAAACAAAACAAAAAATACTATACAGTAGGGATCTGATATTAATTTCTACTTCTTCTTACCAAGGATTGGAAATTACTATTTAGGAAATGTTTGGTCTGGGTTTCCCTCCTTTTGGATACTACTGTCAACTCTTGTCTCTCACACTTCTTCTCTGGCATAAGGGTCTAAAGACCCTTACCTCTAATTTTGGATAATTCACTGTCACTTCTACAGAAAGAGCATCATCAGTGGACATTTTTTTAAAAAAGAAGGATTAGTTTTCCAACAGAATACTCCGCAAAACTGCTTGCTGTCTATCTTATTTATTGCCATGAATAGCACCTCTATTCATGAAATGCTGGAGCTCAGTGTTTTTCTACTAGTTGCCTGTATGGCTTGCTCTTGGGTTCATTGCTACTCTGTGGCAACAGGGAGGAAAGGCTTTTAACTTGGTTGCTTTCTGGCTAATAAAAAAAAAAACTAACATCCAGCTTCAGCCTGAACTAAAAAGCGTCCCCCATTGTGCAGCACTACAGATTCTATTGGCTCACTGTAATGTAAGTACTAATTAACAACCACTTTCCTGACTGTGGCTCAGAAGTTTGACCTACTGTCTAAGAGCTACATTGGTGAAGAGATCTGTATGTGAATGGAGATGGAGAAAATCCATAGAATATTATGTTTTCACATTCATTCCAAAATTTTTTTTAATTATGTATTTTTAAATTACACAGCCGAGCTGGGCATGGTGGCTCATGCTTGTAATCCCAGCACTTTGGGAGGCAGAGGCGGGTGGATCACCTGAGACCAGGAGTATAAGACTAGCCTGGCCAACATGGTGAAAACCCATCTCTATTAAAAATACAAAAATTAGCCAGGCAAGGTGGCACATGCCTGTAATCCCAACTACTAGGGAGGCTGAGGCAAGAGAATCGCTTGAACCCAGGAGGCAGAGGTTGCAGTGAGCTGAGATTGCACCACTGCATTCCAGCCTGGGTGACAGAGCAAGACTCTGAAAAAGAAAAAAAAATTAGCTGGTAATGGTGTCATATACCTGTAGTCTCAGCTACTTGGGAGGCTGAGGTGGGAGGATTGCTTGAACTCAGGAAGTTGAGGCTGCAGTGAGCCAAGATGGCACCATTGCACTCCAGCCTGAGTGACAGAGTGGGACCCTGGCTCCTCCACCCCCCCAAAAATTGCACAGCCTAATCAGTTCAATATATGAGAGTATTCATGTAAGAAATGTGTTAACTATTCATTCCTAAGTACTTTATTCACCTTTCTCTTAAGTCAGATCTTCAGGTAGTTGCAAACATGGGCCACAATAACACATTATTTTCTTACAGAGGGAGGGAGGGAAGGAGAGAGGAAGGAAGGAAGTGGAGATGTGTAAGTGTTACCTGTGGCACACCCAGAGAGCAATTAAGTATGGACTGCTTTCCCTTACCTATATTTTCCTAGACATACCCAACCTTGGTTTTCATCAAGGCATTATAAATAAACTGTGTATGGACACCACCATAGAGTTGAGTTTTTTAAATACTTCTTATATGCAATGACCTGTGGTAAGTTTTCTGTAGAGATTGTAAATGAGCTTAATCAATTTTCATAATTAAGTGCACTTTCTACTAGACACTGATCATTGTATAATTCATTGTATTTTCTTTTTTCCCTTGTATGGTAGTGTTAAGCATAAGGTAGAATTTTGATAGCCTTTCTCCATCTAGAGTTCCTTTCTGTTTGTTTATTTATTTTTGTCTCTATTTTGTTTATCTGTGCTCTGATATTTATTATTTCCTTATACTAACTTTAGGTTTGTTCTTGCTTTTTTAGTTTCTTGAGGTGCATCATTAGATTATTTGAAGTCTTAGTACTTTTTTTATGTAGGCATTTATTGCTGTAAAATTCTCTTTTAGCACGCTTTTGCTATATTCCGTAGGCATGGGTATATTATATTTCTATTTTTATTTGTTCAAGAAAGTTTAAATTTTTCTTCTGAATTTGTTCATTGACTGGTCATTCAGGAGTGTGTTGTTGGTTCTCATGTATTTGTATAATTTCCAAAATTCCTTTTGTTATTGATTTCTCATTTTATTTTATTTTATTTTATTTTTTTTTTTTTGAGGCGGAGTCTCGCTCTGTCGCCCGGACTGGAGTGCAGTGGCTGGATCTCAGCTCACTGCAAGCTCTGCCTCCCAGGTTTACGCCATTCTCCTGCCTCAGCCTCCGGAGTAGCTGGGACTACAGGCGCCCGCCACCTCGCCTGGCTAGTTTTTGTATTTTTCGTAGAGACGGGGTTTCACCGTGTTAGCCAGGATGGTCTCGATCTCCTGACCTTGTGATCCGCCCGTCTCGGCCTCCCAAAGTGCTGGGATTACAGGCTTGAGCCACCGCGCCCGGCGATTTCTCATTTTATTCCATTGTGGTATGAGACGATGTTGGTATGTTTTCAATTTTTTAAGTGTGTTGAGACTTGTTTTGTGACTCAACATATGGTCTATCCTGAAGAATGTTGCATGTGCTGATGCGAATAGATATTCTGCAGCTGTTAGATAAAATGTTCTGTAGATGTCTATTTGGTCTACAGTGCAGCTTAAATCCAGTGTTTCTTTATGAATTTTCTGTCTAGATGATCTGTCTAATGTGGAGAGTGGGGTGTTGAATTTCCCAACTATTACTGTATTAGAGTCTATCTCTTCTGTTAGCTCTAATAATATTTGCTTTATATATTTATGTCTGCTGGTGTTGGATGCATATATATTAAGAATAGTATATCCTCTGACTGAATTGACCCCATTAGCATTATATAATGACTTTCTTTGTCTCTTTTTACTGTTTTATTTACAGGTCAAGTGAGTTTGTTATGGGCAACATAGTTAGTTGGATCATGCTTTTTGTTTTTTAGATCCACTCAGCCAGTTTACACATTTTAAGTGAAAAATTTAGTCTGTTTATATTCAAGGTTATTATTGATATGTGAGGACATACTTCCCTCATTTTGTTAATTTTTTTGGTTATTTTGTATATCTTTTGTTCCTTTTTCTCTTTTTGTTTATCTTTGTGGTTTGGTGGTTTTCTGCAGTGGTAATATTTGAATCCTTTCTGTGTTTTCAAATTTTGCTTTCAGTTATAGGTCTCCCTTAACCATTTCTTACAGGGCAGGCCTAGTGATGATAAATTGCCTCCATTTTTACTTGTCTAGGAAATACTTTCTCTTTCATTTATGAAGGATAATTTTGCTGGGTATAGTATTTTTGGCTGCCATTTTTTTTCTTTGTTTTCTCTCTCAGCACTTTGGATCATCCCATCCTCTACTGGCCTGTAAGGTTTCTTCTGAGAAATCCATTGTGAGTCTATTGAGGGTTTCCTTATATGTGACTAGACACTTTTCTCTTGCTGTTTTTAGAATTCCTTTTCTTTAACTTTTGATGGTCTGATGATAATGTGCCTTCAAGAAGACATTTTTGGGTTGTACTTATTTGGGGATCTTTAAGGTTCCTGTATCTGGTTGTCTAAATCTCTTGTTAGAATTGAAAAGATTTCAGCTATTATTTTGTTAAATAGATTTTTTTTTTATGCCTTTGGGCTTCTCTCCACCTTCTGGAACACCCATAATTCAAAACTGTGTTTGCTTATGGTATCCTATATGTCATGTAGGCTTTGTTTGTTCTTTTTCCCTTTTTTTTGTCTGACTGGGTTACTTCAAAAGACCCGTCTTCAAGTTCTGAAACACTTTCTTTGGCTTTATGTAGTCTATTGTTGAAATTCTCAATTGAGTCTTTTATTTCATTCATTGAATTATTCAGTTCTAGGATTTCTGTTTGGTGCTTTTTAATGATATCTATCTTTTTGGTGAATTTCTCATTCATATCCTGAATTGTTTTTCTGATTTCTTTGTATCCTTTTTCTGTGCTTTCTTGTATCTCACTGAGCTTCTTTAATATCATTAATTTTTTGAGATAATTTTTTTTCAGGACTAGAGACAGGGTTTCACCATGTTGCCCAGACTGGTCTTAAACTCTTGGGCTCAAGTGATCCACCCACCTCAGCCTCCCAAAGTTTTGGGATTGCAGGTGTGAGACACCATGCCCAGCCAAGTCATTATTTTGAATTTTTTTCTTATAGCTCATAAATTTATTTTTGATTAAATCTGTTGCTAGAGAATTATTGTGTTCCTTTGGAGGTGTCATCTTTCTTGCTTTTTCATATTTCTTATGTCCTTGTATTAATATCTGTGCATCTAGTTTAACAGTCACTTCTTTGAATTTATTGGATTGGCTTTTTTAGGAGAAAACTTTTTCCTGAAAATGTACTTATATTGTTGGTTGGGTAGAGCACTTTGGTTCTGATTCTGGGTGCAAGCAGTAGTGTAGTGTCCATATGATTTATTCAGGTGTACTCAGCATCACTGGTGTCTGTGGTTTCCTCAGTGGCTTAGGTTGCAATTGTTAGTAGAGGCTGGGGTGAAGTTTTGCTGGGGACAGGTAGGCCAGTTCTTGGGTCCCAGTAGTGGCAGCAGCAGGCCAAAGCACACCTGTCCTTGGGCCCCTGAGCAGTGTAGGCAGGCAGTGGTGTTTGCAGGTCCAAGCAGGCTGACTCTTGGGCCTCCAGGCAGCTTGCTCATATGCCAGCAGTGTTAGTGGTGGGTTGGGTATGTGGATGTGTGTTTGGGTCCCCAGGCAGTGTGCATTAAATGGATGATGGCTGTAGCAGTGGTGGGACAACCTTTGAATTCCCAAGCAGTGCACACTTATATTAGCAGTGGCTGTGACATGCAAGGCAGGCCAGTCCCCAGGCCCCCAGGGAGCAAGTATGCTATGGTGGTGGCCAGTTGAATGGGCCTGTGCTCAGGTCCCCGAGAGGAGTGCACAAATATCAGCAGTGGTGGATGGGACAGGGCAAACCCCAGAGTCCTGGGTGTGCTTGGGCACTGGATGGGGGACAGTGCCAGGCCAGAGGGGCTGTCCTCAGGTCCCCCAGTGGTGCATACAGATGCAGCCTCTTATGAGTTGGGCAGGGTGATCCTCAAGCCCCCTAGCAAAGTGCTCAGATGGCAGCAGCAGTGGCAATGAGTGGAGAGAGCTCATCCTGAAGGCATGCGCGAGGGAGCTGTGGCCCTGCTGCAGGGCTTGGGGTGTGGTTACTGTCAGTGGCTACAGCCACTGGCAGGTGGCTCTTGGGTTCTGGAGAACATACATTTTAGCCTCCAGTAATAGTGGTCGTGGCAGTAGTGGCAGCAACAGTAGGGAGAGCCAGTCTTCAGGGCACATGCAAGTGTGTAGTGGCCCTGCTACCAAGGGAATGGGGAGTACAAGGTTGCTGCCAGTGGCATATGCTTCAGCCCCTCAGCTGTGGGTGGGAGACTCCATCTACAGGGAGCATGCAAGTGCATGGTAGACCTGCTGCTGGTGGTGGCAAGGTTGCTATCAGTAACAGCAGCCCCAGGTAAGTGGGTTTCAGGTTCTGGGGAGCACACATTTTGTTTCCCTTTGTCTCAAGGGCAGCCTCCTCAGTGTATTGCATTACTCATTCCCCGGGGTAAAAAATACCATGCAGAGTCCAGGTGGACATTTGGGGATGTCATTGGGGATCTAGAGAAGTGGAAATGCAGTGACTGTTGGGCCCCAAGGAAGGATGCAGTCTGGTAGGAGTTGGACTCTCAAAATGGTGCCATCCTGCAGCTCCTTAGGACTTGGAGGTGGGGGAGGGGTTGTGGGAGCCAGCATGAGCTCCTCTCTGGAGCAGTGCCATGGTGTGGTCTCCAGGCAGCACCCTATTACTAGTTTCAGGGCCCATGAGGGTTGAGGAGCTCTCCCATGATGAGGATTGCAGAGGTCCACAGTTGAAATGTGGACTGCCAGGGGTCTTTCACTTACCATTTCCCTGCATTGGGAAGCCTCTCCAGACTCCCAGCCAATCCCAGCTCCTTCTGTGCCTGTGTGTTTCCTGTCACCTCTCTGTTGAATTTCAGTGTTCTCTCTTAGACTCCCTCTTTGAAGTATGATTATCTACTTGCTATTTTGGTTCTACTTTGTTCAGAACGTGAGTGCCAGAAGCCTCTAGTCAACCATCTTGACATCCCTCCTATCTAAAGTTGTTTATATGTATTTATTTTTTTTCATTTTATTTCTTGACCATAGTTTTTTGTCCTTTATTATTTGGGTCTTATTATATCTATGTTTTATTTTTAGCTATTTCACATTCTTTTTTTTTTTTTTTTTTTTTGCTCTGTCACCCAGGCTCATTGCCGCTTCAATTATCTTCTGAGCTCAAGCAATCCTCCCACCTCAACCTCCTGATTCACTAGGGCTACAGGCATTCACCACCACACCCAGCTTATTTTGAGGGTGGGGGTTACTAGAGATGAGGTCTCACTATGCTGTTCAGGCTGGACTCAAGCTCCTGGCCTCAAGCGATCCTCCTGCCATGGCCTCCCAAAGTGCTGGGATTATAGACATGAACCACTGTGCCCAGCCTTCACATTCTTTTTTTAAAATAGGGAGGCTGAGGTGAGAAGATCACTTGAGCCCAGGAGTTTGACACCAGCCTGGGCAACATAGTGAGACTCCATCTCTAAAAAAAGAAAAAATAAACAAAGTAGGTAAGATATAAACAATCCAATGGAAGAAATATATTTCTTACATTGGTCACCTTTTTATGCCCACTAATCAATAAATGAATCAGTGGTCTGTATTTCCCAATGGCATAAGAAAATCGCCTATATCATATCTAGTTTTTCTGCTCTCTGTATGAGATAGTAAGACCTCAGAGGGGCAAGAGTCAATGTCAATAGGTGATGTGTGAAGTGATCTTACTAGAGAGTGGGAAAGCAAGAGCTGGATATGAGGCTCCAGCACCTGAAAGTTTCAAAAAGGAGTACTTGTGGGAATAAGAACAATACTCATCCAAACTCCATAAGAGGAGAGAGCTTAGAGCATGACCGTTTAGTTTCTGGGTAGAAGCCAAGGCAGGAGGCCTTATGGGATGGAGAAGTGTTCTCATTTATTTATGCTCCTATTTATTTCCAAATAAGATTTGAGGTGACATAAGACTAAAACAATTACTAAAAATATAAACTAGAATAAAGACATAAAGTGGAAGGCAGGAAGACTTAGCCACTGTGTTTTAAATTTTGATTTATTCTTTTCATTGATTGTCAGTTCCTAATGATAAAGCAGAGGCAAATAAATGCAGATTACAGGTTACTCTCTTCAGTTGACTCAAGACTGGTTCTTAAAATAGGTGTAAGATTATTTTTAAGTATATAAAATGAAACCTCTGAAAACATAAAAGTTAAAACCTTGAGTTATGTTACATTAAGATGAATTTTATCATCTTAGGTTTTGCTAGTGGAAGACTCCGAAAAATATGAAATATTCAGCCAACCAGATAGAGAAGAGTTCCTGTTTTGTCTTTTCAAACATCTTTGCCTTGGTGGAGCCCTTTGTCAATATGAAGATGTGATTAGCCCATATCTGGAAACAGCAAAGCTTATCTATAAGGATCTAGTGAGGTAATATTGCTAGATCACAATATGTAAATCTCTAGTTAATAGAATAAATTATTTGTTTAACCATGATGGAATTACACAACATTATTCAGTGGTCATATTAACAACCAAAGCATATAAAAAGCACTACCCTCACCTCCGTCTCATAACTTTTCCCCTCTCGTCCAGAATAGAAAGATTTCTGGCTTTCTCTTTTATTTAGTTCTCAGTCCTCTCATTCTTCATCTACCTCTTCTGCTTTTGTCCTCATTCAGACCTGTTACCAACTGCCATCTTCCAAGCCTTCTTTTTTTTCTTACCAAGCCTCCTTTTAAATCTGAAGGGAAGGCAAGAGATCCCTCCAGATGTTTGAGTTTGCTTAACTAATAGTAAAAACAATTATTACCTTTGTTTCGAAGAAGTGGAAGAATTTTCATGTAGGTGTAATATTTACCTTTTCAAATTAATCCCAGTGCTATACAGTTTGAGGTATTTTGGTAGCATTTTTCTTTTTGAAGATCTAATAAGAATTAAAACCTTATGAATTTCTTGTTTATACCTTTCTTTTAACTGAAGTGAATGTTCTTTCGTAGGGTTTTTCAGTTATGAAGATATTGAATCATCTTAATAGGCATAACAACAGAGAGCAAAGGGTCTTAAAAGTTAGTTATATAATTTTACTTTCATAAGAGAAAACCAGAATTAGCTTCTCATTGGACTCATAATTGTTACTTTACTTATACTCAACACCTTAATTCTCATCCATTCCTTGTGTCATATAGCTATACAGCAAACTGCATAATTTAGTTGTTTATTCAATTAATTTATTATATGGTTTTAAAAACAGGAAAATATTTCTATAATCTCCCTATGATTTTAATGAACAAGTTATTGTCAACACATACAGATTATTGGACGAAGATATGTTAGAAACAATTTCAGAAAAAGCATGTACATACCTATTAATACATCAAACATACTGTCCTAATTATTTGAAGTTCATGTAAACCTGCTAGTCTGCTTCTAGCACCCTACACACACACACACACACGCACGCACTCATGCACGCACACACATACTACTACCACTACCACCACAACATGTTGTACCCCATCAGCCACATGAACCTGTGGAATTCCTCACTACTGTGTGCTATGGAGGAGGAGATTGTGTTGGAGATATTTGGAGTAGAAATAAGTTTAGAACCTACACATTGAAGAAACTGCTATTTTTCCTAACATTCCCTTCTCCAGATTCTCATCTGCAATTCTCTTCTACATTTTTAGACTCTAAGAAAAAGTATGACTGCTTTACAGTGTCTAACCTGCCCTTGCAGATAAACGTTATTGCTAATCCATTCTAGCACAGTCCATCCCTTATGTTTGTACATGTTGGGAGCACACTACAGAGTGTGATTTTAGGAGTCTCTAACTCAAACAAAAGGGTAAAAATATTATTAAAATATTTTCGTCTTCATCCATTATAACAGGTCCTATAAAATACACCTTGTATTTTTTAAATTTTATTTATTTTTTTTTGAGACAGAGTCTCACTCTGTCACCCAGGCCAGATTGGAGTACAGTGGCATGATCTCGGCTTACTGCCACCTCCACCTCCTGGGTTCAAGGGATTCTCCTGCCTCAGTCTCCCAAGTAGCTGGGAGTACAGGCTTGAGCCACCATGCCTGGCTAATTTATTTATTTTTCATAGAGATGGGGTTTCACCTTGTTGGCCAGGCTGGTCTCAAACACCCGACCTTGGGTGATCTTCCCACCTCGGCCTCCCAAAGCGCTGGGATCACAGGCGTGAGCCACCGCACCTGGCCAAAATATACCTTTTTAATGTTTTTAAAAATGTTTTCCTTAAAAAGATTGAGATTTCTTTAAACCAAATAAGCAATACTTTAGAACCACCCATTTTGTTAAAGAGTAAATGATCAATTGTTTTATTACGTTTCAAAAATGTATATGCAGAAATGTACGTAGTTAATAATAGTGCCTGTGTCTTTTCTGCTTTAGACATTAGACACGTGCTCTTGTCAAAGTTTCAGGAGAGTTCCCCCAAGCCATGTATCCACTCCAGATGTGCAATTTTATTATTTGAACTGAGAAGCTTAGATTACGCCCTTCAGATACTAGTTAAGCAGTAGGTTCTTGTTTTTTTCTATTTCATTTATTTATTTATTATTTATTCTTTTGAGATGGAGTCTTGCTTGTCACCCAGGCTGGAGTGCAGTGGTGTGATCTCAGCTCAGTGCAACCTCCGCCTCCTGGGTTCATGCCATTCTCCTGCCTCAGCCTCCCAAGTAGCTGGGACTACAGGCACCCGCCACCACACCCGGCTAATTTTTTGTATTTTTAGTAGAGACAGGGTTTCACCGTGTTAGCCAGGACGGTCTCGATCTTATGACCTTGTGATATGCCTGCCTCGGCCTCCCAAAGTGCTGGGATTATAGGCGTGAGCCACTGTGCCAGGCCTGTTTTCTTTATTTTTTATGGTTTTGTTTTTTTTGTTTTTTTTTTGAGACAGGGTCTCACTCTGTTGCCCAGGCTGGAGTACAGTGGCACAATCTCAACTCACTGAAACCCCTGCCTCCTGGGCTCACGCACCATTACACCTGGCTAAGTTTTTCGTATTTTTTGTACAGATGGGGTTTCACCATGTTACCCAGGCTGGTCTTGAACTTCTGGACTCAGGTGATCCACCTGCCTCAACCTCCCAAAGTGCTGGGATTACAGGTGTGAGCCACTGTGTCCAGCCAGATCCTTGTTTTTTAAAATGTGCAGTTACTTAGAATAGTCTGGACACCCTGGAGTTTAGAGTCAATATGGGACTGATCCTCAGAAATAATCGCAAATGATGTTGACAAGAAACAACTATATTATGTCCAAACCATTACTATGATTACACTTTAAAAAATACTATATAGAAATTATGTTCCAGTATCCTTAAAACCATGGTTATCAGAGGATGGAGTTAGTGATGGATAAAGATCTGATATAATGCAATTATTAGTAGAACACCATAGAGCACTAATCAATATCACTTTATATTTCCTTTTCCTTTTTTCTTAAGAGATATAGGACAGATGATAACTGTACTTTCTTGCTAGGCCTATAAAAAATAAAATTAGACAAATTATTTTAGAGATATTTTAAAGTAATACTAATGTAGGATCAGAGGTAATGGAATAATATGATTTCTTTCTATTAGTAACTAACTTCTAATAATGTACAAATGGTAGTCTCTTTCTAAAACAATATACTTATTTTTGTTTTTGTTTTTGTTTTTTTGAGATGGAGTCTCACTCTATTGCCCAGGCTGGAATGCAGTGGTGCGATCTCGGCTCACTGCAACCTCTGCCTACCGAGTTCAAGCAATTCTCGTGCCTCAGCTTCCCCAGTAGCTGGGACTACAGGCGCATGCCACCACAGCCCAGCTAATTTTTGTATTTTTAGTGGAGACGAGGTTTCACCATGTTGGCCAGGCTGGTCTGGAACTCCTAACCTCAGGCGATCTGCCCAGCTTGGCCACCCAAAGTGCTAGGATTACAGGTGTCAGCCACCACGTCCGGCCGATATACTTGTGGTACATGTTTATAGGTGTTAAGTAATTGTTCTAGTATCAAATACTAAATTTTCCCCTAAACTGATTTGATAAGCACTTTTACAAAGTTTTTTCTTTCCTCAGATTTTCAAACTGGAAATAATTTATGTATAGTAAAATGAACAAATCATAAATATACATAAAATTCGGTGAATATGTATGTTTATACCATGTAACCACCCACAGATAAATGTTTATAATTAGATATAACCATAGATATGTTCTTTATATTGATCTAGCTGATTATATAGGTGTATGCAAGTATTTTATATATAGTGGTTATAGTCATTCCTTGGGTAAGCACAAACACTTAAAAGTAGTATTCAACTTTTAAGCAGTATGTTAAGCAATAGAGAAATCAAAAGAAAATGAACTTGACCTATGTCATCGAAATATTTGGAAATCAATTTAATCCTGGGTTGAAGTCTAAATGAAATATCTAGTAGAGATGAAAACCACCTAAGAATCTTAAACCTTGAAATGGCTATGGCTGGTCATCCCCAAAAGGTACACAAGCTCATACATACATACATACACACACACTGCTCAAACTGAGTCTTCCTTTTTCCTCCTCCTCCTCCTTCTTCTCTCCCTCTCTCAATTACTTTTACATGTGTAGTAGAGGAAGAAGCAGTACTTTCACCTAAAGAAGTAGAAAAGACGGTATCTTCCTTCAGATTTTACCTATACATGTCACACATTAATAATACCCTTGATAAATATGTGTTAAATATTTATAGAGTGTATAGGTCTGGGATAAGCAGCTGAGATGTAGCAGAAAGATGATTGGACTCTGAGTCACCTGTATTCTATTCCCAGAAATACCACTTTTATTTAGTTTATCTTAATTATATCATTTAGCTTCTTTAGTTATATTGTCCATAAAATTGGCAAAATAATGCCTACCTCAATGAGTTGTGTGATCTTTAAATGAGGTAATGTATATAAAGGTATTTTGGAGGCTGGGTGCAGTGGCCGTAACCTGTAATCCCAGCACTTTGGGAAGCCAAGGCAGAAGGATCTCTTGAGGCCAGAGTTTCAAGATCAGCTTGGGCAATATAGCAAGACTTTGTCTCTACAAAAATAAAAAACAATAAAAAGTTAAAAAATTGTGTAAAAAATGTTTTACAAACTATAAAGCATTAGAAAATGTGTGTATATTTATTTACATATGTAACAAATTTTAAATATATATCTGTAGCTTATTTTCTCAATCCTTAGTTTGCTTTCTCACTACATATTGCCACAGGAAATCTTTTGTGAGGAGGGTAACTGAAAGAAAGCTACTGAGAAAAAATTATTTTTAATATGATATAACTTAGCAATATATAATTTAACAAATAGTTGTTTGGGTTTTTGTTTTCGTTTTTGTTTTTGTTTTGAGATGGAGTTTCGCTCTTGTTGCCCACACTGGAGTGCAATGGTGCAATCTTGGCTCACCGCAACCTCCGCCTCCCGGGTTCAAGCGATTCTCCTGCTTCAGCGTCCCGAGTACCTGGGATTACAGGCTAAGTTTTTGTATTTTTAGTAGAGATAGGGTTTTTCCATGTTGGTCAGGCTGGTCTTGAACTCCCGACCTCAGGTGATCCACCCGCTTAGGCCTCCCAAAGTGCTGAGATTACAGGCTTGAGCCACCGTGACAGGCCAACAAATAGTTTTTGTATACATTATCTCATTTGATTTTCATATACTAAAAGAAACATGTTATTCCCAATTTACATATGAGAAAATTGAGGCTCAGAAAGGTTAATCTTACTTAAAGTGAAAGAACAGGTCAGTGGCAGAACTAGCATTTGTATTTACATTGTTTAAGTCTTCAGTCTAGCATGCTTTTATCTACCCCCATATGGTTGTCTACACTTCAGTCTGATTTTTACCAATCCCTATTTGTCCAATAATTGTCTCTGTAGCCTGTGAAGGTAATTTCATCATCTGAGTCTCAGACTGACTTTAAACCTTCTAACTGTAAGATTCAATTTTCTGCTATTTCAATTCAGTTGACCTTGCCCATTCTTGGTTGAAGGCTCAGATGCCATTTTTTAAACCACTTAGTTGGATAGTATGTATTTCCATGTACTATATGAATAAGAATATGTAAATACTAAAAGGGATCATTACTTAAATGTATATGCCAATGCCTATTATATGTTAAAAGCACCTTTTCTTCCTTTTTTAGTGTTCGAAAGAATCCTCAAACCAAGAAAATACAAATTACCTCTTCTGTCTTTAAAGTTTCAGCCTACGTAAGTGTGAGAGAACTTTTGCAACCAAAGAATTTAATTACTTTTTGTTAATACAGTTGTTACAACTGGAGTTAACAATTAGGACAATGTTATGCCTAGGAGAAAAGACAATGTTATTTAGAGTTTTGTTAAAATTAAAAGTTGATAGAGTATGCTTTTGTTTGGAGAACAGTTTGAACTTTCTTCCCTGGCTTCCTTTCTGTCATCTGTATCTAATAACATTGCCTGCTTATTTTAGAGCTAAATCTGTGACTCAGATGGAGTAGAATACAGTTCTCTTAGTCTGTCAAACCATCATTTATAGGGCAGATAAATAAGAATGCCCTAAATGTTGACGGGCACCGTGGCTCACTCCTATGATCCCAGCACTTTGGGAGGCCAAGGCAGGTGGAACAGGAGGTCAGGAGATTGAGAAGATCCTGGCTATCATGGAGAAACCCCGTCTGTACTAAAAATACAAAAAATTAGCCGAGCGTGGCAGCACACACATGTAATCCCAGCTACTCGGGAGGCTGAGGCAGGAGAATCGCTTGAACCCAGGCAGCAGAGGTTGCAGTGAGCCAAGATAGCACCACTGCACTCCAACCTAGGTGACAGAGCAAGACTCCGTCTCAAAATAAATAAATAAATAAAATTGAAAAAATAATAATAATAATTTAGGTTTGTCTTTTTCAGGATTCTGCTGGTATGTGCTATCCTTCATCAAAGAATCATGAACAGACATTTTCTTACTTTATTGTGGATCCTATCAGGCGTCATCTTCATGTTTTATACCACTGTTATGGTGTGGGAGACATGTCTTAATGCTCTTTCAAATTATGTACCTCTACTATTTTTTATTTATTATTTTTCTCTTTTAACACTAATAGATAAACATTTACTTTACAAATTAATTCAAGAAAAATGTAAGGAACCTACTTAGAGCAGAAGAAAGCAAACACCAAGATGCCTTTTTAAAAATTTGTGTGGAATACTAACTGGGGATCAAATTTCATCCCTAATAAAATCTATACCAAAAAAATTGTGGAATTTTTACAAAAAGTTACAAGGAATTCCTTGTAACTAGAAATCTAGTTCTAATTTGCATTGTGATTCAAGTGAATCCTCAATTTTCCATGTATTTTAATTTATATTCTAATTAATTCTGGATTGCAAATGTAGCAGAAAACTAAACATTTCTACTACTGATCATTAATATAAATTGTTAGTTTATTTAACTTGTTTCATTTAATTACATTTCTTCATTGCACAAGCATTTACATCTCTAAAGCTAGGAAAAGCATAACAATTCTTTTGCTTTATTTGTTCCACCTAAAAGCCTCAATAAAAAGATAGTGTTCTGGGCCTTGGCACAGTGGCTCACGCCTGTAATCTCAGCACTTTGGGAGGTCAAGGCGGGCAGATTACGAGGTCAAGAGATCAAGACAATCCCGGCCAACATGGTGAAACTCCGTCTCTACCAAAAGTACAAAAATTATCTGGGTGTGGTGGTGTGTGTCTGTAGTCCCAGATACTCGGGAGGCTGAGGCGAGAGAATCACTTGAACCTGGGAAGCGGAGGTTGCACTGAGCCGACGTTGTGCCACTGCACTCTAGCCTGGCAACAGAACAAGACTCCATCTCAAAAAAAAAAAAAAAAAGTTCTGAAAGTAGCCGTAAACTCTTTTATCACATAATAAATTAAGGCTGCAGCCGTCCCACAGCTAATACAAGAGCTACACGTAAACAGAGAAAGTTGGCCTGATGGTATTAGTGGTATTAGTAGGCTGTTCAAACAGTGAGAAGCAGGTTATCTTAGTACTGTTCCTTATTTCATTCATAGAATGAATGTATAACCTGGATTTTTTTTTTTTTTTGGATGGCAAAAATCATTGACATATATCCCATGAGTCATGGGAAGCCTGTAAGAAATGTTGAGGTTTTGAGGAGGAGCAAGTTTGAAAGATGTGCTTCTGTGTTGTGGGATAAAGATGATAATCTTGGACTTGAACCTGGATTGAATCTGGAATGCAGCTGGCAATTTGGATACAGAGCTCAGGAGAAAGAGTGTGTTTTACTTCTAATACCTAGCACAATGCCTTAGCATATTAAATGTTTATTGAATGAATAACTACTTTCCAGATATGCTCATAATACCCATAGATTTTTTTAATTACATAAAAACATAAAATCAAGAACTGAAATGTCTGTTTGCTACCAGCTTTGCTGCTTACCTCACAGTTCCCTGTGACCTGGAGACGCTTTTGATCAATCAAGCGGCCAATCAGTAATTATTTTTGAACACCAAATCTATGCAAGGCACTGGGCAGTTTACTTTGGGGAAACATACACTCCCTATAAACCTATTTAGGAAGGTACTCTTTAAGAGTGTGACTACCAATAGTGATTGTTACATGAATTCAGAGATAGAAGAGATCACTCTGAACTAAGACAGGCTTAGTCTGGCTTCTATGGAAAGACTGGTGGGATTTCAACAACGGAAGAGAACAGCAGTTGAAGGGAGTGCATGATGTGGCAGAGTACTCTGGGCCTGGCCCTCAGATGAAAGTTCAGAGGCAACAGATGGGAAAGTGATACTGAGGAGTTGCCACTATTTTTTCTCAGCTCTAAAGGTGGAGGTAGATAGGACCTTTGAGGAAAGATTGCTCCATTGTTTTGGAAAAATCATTTGATGATTCATTTGTGTTTATGTAAATTATCTATATTGTAAGGCATAATAGAATAGTGATAAAGAGTTTGGGCTGGGCTGTCAGGTTGCCTGGATTTTTAAATTTGCCATTACTTGTGTGACCTTGAGCTGGTTACTTAACTCTCTGCACCTTGATTGTCTTTTCTATAAAATGGAAAAAAATAATAGGACTGCCTTGCAGGGCGCAGTGGCTCACACCTGTAATCCCAGCACTTTGGGAGGCCGAGGTGGACGGATCACGAGGTCAGGAGATCGAGATCATCCTGGCTAATACAAAGAAACCCCATCTCTACAAAAAAATACAAAAAAAAAAAAAAAAAAAAATGAGCCAGGCGTAGTGGCGGGTGCCTGTAGTCCTAGCTACTCGGGAGGCTGAGGCAGGAGAATGGCTTGAACTCGGGAGGTGGGGGTTGCAGTGAGCCAAGATCGCGCCACTACACTCCAGCCTGGGCGACAGAGCGAGACTCCATCTCAAAAAAAAACATAAAAATAAAAATAATAATAATAATAGGACTACCTCATAAGTTTTTTGGAAAATTATATAAATTAATACATATGTTGGGCTTTGAATGATGCCAGGCACATAGTTTAACTGCTCATGAATTTTGGCTGCATTCATTCTCTACTGCGGAAATAAGAAAAAAAAGAGAAACAGTTAACTGTCTGCACAATAATGTAAAGAGCTCTCTTCTTGGGGCCAGAATTGTTTTTGTACAGATTATTATTAATTTGACTAGATAGAGTATTAGAGATGGGAAAATTGGTTCTTCTTCTTTTGAGGCCCCAGAGAATGTAGAGGTCCTGAGCATGGACTCCAGGTATTTCTTTGGCAGCATCTGTACACTTGAAACTATTTGCTCAGCTACTTGTCATAATTTGTTTAATATCTTTCATGAAAACCAGTACTGTGTCTATTTTGTTTACCTTTGTGTCCACAATGTCTAGAACTTGAAAGACAATAAATATCCATTCTCTGACAGACACAGTACTGTTGGTAGAGAGAAATTGGCCTTTGAAGTGCAACTGTGCAGAGTGTGGAAAGTGAGGGGGGGAAGGTTGGTGCTGAAGGTCATAGATCATCACCATGGAAGCCTCCTCTGCAGGGGCTGAGCTGGCGGACTCTAGCAGCCTTCATACCTAGACGCCCACCTTAAATTTACTGTACAGTCATCCCTCTAGTTATACTTAAACCTTTTGTTAAATTTTGCAAACTATTATAGTCTGGATTCATACCGTAGTCTGGATTTAGCTGCCCAGCATGGGATTAGATATGCAGCCCAGGAATATGCCTGTGGCAAAAATTGTCCCTAGAGCCACAGCCTGTGGAAGCCAGCTTCGTAAAAGCAAACTGTGATCAAGTGAGAGAAGAGGGGTTGTCTGGAGTGAGACAACTGGCCATGGTGACAAGTGACCACAGAATGGTTTTCTGAGACTTCCTGAGAACATTCTTCAAAAATTCCAAAAGCTACTTAAAGAGAGGAGTCTTGCAGAATTGTAATTTGCACATTAAAAAGAGGAACTTAGAGAAGTTGGGATATTTAGGTCACATGAGCAAAAATAAATTCAAAGATACAAAAACAAGGTGATTTGGGGGGACATGAATACATTTGAGTAGTTAAAACTAGTAAGTTCTGTTCTGGAGTTCTGGATGATAACAGGGAAGATAGACTACTGGGGACTTGGTCACTGAGGGCTGTGGGCACAAAGCTAAGAAATTGAAATCTTTTAAGTAGGTGATGTACAGCAATCATTAAGGACTTTTGAATAGGGGTAGTAGCATCATGAAAGTGATACTCTAGAAAGATCAGTCAGGCAGTGATAAATTGGGGTGAAAAAAGTCCAAAGATCAAATAGAGGTACATAGTAGCTGTCAAAGCACAGAATTCACTGAATTGAGCTCATAGCAATGGTAACATCTCAAGGCATCATGAAGTATGGGACAACAGAATGCTCGTTAGAAAAAAAAAAATCAAATATGGCTCAAAAAAGGGTAGCAGACTGTGTGAATTATTAAATGTTGGTGTTTGACATATTAAGAACTGGAAAGTGGGAACTGTGATAGGAAGCTGTGGTCAGAGAGGAAAGCTCCCTTGTCCTGAGCTCTCCTTGTATTCAGATTCACTGGTCTGTCATCCTTGTTCCCACTCATCTCTAACCAGCGTTGGTCCTTAAAACTTTGAAAACTGATCTGAAGGTTCTAGAAACAGACTGGAGGCTTCTTAAGGAAAACTATCTACCCTGAAGGCTTCTCAGTCATCCAGTTAATCAACAAGAATTTTTAAAGAACTACCGTTCATTCTCAAGAATCCTACAGGTGCTTTTTTTTTTTAAGTCGGAGTCTTGCTCCATCGCCCAGACCGGAGTGCAGTGGCGCGATCTCAGCTCACTGCAACCTTCGCCTCCTGGGCTCAACCCATTCTCAGGCCTCAGCCTCCCGAGTAGCTGGGGCTATACCCACGTGCTACCACACCTGGCTAATTTTTGTATTTTTAGTAGAGATGGAGTTTCACAATGTTGGCCAGGCTGGTCTTGAACTCCTGACCTCAAGTGATCTGCCCACCTCGGCCTCCCAAATTACTGGGATTACAAGTGTGAGCCACCATGCCCGGCCCCACAGATGCTTATTGATTACCCGTTATGTTC
Organism: Piliocolobus tephrosceles; assembly: GCF_002776525.5. NCBI lineage: Eukaryota > Metazoa > Chordata > Mammalia > Primates > Cercopithecidae > Piliocolobus > Piliocolobus tephrosceles. The sequence goes on from NC_045446.1 coordinate 91,967,753, forward strand.
TGGCCTCTTTCTAGGCACTGCAAATACCCCAATGAACAAAAATTTCTAAATTAGGGCGCTTACATTCTAGTGCCCATAACTGTGTTAGGTGCAATGAGAAAGAGAAAGACTCAATTACTCAAGAAAGTTGGTCTTGTTGGAGACATAAGGCAATCATACATGTTAGTATTACTAATAGTATAAAACAGCACGTAAGTATCAGATGTCTAGCAAAGACTAATTGCAAAAAAACTTCAGAAGAAATCATGCCTGTGAAGTAGTCAGGAAATTCTTCAAAATGGATCTGGGAGTCCTATTAGGTAATGTTTTTGAAGAAACAAAGAATGGGGAAAGGTATCTTGAAGAAAGGCAAAAGTCAAGAAAGATTAAACTGTTCCACAGGCAGGAGTATATTTCCAAAGAAACTTAAAGTTTTGTAGGGATTTCCTTATCTTTCTCCCTTGTATTAACTGAATGGTTAAAATATTAATTGGCAACAAATCAGATTACCTATTTATTTCTATTTTATACTAGCAGCATTGTCTGACATTAATAACTGGAACAAACTAGCATCCCTTATAAGTCAAAGGGTATAGCTCTGGAAGTAGAAAGACAGTATTATTGTTGTTATTTATGTTATGTATGTATGTATGTATGTATTTATTTATTTATTTATTTTGAGACGGAGTCTCGCCCTGTCACTCAGGCTGGAGTGCAATGGCAAGATCTCGGCTCACTGCAACCTCCGCCTCCTGGGTTCAAGTGATTCTCCTGCCTCAGCCTCCCTAGTAGCTAGAATTACAGGCGTCTACCACCATGCCCAACTAATTTTTTAGTAGAGACGGGGTTTCACCATGTTGGTCAAGCTGGTCTCGAACCCCTGACCTCGTGATCCGCCCACCTCAGCCTCCCAAAGTGCTGGGATTACACACATGAGCCACCGCACCCAGCCTGTTGTTGTATTTGTTTCTAGTCAAAGTTAGTGCTTGACATGTCTTACTTTATTTATCTTCTCAACTACCCTTTCAAAGTAGGTCAAGTCAGTAGAATCTTTGGGGTTATAAGTGAAATAAAATTTGATCCAAATTGTCTTAAGCAAAAAGTGAATTCATTAGCCCACATAACTGAAGAGTCCCATAGTAGTTTGGCTTGCTTTTTGGTCTGATTTAATGCAAGACCCGTTTTCTCTCTCAGTTCATATTCTCTCTGTTGACTCCATTCTTAGTTTGTGACTTTCCACATACAAAAATGTTAGTATACCTAACATACATCCTGTCAGTTTTAAAAAACCAGTGGGAAAATAACATCTATCTCAAGATTCCCAAGAATCTCAACAAAAATCCCATCTTGTCACATTGGCTCAAGTGGGGTAGTTTGACCATCTGTTAACTAATCCCTGCAGCCTTAGAAATGCTAGCTTCAGATTGGCCAGATCTGAGATAAATACTACTCAGCCAGAGGTGGAATCAACAACATGACAACCAGATGGAAGGAGTAGTGAGAATGCTAAGCTCAAAATGGGGAGGAGCAGTTACTAGAATAAGAGGAGCAGCACTGTATATGAGCATCATTGCCTGACATTAGGAAAAGGAGTAAGCTAGCTTCCTGCATCAGTCAAGGATGTGCTTATAGTTATGGAAGCAGAAGATATGTTATATATCCCAAAAAGTGGATTACCAAGGTTCTATTACATTTCCACTTTATATGAGTAGGCTAAAACTTAAAGAGGTTAAGTAATTTGCCATAGGTCACAGGACAAGTGATTGCTGGGTCCAGGATTTGAACCCAATTTGGTCTCACTCCAAAGTAACAAATGATTTACAATCCTGGCTTTGCTTGAGAATAATGAGGGAAACTTTTTAAAAATTCAAATGCTCCCAAACTTATGAGAGGGTTATGTCCCAATAAACGCATTGTAAACTGAAAATATCAGAAGTCAAAAATGCATTTAAGACACCTAACGTACCAAACATCATAGTTTAACCTAGCCTGCCTTAAATGTGCTTAGCATACTTATATTAGCCTACAGCTGGGCAAAATCATCTGACACAAAGCCTATTTTACAATAAAGTGTTGAATATCTCATGTAATTTATTGAAAACTGTACTAAAAGTGAAAAATGATGGTTGCATGGGTGCTTGAAATACAGTCCCTATGGAATGTGTATCACTTTTGCATGATTGTAGTCGAAAAATCTCAAGTTGAACCATCATAAGTTGGGGACTATATAGATGACTGATCTCTACTTCTACTTCTGGTGATTGAATCAGTTCTGTAGTGGGTTCCAGACGTTGCTTTTTTCTTTTAAATATGAAAAAAGTGCAGGGAATACATAACATACCCTCCACCCAGATTTGACAGTTAACATTTTACCATATTTAACATTTTTAAATTAAAATTCTTGAGACAAATGTAGATTCACATGCAATTGTATGAAGTAATACAGAGATCCTTTGTATACTTTGCCCAGTTTCCCCCTTAATGGTGACATTGTACAAAACTGTAGTGTAATATCATAACTAGAATACTTACATTGATACTCACTTATCTTATTCAGATTTATCCAGTTTTATTTGTACTCATTTGTGCATGTGTGTGTGTGTGTGTGTGGTATGTATATTAAGTTCTATTCAGTTTTATCACCTGTGTAAGTTTTTCTATTCATTAGAACAGTCAAGATAACGAACAGAGGTTGGGCACAGTGGCTATGGGAGGCCAAGGCGGGAGGATCACTCAAGCCCAGTAGTTCAATACCAGCCTGGGCAACATAGAAAGATCTCGCCTTTACAAAAATTAACATTTTGCCAGGCATGGTGGTGTGTGCCTCTAGTCCCAACTCCTTAGGAGGCTGAGGTAGGAGTATCACTTGAGCCCAGGAGGTTGAGGCTGCAGTTAGCCTTCTTCATGACACTGCACTCAGCCTGGGCAATAGAGTGAGACCCTGTCTCCAAAATAAATAAAAAAACTTTTTTAAAAGGCCGAGTGCAGTGGCTCATGCCTGTAATCCCAGCACTTTGGGAGGCAGAGGCGGGTGGATCACTTAAGGCCAGGAGTTTGAGACCAGCCTGGCCAACATGGTGAAACCCTATTTCTACTAAAAGTATAAATATTAGTCAGGTATGGTAGTGGGTGCCTGTAATCCCAGCTACTAGGGAGGCTGAAGCAGGAGAATCACTTGAACCCAGGAGGCGGAGAATTCAGGGAGCTGAGATGGCACCACTGCACTCCAGCCTGGGCAATGGAATGAGACTCCGTCTCAAATAAATAAATAAACAAAATATAAATAAATAAATGAAAATAAAAAGATAATGAACAATTCCAACAACACAATGATATCTCATATTACCTTGTTATAACCACAGTGACCTTGCTCCTGGCCTTACTATGTATCTGATATATGTTATTTTTATTTTTTAAATTTATCTATTTATTTATTTATTTGAGACAGGGTCTCACTCTGTCACCCGGGCTGAAGTGCAGTGGTGCGGGCACTGCTCACTGCAGTCTCAAACTCCCAGTTTCAAATAATCCTCCTATTTCAACCTCCCGAGTAGCTGGGACCACCTGGCTAATTTTTTTGTTTTGTTTGTTTGTTTGTTTGTTTGTTTGTTTTGAGATGGAGTGTCACTCTATCATGGGATCCCGGCTCACTGCAACCTCTGCCCCTGGGTTGAAACAATTCTCCTGCCTCAGCCTCCGGAGTAGCTGGGATTACAGGCACCTGCCACCACACCCTGGCTAATTTTGTATTTTTAGCAGAGACGGAGTTTCTCCATGTTGGTCAGGCTGGTCTCAAACTCCCAACCTCAGGTGATCCGCCCACCTCAGCCTCCCAAAGTGCTGGGATTACAGGCATGAATCACAGCTCCCAGCCTGTTTATCCATTTTAACTGGATGGCCTTACCATATCTATCCATCTCTCTATTATTAGACATGTTGGTTGCATGAATAATGCTGGAATGAATATCCTTGGGCATGTCTTCCTCTGAAGTGTTCTCTAAGCCTTTATTCTTTTTTTTACAGATGAGATCTGTCTGTGTTGCTCAGGCTGGGCTTGAGCTCCTGGATCTCTAGGCTTCTATCTGATAGAATTGATGGTTAGTAGTATATATTCGGCCTTACTAGATATTGACAAGTTGCTCTTCAAAATGATTGCACAAAGTTATGCTCCCACTAATGATGTAAGAACTCCCATTTTACAACTTTCTAGATAACACTTAGTATATGTCAAATCTGTATTTTTTTTCAATATGATGAATGTGAAATGGTGGTGTTTTTATTTTTATTTTCATTTTTAAACACGGTCTCACTCTGTCACCCAAGCTGGAGAGCAGTGGCATGATCTTGGCTCACGACAGCCTTGAACTCCAGGGCTCAATCAATCCTCCCATCTCAGCCTCTTGAGTAGACCACAGACACACACCACCATGCCCAGCTAATTTTTTGTATTTTTGGTAGAGACGGGGTTTTACCATGTTGCCCAGGCTGATATCAAACTCCTGAGCTCAAGCGATCCGCCTGCCTCAGCCTCCCAAAGTGCTGGGATTACAGGTGCCCAAGGTGAGCCATTGTGCCCAGCCTGAAATGTTTTTTTTTTTTTTTTTTGAGACAGAGTTTCTCTCTTGTTGCCCAGGCTGCAGTGCAATGGCACGATCTCGGCTCACTGCAACCTCCGCCTCCCGGATTCAAGCAATTCTCCTGCCTCAGCGTCCCCAGTAGCTGGGATTACAGGCATGCATTACCACACCCGGCTAATTTTGTATTTTTAGTAGAGATGAGGCTTCTCCATGTTGGTCAGGCTGGTTTCAAACTCCTCACCTCAGGCGATCCACCTGCCTCGGCCTCCCAAAGTGCTAGGATTACAGGCGTGAGCCACCGCACCAGGCCAAAATTGTATTATTTTAATTGCTCTAACTTGTTTATGAGAGAGAGCTTTATTTTGTATATTGCCTTTAAAATGTGTATTCATTCTGGTTGGCAACTCCAGGGTTTGGAATGACTACTCCACTCTCTACTCCTCTAGTTTAAAAAACCAGAGAGAAAAAGAAAGAAAAGAATAGAGAAAAACAAAACAACAAAGGAAAGAATAAAAGACAGGGAAGTATTCTTTTACAGTGAAAGCTGCGTTCATTAACACTAAAAGCTACGTTTAGTGCCACATTTAGCAGTGTCCCAATTGGTAAACTCTAGTAGCTGATATCCTCTAAGGTAAGTCTTCAATATCCTGACTTGGTACACAAGTTAAGCAGGCTAAACTTGGTTTAAGTAAGGTTGAAACTTACCATTCCTACTACACTTGATATTAGCCAAAAGGCTGAAGAGCAATACCATTCCTGCTTATGTTTCTTTCCTCATGCTTTCTCTTTCTCTCTCCCTTTTTTTTTTTTTTTTTGGCAAAGAGAAAAAAGTAACCTCATGGGGCTTTAACAAACACTATGGATCTATAAATTATATTTCTTTTTTTTTTTTTTTTTATTTGAGACGGAGTCTCGCTCTGTCACCCAGGCTGGAGTGCAGTGGCGCAATCCCTGCTCATTGCAAGCTCCAACCCCGGGTTCATGCCATTCTCCTGCCTCAGCCTCCCGAGTATCTGGGACTACAGGCACCTGCCACCATGCCCAGCTAAATTTTTTTTTTTTTTTGTATTTTCATTAGAGATGGGGTTTCACCGTGTTAGCCAGGATGGTCTTGATATGACCTTGTGATTCGCCCGCCTCGGCCTCCCAAAGTGCTGGGATTACAGGCATGAGCCACTGTGCCCGGCCTATAAATTATATTATCGGCTTTGCTATTAGAAAGGTATGAGGGTGATATTAATGTAAAATCATGTATGATAGTATAAGTTAACTTTTAAATTAACTTTTACTTAGCCAATTTTTTTAATCAACTAGCACCCTTTATTCCTTTAATATATTGTAAAATAAAACATTTTGTAGAACAAACTGGCCAGGCGTGGTGGCTCACGCCTGTAATCCCATCACTTTGGGAGGCCTAGGCAGGTGGATCACCTGACGTCAGGAGTTCAGGACCAGCCTGGCCAAGATGGTGAAACCTCGTCTCTACTAAAAATACACAAATTAGCTGAGCATGGTGATGGGTGCATATAATCCCAGCTACTCGGGAGATTGAGGCAAGAGAATCGCTTGAACCTGGCAGGTGAAAGTTGCAGTGAGCCGTGATAGCGCTACTGCACTGCAGCCTGAGTGACAGAGCCAGACTCCATCTCAAAAAAAAAAAAAAAAAGAACAAAGGAAAAGAAAAAGCTGTGTTTTTAAGTACTTCATAAATATAAATTTAGACGTATCAGTGAAGTTCTAAGGGAACCAAGAGAGAGAGATGTCAGTCAAGGATGATCCATAGTCAAAGGCTTCCTTGGGAAGGGAATTGAGGTTTATTTTAAAAGAAATGATAGCCATGGATTGGCTTAGAGGGGGAAAGAATTCTAGGTAGAAAGAATGTTCCATGCTATGGTGCAGAGGTAGGAAATAAATGTGCAATTACAAACTTTCTTGAATAGAGCAAGAGATCTGCCGAAAGAGTAGATTATTCAAAGAATGTTTATTGGGTGCCAGACACAATTCTAAGCTTGGAGAAACAGTGGTGAACAAAACACATTATCATGGCTCAAAGAAACTTAGCATCTAGTGACCAAAAAATATAGTAAAATATATAAAGTAATTATAAATTATGATTATACTAGGAAATAATAGTGGTAAGTCTGAGAAGATTCTTCTGAGGAGGTTAACATTTAAATTGAGACTTAAGCATGTTAACGTTCTCGAAAACAATGATAGCATATGCAAGGGCTCCAAGATGGAATGAATTTGTTATGTTCTAGGACCTGACAGAAGTCATTGTGGATGGAACAAGTCGACAAGAAAGAAAGTGGCATGAATTGAAGTTGGAAAGGTAGAAAGATAGATCACATACCTCTTGTAAGCCAATGAGGGGAGTTTGAAATTTAGCTTAAGTGCAATGGGAAACCAGTACAAGATTTTAAGCAAGAGAGTGCTATATATTTTTGAAAGATCAAAAGATCACTGTGGCAGTTATGTGGTAAGTAGATTCAAGAGGACATGCAGAAGTAAGGAAACTAGCATCACAGTCTAACGACAAATGAGGGCAGCTTGGACAAGGATGGTTTTGGTGACGATGGAGTGTCATGAGCTGAACTGTGTGCCCCTATCCCCCATACTCATGTGTTGAAATCCTAATCCTCAGTACCTTTGAATGGGACTGTACTTGGAGATAGGTCCTTTGAAGAGGTAATGAAGGCAAAATGAGGTCATTTGGGTTGGCCCTAATTAAATCTGCCTGCTGTCCTTACAAGAGGAAGAAGAACATAGCACAGAAGGACAATCATGTGAAGAAACCGGAAGAAGATGGTCATCTACAGGCCAAGGAGAAAAGTCTTAGAATAAGCAATCCTGCTGGAACCTTGATCTTGGACTTCTAGCCTCCAGGAGTGTGAGAAAATAACTTTCTATTGTGTAAGACACCAAATCTCTGGTACTTAGTTATGACAGTCTAAAGCAAACTAATATACATGGAAGGAAGTAGGTATATCCAGATGTACTTTTGGACCTGAAACCAATATTACTTGCTGATGGATTGAACTAGGAAAGTCAAGGAGACTCTCAGCCTCCTAGTTATAGAACTTTTATAATAGATCTACCTGACTTTTTTTGTTTTTTTGGTGAGACAGAGTCTGGCTCTGTCACCCAGGCTGGAGGGCAGTGGCACTATCTCAGCTCATTGCAACCTCTACCTCCCGGATTCAAGCAATTCTCATGCCTCAGTCTCCTGAGTAGCTGGAATTACAGGTGTGTGCCACCACATCCGTCTAATTTTTGTATTTTTAGTAGAGATGGGGTTTCACCATTTTGGCCAGGGTGATTCAAACTCCTGACCTCAAGTGATCCTCCCGCCTTGGTCTCCCAAAGCACTAGGATTTTAGGCATGAGCCACTGCATCCAGCCTTGATCTACTTGAAATATTTAACAAGAAACAATCTTGTGAAATAAAACAGCAACAGTTGATTGAAGGCTTTGAAATCCAGAGAGAAAGACAGGAATCAAATGAAACAGGATGATGTGTGGAAGCCTTGAGAAAAGTGTGTCACACAAATGTAAGTCATTGTTGTTAACTTCATCATGATTGTTTTTAGTGTATGATACACTATAGTGATCAAACACAGTTTTGAGTGGGTGAACAAGGGTGAAAATGGTACTTGAGGGAAATGGCTGTAGAATTGAAGAAGATTGATAGAAACAGGAAAGGCCGTATGGAGCCTGGGAAACCAGCCAGGAATTGGCTGCAGAAATTGAGGTATGAGCTGAGAAGTATCTGATGTCCCAGGGAAGGTCAAAGGGATTGGAGATATTTCAGTAAAACATATACACATTTATATACATAAATACATTAAATAGCTAGAGGCCAAAAGGAAAAATGTGACCAAACTGTATGTCATTTTCTGTATAGGCAGTAATCCTATTTAGAGTGATTTTCTTTCTTTCTTTTTTTTTTTTTTTTTTTTTTTGAGACAGAGTCCCACTTTTGCCCAGGCTGGAGTGCAGTGGCGCGATCTCGGCTCACTGCAACCTCCGCCTCCTGTGTTCAAGCGATTCTCCTGCCTCAGCCTCCTGAGTAGCTGGGATTACAGGTGCCCGCCACCACGGCCGGCTAATTTTTGTGTTTTTAGTAGAGACAAGGTTTCACCGTGTTGCTCAGGCTGGTCTGAAGCTCCTGACCCTGTGATCCCCCCACCTAGGCCTTCCAAAGTGCTGAGATTACAGGCGTGAACCACTGCACCTGGCTTTTTTTTTTTTTTTTTTTTTTTAAATTTTGTGAGACAGAATTTCACTCTGTTGTTCCAGGCTAGAGTACAGTGGCATGATCTTGGCTCACTGCAACCTCTGCCTCCTGGGTTCAAGCGATTTTCCTGCCTCAGCCTCCTGAGTAGCTGGGGTTATAGGTGCATGTCACCATGGCTGGCTAATTTTTGTATTTTTAGTAGAGACGAGGTTTCAACATGTTGGCCAGGCTAGTCTCGTACTCCTGGCCTCAAGTGCTCTGCCCACCTCGGCCGCCCAAATTTCTGCGATTACAGGCTTGAGCCACTGTGCCTGATCTAAAGTAATTTTCTTTTTAAAACCTTTTTGGAGCAAGGCAAGTGGCTTGTGCCTGTACTATCAGCTACTGGGGAGGCTGAGGCAGGAAGATCGCTTGACCCCCAGGAGTCTGAGGCTTCAGTGCACTATGATCATGCCTGTGAATGGCCACTGCACTCTAGCCTGGGCAACATAGTGAGACCCTGTCTATAAAACAAAAAAGAAAGGCCGGGCGCGGTGGCTCACGCCTGTAATCCCAACACTTTGGGAGGCCAAGGTGGGCAGATCACGAGGTCAGGAGATTGAGACTATCCTTGCTGATACTGTGAAACGCCGTCTCTACTAAAAATACAAAAAAATTAGCCAGGCGTGGTGGCCGGCGCCTGTAGTCCCAGCTACTTGGGGGGCTGAGGCAGGAGAATGGCGTGAACCTGGGAGGCGAGCTTGCAGTGAGCCGAGATCACGCGACTGCACTCCAGCCTGGGCGACAGAGCAAGACTCCATCTCAAAACAAAGCAAAAACAACCTTTTTGGGGTCAGGATCCATGCCTACCACAATGTTTTCTGCATAAACGTAATAAATGCTTGTATATTAGAGATGTAATCGCTCATATTTCATCTTATTTTAAAAGGTAGTAGATAGTATGGTGAGATATCTCTAGACTAGGAACTGGAAGTTCTGGCTCTGCCACTGGTTAATGATTTGCTTTGGGCGAATCATTTAAACCAGCACTGTCCAAGAGAAATTTCTGTGATGAAGAGACGATTATCTGTATCTGTGCCATCTACCACAGCTGCTAGCCACATGTGTGGCTACTGAGCACTTGAAAAGTGGCTAATGTGACTAAAGAACTGAATTTTTTGTGAAAATATGACTAGCGGCTGCCATATTGGATGATGCAGATTAACCTCCCAAGTCCTTGAGTTCTGTAAAATGAGGAAGTTAAGTGATCTCCTTTGCCTTTTAGTTCTAAAATGTTCTTTTCTGAATTCAGCACAATAAATACATGGGCACAAGATAAGAGCTTACATTTTTATTTCCTAACAAAAAAATATTTTTAAAGAATGTTAAATTATACACTTTTTATATATAGAAAATCTTGATACATTTTAATCAATTGTATATACACAAATGATGTTTTGGACTGTCCGTAGCATATATCATGACAATAAATAGAGAAGAGGCCGGGTGAGGTGGCTCACGCCTGTAATCCCAGCACTTTGGTTAGGTCAATGCGCGCAGATCACCTGAGAGGTAGAGAGTTCAAGACCAGCCTGACCAACATGGAGAAACCCTATCTCTGCTGAAAATACAAAATTAGCTGGGTGTGGTGGCATGGCGCATGCCTGTAATCCCAAGTACTCGGGAGGCTGAAGCAGAAGAATCGCTTGAACCCAGGAGGCAGAGGTTGGGGTGAGCCGAGATCGCGCCGTTGCACTCCAGCCTGGGCAACAAGAGTGAAACTCCGTCTCAAAAAATAAATTAGAACGTGGACTGCTTGGAGAGGCTTCAGAGGGCTGTGAGATGATTAAAGAGTTGAGAAACAGACTGAGTAAAGGTTAAGGGACCCAGAGTGTTTAGAAAAAAGATTGAGGGAATAATGATTACATTCAAGTATATGAAGGGTTATTAGACAGAAATGGTATCCAGCTGTTCTCCACTTATTAGACAAAACACTAGGAACTTAGGTTAAAGAGGAAATAAGTGGATATTAGAAGGCACTTTCAGAGAGTTGAGAGTTGATGTATTAAATTATCAAAAGAAATTTAGTGTTTTCTTTTTCTTTTTTTTTTATTTTTATTTATTTATTTATTTTTGAGATGGAGTCTTGCTCTGTCACCCTGGCTGGAGTGCAGTGGCATGATCTCGGCTCACTGCAACCTCCACCTCCCAAGTTCAAGCGATTCTCCGGCCTCAGCCTCCCAAGTAGCTGGGATTATAGGTGCCTACCACCAAACCCAGCTAATTTTTGTATTTTTAGTAGAGACAGGGTTTCATCATGTTGGCCAGGCTGGTCCTGAACTACTAACCTCAGGTGATCCGTCCTCCTTGGCCTCCCGAGGTACTGGGATTACAGGCATTAGCCACTGCACCCAGCCTAGTGTTTTCTACTTAATAGTTTTTTTGTTTTACTTTTTTGATATAAGGTCTCTCTCTGTTGCCCAGGCTGGAGTGCAGTAGCATGATATCGACTCACTGCAACCTCCGTCCCCTGGGCTCAAGTGATCCTCCCACCTCAGCCTCCCGAGTAGTTGAGACCACAGGCATGCTCCACCATGCTTGGCTAATTTTTATATTTTTTTGTAGAGATGCGATTTTCCCATGTTGGCCAGGCTGGTCTCGAACCCCCAAGCTCAAGAGATCCACTGGCCACAGCCTCCCAAAGTGCTGAGATTACAGTCCTGAGCCACTGCACCGGCCTACTTAACGGTTTTTAAAACGTAATTGTGAGGCCGGCATGGTGGCTTACGCCTGCAATCCCAGCACTTTGGGAGGCCCAGGCAGGCAGATCATGAGTTCAGGAGTTTAAGACCAGCCTGGCCAACATGGTGAAACCCTATCTCTACTAAAAATACAGAAATTAGCTGGGCATGGTGGCATGCACCTGTAGTCCCAGCTACTCGGGAGGCTGAGGCAGGATAATCTCTTGAACCCGGGAGGCAGAGGTTGTGATGAGCCAAGATCGCACCACTGCACTCCAGCTTGGGCAACAGAGCAAGACGATGTCTCAAAAAAAAAAAAAAAAAAAAAAATTGTGCTATGTTATGTTGAAGATACATGTATGACGAAGCAGCAGTCACAAAATTTTAAAACTATAAACATGGCTGGGTGTAGTGGCTCACGCCTGTAATGCCAGCACTTTGGGAGGCCGAGGCGAGTGGATCACTTGAGGTCAGGAGTTCAAGACCAGCCTGGCCAACATGGTGAAATCTTGTCTCTACAAAAATAGAAAAATTAGTCGGGCATGATGGCACACGCCTGTAGTCCCAGCTACTCAGGAGGCTGAGGCAGAAGAATCCCTTGAACCCAGGAGGCGGAGGTTGCAGTGAGCTGAGATCACGCCACTGCACTTCAGCCTGGGTGACAGAGTCTCCATGTAAAAAAAAAAAAAAAAAAAAAACTACCAACAAATTGGAATCACTGCTTAAGAGATGTTTTAAAATAGGATTAATTGTCAGCTTTCAGGTAGGATTCAAGACCTCAGTTTGTAAGATCCTTTACAACATGAATATATTATGAATCAGATAGATATTTTCAAACATATTATATGCTAGATATAGATATTTGTGGGGAAAATGAGATTAAAGGATTTGCCTATAAAATGAAGACATTTACTTTGATGCATAATGTTTACAAAAGATGATTAATATTAATAGAACAAAAACAGAATGTAGAAGATAATATAGAGCAGTGGATCTCAAACATCAGCATGCACCAAAACCACTTACAGGGCTGGTTAAAATGCAGATTATGCTAGGCACAGTGGCTCATGCCTGTTATTCCAGCACTTTGGGAGGCTGAGGTAGTTGGATCACCTGAGGTCGGGAGTTCAAGACCAGCCTGACCAACATGGAGAAACCCCATCTCCACTAAAAATACAAAATTAGCTGGGTTTGGTGGCGCACGCCTGTAATCCCAGCTACTCGGAAGGCTGGGGCAGGAGAATCGCTTGAACCCAGAAAGTGGAGGTTGCAGTGAGCCGAGATTGTGCCATTATACTCCAGTCTAGGCTATAAGAGCAAATCTTTGTCTCAAAAAAATAAATAAAAATAAACTCCAAAAAAACCCAGATTGCTGTGTGCACCTCCAGAGTCCCTGATTTCATTGGTCTGGGTTATGGCCAGAGATTAGTGGTGCTGATGCTGCTGGTTTAGGGACCACACTGTGAGGATCATTGATAGATAATCATGGAATCTATTTAATATATTTAGAAGACAGCTTTACATTTTTTAGTATAATTTAGTAAAGTATAGTAAATAATGAGATCTGGTAGCCTTTATTTTCAAGCCGGGATGTGGAAAAGTACAAGCCTGAATCTGATAACTGGTATTGTATATAGCATTTGAGAGACTATTTGAGGGGCCTATTTGGTGCATGCCACACCCAGTTCTGCCCTAAGCATGAAGGACCTCATACTCCAAAATTCTTCACACCCGGCTATTCGGCCCTACTTTAATTTCTCTCATAAGGATAACTTTAGCTAGATTTTAGAAGAAAAATAAATCTAATTGGAATTTAATTTTTACTGTAGCACATATGACTTTATATTTTAAAAAAAAGAAGCCGATTAACCAAAACGCATCTATAGTTGGAATAATATGAAAATGACATATATTTGAAAGGAGTAAGCCTTTCTGGAAGAGGCCTGACATCTCCGACATACCAAACAAACAAATAAAAAGTATTGAACAAATTAGCTCAATATACAAACCAGTGTCAGAGAAGCCAGTTAAATGTTGGCTTCTTTTTTTTTTTTTTTTTTTTTTTTTTTTTGAGGCAGAGTCTCTCCCTGTCACCCAGGCTGAAGTGCAGTGGCGCAATCTTGGCTCACTGCAACCTCCGCCTCCTGGGTTCAAGTGATTCGCCTGCCCCAGCCTCCCAAGTAGCTGGGATTACACGTGCGTGCCACCACGCCCAGCTAATTTTTTCTATCTTTAGTAGAGATGTGGTTTCACTATGTTGGCCAGGTTGGTCTCAAACTCTTGGCCTCGTGATCCTCCTGCCTCTGCCTCCCAAAGTGCTGGGATTACAGGCGTGAGCCATCATGCCTGGCCAACTGTTACTTTTATTCCATCAAAAACATTTGAGCTTACAGACAAATGCATTAGCATTTAGTCCATGTTGTGATGTCTTGGAGATACATGGTATAGAAACATCTGTCTGGTCTGTGGAGGCTGAATTTTCAAAATTAGAATCATGGCAGCAAGTTAGTTGTTTGAGATTCAACCGTATCTTAATTTTTGGCCTCCAACATCTCTCTCCTTACCTCTCTCCCCTCCCTCTTTTGCACATTTATTGAACACCTGTTATTTGTTGAGCATTGCTGTCATGGGGATATAGAGATGGGAGATAGTGTTGCAGAAGCACTCAGAGGAGTGCTGGGGACACAAACATGTATGTAAACTGTTACAACAAACTATGGTAAATGCCATGATGGAGACAAAAGTTAGATTCTTTGAGAGCCCAGAGGTGAAGCCCCTTGCCTACTCTGGGGTGGGGACCGACGAGCAGGGGAGAACCATGAGAGCTGTCTGTTAGAGGTTAAGTCTTCAAGGTTGAATTTCAGGGGAAGCTATGTGAAAAGGGGGCAAGTGAGTTCCAAGCAGCAGTAAAAACATCTGCAGTGGCAAAAGGATGAGAGGAAAAATGGCTTACTCAAGAAACCAAAAGTGGTTCAATATGTCTGGAAAACAAAGCAGACATAGAAGAGGAGTGGCAAAAGATAGGTTGAGGAGAGCAGCAAGGACCAGAATGGTTAAAAGCCTCATATGCCATTCTAAGGGGACTGAATTTGTCCTGAATGGTATCACACTTTGATCAGACTTACATGTTGGGAAGCTCACTCTGACATCAAAATAGAAATCTGATGGAGCCAGGTAAAACTGGAAGCAGGAGGCCGGGAGCAGTGGCTCGTGTCTGTAATCCCAGCACTTCGGGAGGCCAAGGCAGGCGAATCACAAGGTCAGGAGTTGGAGACCAGCATGACCAACATGGTGAAACCCCGTCTCTACTAAAAATACAAAAATTAGCCGGGTGTGGTGGCGGGCGCCTGTAGTCCCAGCTACTCGGGAGGCTGAGGCAGGAGAATCGCTTGAACCTGGGAGGCGGAGGTGGCAGTGAGCCAAGATTGCGCCACTGCACTCTAGCCTGGGTGACAGAGTGACACTCTATCTCAAAAGCAAAACAAAACAAAAAAAACTAGAGCCAGGAGCATGATTTTGGTGGTTCTGCCAAAAAAAAAAAAAAGAAAAGATGAGAAGTGAAGTATTATAGAAGTGAAAATGGGCATATGGTTGGGTGGTAGACTTTCGAATATCTGAAAGAAAGTTAACACAAATGAGTAACAAGTAAGTTGTAAGTGATGGTGAGAAGAAGGTGATTAAGGGGACGCCCAGTTTTCTGGCTTAAACAAGCATCTGGACCATGATGCCATTAACTGAACTGGTGAATCAGAAGAAGGATGTGGCTTGTGAGGTTGTGTACATGGTTGGTGACGGAGGAGGGTAGAGGTAAAGAGTTCACTTTTAATTAATTAATTAATTTCTTTATTTATTTCTTGAGACAGAGTCTCACTCTGTCGCCCAGGCTGGAGTGCAGTGGTGTAATCGCAGCTCACTGCAACCCCTACCTCCCATGTTCAAGCGATTCTCAGTGCCTCAACTTCCCAAGTAGCTGGGACCACAGGTGTGTGCCACTAGGCCCAGCTAATTTTTGTATTTTTTGTAGAGACAGGGTTTCACTCTGTGGCCAGGCCAGTCTCAAACTCCTGACCTCAAGTGATCTGCTTGCCTTGGGCTCCCAAAGTGTTGGGATTACAGGCGTGAGCCACCACACCTGGCCAAGAGTTCACTTTTAGATGTATTGAGTCAAAGGTAAATGAACAAAAAGTGAAGTAAACAGGCATGTGGATTGCTCTTTCCAAAAATGTGCCTGTGAACGGAAGAACTTGTGAGGATGTAGACATATTTATGTAGGTCAGGGAATGAATTTTTTTTTTTGAGACGGAGTTTCGCTCTTGTTGCCCAGGTTGGAGTGCAATGGTGCAATCCCGACTCACCACAACCTCTGCCTCCTGGGTTCAAGTGATTCTCCTACCTCAGCCTCCTGAGTAGCTGGGATTACAGGCATGTGCTACCAGACCCGGCTAATTTTTGTATTTTTAGTACAGATGGGGTTTCTCCATGTTGGTCAGGCTGGTTTGAACTCCCGACCTCAGGTGATCCACCTGCCCTAGCCTCTCAAAAGTGCTGGGATTACAGGCGTGAGCTGCCATGACTGGCCAGGGAAAGACTTTCAAGACTTTTGTATATGGTGTCCTTCGTATCTCTGAGCAATTGGAGAAGATGTCATTTTCTGCAGGGCAGGGGGATAATGAATAAATGCGATGAGTTGTGTGACGAAGTTTAGAATAGTTACATCATACGAGAAAAGGCTAATTACAGATGCAAAGAAACATGGTTTGGTTAGAGACTATAAATGTGGAAGGACACTAATCCATTCACCTGTGAGATTCCCTTCTGTTGGCCCCAGAAACCAAGGTGTTAGCCAGGCTTCTTGGAGGCTGGAAGACAGCTGACCACTTCTTTCAAGTTCCCAGTGTACTTAGCGTGCCAGAATGCCAAGAGAAGGTTCTAAAACATGAGTATGTTTCAAACGTTTACATTTAACAAGTTAATACTTTTAACATGGGATAATTACAAAGAAAAAAATTGTGATATTCACCAGATAATTATAGAATTTACTTAAACTTTTTTTTTTTTTTTTTTTTTTTTTTGAGATGGAGTCTCACTCTGTCACCCAGGCTGGAGTGCAGTGGATCAATCCTGCCTCACTGCAACTTCTGCCTCCTGTGTTCAAGTGATTCTCCTGCCTCAGCCTCCAGAGTAGCTGGGATTACAGGCGTGCGCCACCACACCCTGCTAAGTTTTGTATTTTTAATAGAGACAGGGTTTCACCATGTTGGTCAGGCTGGTGTCAAACTCCTGACCTCAAGTGATCCACCTGCCTCGGTCTCCCAAAGTGCTGGGATTACAGGCGTGAGCCACAGTGCTGGCCTTTTTTTTTTTTTTTTTTTTTTTTTTTTTTTTGAGATGGAGTTTCACTCTTGTTGCTCAGGCTGGAGTTCAATGGCGTGATCTTGGCTCGCTGCAACCTCCACCTTCCAGGTACAAGTGATTCTCCTGTCTCAGCCTCCCAAATAGCTTGGATTACAGGCATGTGCCACCAAGCCTGTCTAATTTTTTTGTACTTAGTAGAGACGGGGTTTTACCGTATTAGTCAGGCTGGTTGCAAACTCCTGACTTCAGGTGATACATCCCTCTCAGCATCCCAAAGTGGTGGGACCACAGGCGTGTGCCACCACACTCAACCCACTTAAACTATTAATTCATAATGTGTTATAGATAGGGTCATTTGGTAATGAGACAAAGTTTGAAGTTCTATAAAGAATGCCTCCTTGTAATTGTATAGTGTAGGCATATCTTTGGGAAGGTATACCTGATTTGGACAAAATGTCAAAAGTTTTGATTGAAGCTTCTCATGAATGTGGGGCTAGGGCCCCATAAGCTTAGGTGTTGGAATAAAACACAGAAAACCAGATTAAAACAGTTTAACAGATTCAGTTCATTAAAATCCATGAGAGAATGGGACTGAAGAAATAGATAATTGTGAGACGTTTATTTATTATTATTATTGTTTTCTGAGATGGAGTTTCGCTCTTTTGCCCAGACTAGAGTGCAGTGGCACAATCTTACCTTACTGCGACCTCCGCCTCCTGGATTCAAGTGATTCTCCTGCCTCAGCCTACCAAATAGCTGGGATTACAGGCCACCTGTAATTACAGACACAATTACAGACATTGTGCCACCATGCCTGGCTAATTTTTGTATTTTTAGTAGAGACAGAGTTTTGCCATGTTGGCCAGGCTAGTCTTGAACTCCTGACCTCAGGTGATCCACCCTCCCAAAGTGCCGGGATTATAGGCATTAGCCACCATGCCCAGCATGGGAAGTTTAAACAATGAATTATGATTTCCAAACAGAATTGGCAAGGATATTATCTTAGGCTGTTTGTGCTGCTATAACAAAATACCACAGACTGGATAATTTATACAAACTAGAATTTTATTTCTCACAGTTCTGGAGGCTGGGAAGTCCAAGATCAAGGCAGCAGCAGGTTTGCTGTCTGGTGACAGCTGCTTTCTGCTTCCAAGATGGTGCCTTGTTGCTACATCCTCTTAAAGGGATGAAAGCTGTGTCCTCACACAGCAGACAGATGAAAGGTCAAAACAGCTGAATGCTGTGTGAAGCCTCTTGTATAAAGTTCTTAATCCCATTTAGAAGGGAGGAACCTTTATGACCTAATCATCTCCCAAAGGCCCCACCTCTTTAATACCGATGCATTGGAGATGTTTCAACATGAATTCTGGAGAGACACAAACATCCAAACCATAACAGAAATGAAAAGGGAAGGGAGTGATAGGTTGCAGAAAAGGGAGAGGTGAAGGATAAATGAGGTGCGAGTAATGAAATAAGAGAACCAGATGATTATTAAGAATATGGTATACCATAGTCTGACTTCATTACTGGAGTATTTCTGATGATGACAGAGTACAGACAAACAGGTAGGTGGCTAAAGTGAAGTAGAGGTGAGGGTCCATTGTAGTTGAGAGGTCAAGTAATTGGGAGACGAGTATTTTGAGATAGCGATCTACCTGGACATTGAAAATGATTCAGGATAAGCGTGAATCTTTGTATGAAGAAGGTGACTCCCTATTTTAAGATGTTGTCAACAGATAATTGCCCCACAAAATGGGCAGAAGAGGAAGGGAGTAGACAAAGGATTGAATATGTTATCTTTATCGCCTACTACACTGTGGCTGAAATTGTATAAACGAGGAATAGTAAGTTCCAAAATCTTGGTTGATGATACAGAAGTGCTTACAGATCACAGTCACTCCAAAGACCCTTTCACTCCACTTATCAAAGTAATTTTGTCCTCATTTTAATGGCAGGCGAAACAATATTGAACAAAGCAGCCTCTGCTGTACTTTAAGCCCTTTAGCTAGTGTTCATAGTAGTAAACGCTCTAGTAAAAGAACAGCTTCCATTCCAATCCCAGGTTTTCAATCACTTTGGTTCTTTTTTTGAGACAGAGTCTCACTATGTTGCCTAGGCTGGAGTGCAGTGGTTTGATCTCAGCTCACTGCAACCTCCACCTCCTGGGTTCAAGTGATTCTCATGCCTCAGCCACCTGAGTAGCTGGGACTACAGGCACATGCCACCACACCTGGCTAATTTTTGTATTTTTTGTAGAGACAGGGTTTCACCATTTTGGCCAGACTGGTCTCGAACTTCTGACCTCAAGTGATTCCCCTGCATTAGCCCCCCAAAGTGCTGGTACTACAGGCATGAATCACCACGCCCAGCCCACTTTGGTTCCTAAAGTTTTCTTTCAAGTAAAGTTTTTAATGCACAGTTTCTGCCCAAAGATTTTGTTTGTGTGGATTATTGGATAGGAGAGGAAGGGATTACCAACAGGGTCCCTAAGGCTGTGCTTAGAAAGAGAGGGTTGCTGCAAGGAGAGGCTATGTTACTACCTGTGAAGTCATCTGTGAATATGGGACAACAATAACACTGACATTGATGCGCAACTCACTGCACGTCCCAAACTAGGCTAAGTACATTATATCCATTGACTCATGTAATGCCCCAGCAACTATGAGGTAGGTGTTATTACCTCTGATGCTAATATTAAAGAACAGGAAATAAATAACTTGTCCAAAATCTCACAGCTAGTAAATGGCAGAACTGGGACCTGAACTCAAAACTCTGTAACTCCAGAACCTACAAGTTTGTCGTTAAATGCACTTGACATTTAGGAGTGGGAACAAATCCAAGAATTAGTCATGGGTGTCATTTACTCTGATCCTTTTCTTCAGATAGGAAACTGGGGGTTCAGAGTAGTTGATTGGAATCTTCTGTTAGAATTTTGAGTGTCCGAAGCCTGCTCCTTTGGCCGAGCCCTACCACACCAAGTGATACAGATCCTTCAGAATTCTCCTGGGCATGTTCTGGCTGGAGGAAGAGATTATCTTTTTGCTCCCGGACTTTTTCCTTGCTTAATCCTATTTATACCTCTGTTTCACTAGCATTGTAGACAAAATCATTAAAACAAGAAAGCCAGATTTCCTTAGAATGGGCTAGTGCATTTAAAATTAGACTGACGTTGCACAATCCTATGCATATACTAAAAAAAAAAAAAAAAAAAAAAAAAAAAAAACCCCACAGAATTGCTTATACAAATATGTACAAGTATTACAAAAACTGTATGGTATATGAATTACATCTCAACAAGGATGCTTAAAAAAAAAAAAAACAGAGTGTGACTTAAACAACAAATTTCCATTGTTTTTGAGTGGCTTCCAATGGGCTCCTTGTACATCAGGTGCCTGGGGTGACCTACTTGCCCATTTATTTCTTATTCAGTCCACATTAACGGAGTCTACCCTTGGGCCAGGCACAGGGATAGCAGGGGTAGGCACCCAGCTCCCTGAGGATGAAAGGCAGGTACAGAGGAATGAATGCTTGTATCTGAAAAAGCACTGATATTTTGGGTTGAGCCTTCCAGTGACTATGTTGCAAACTCGAGTACTGAAACAGTTGATGTGATTTCACTATTTAGAAAATGTAGTGTTTTTGTTTCTTTTAATAAGTTACACTGACTCACAGACCTGGTCTCAAAGCTTCAATTACAGTAACCGTTTACCCCTTTCAAGTGAGTTTTCGCATAATAACAGATAAGTGAAACAGAATTACAAAATAAAGTTAATGCTGAAAACAATGGACCTTTATTAACAGTGCCGTCTCACCGTATCTATTTTAACTCCCATCTATCCTGGCGGCTTTAAGCCCGCACTGGCGCTCGGCTCGGTCAAGCCGGGGTAGCGCCGGGAAGAGGAGGTGGGTTCGCACATCCTCTCTCCACTTCTTTCGGCCTTGGCCCTTTCGCAGGTCCAGGCGAGCTGGAAGCGCCTTTCCCGAGCACTGGCGGGGAAAAGGGGCCGAGCGGGGCGGAAGGACTTCCTGCGGCCAAGGGTGGCCGCGTTCTTTGCAGAGACCACAGTTTGGCTCCGGAATGGACCCAGCGTTTGTGGTTCGCGGCGTAGAACACGGGGCACGCTCCGGACCCCTGCCCGGCTGAGCGCGGGCGAAGGGCGGACCGGACCGGACCAGGGCGAGCGGGTCACGTGCAACCGGGAGAGGCGCCGCAGGCTGGGAGTGTGCAGGAATGTAGCAACTTGCAGCGAAAAGTTTCCCTGCGCTGCCGGCCGGGCCGCGGTGCGGGCGGGCGCGCAGAGGAAGGAAGAGCCGAGAGGAGGCGGGGCCGCGGCGGCGCGGGCGGGCGCTTCTCATAACTTTAGTTTTGGCGTCTGAGGCGAGTTTCTGTCTCAGTCGGGCGCAGCCGCCGCCAGGGAAAAGAAAGGGAGGAAGGAAGGAACAAGAAAAGGAAATAAAAGAGAAAGGGGGAGGAGGGGAAAGGCAACGAGCTGTCTGGCCTCCGTCAAGGGAGTTGGAGGGAAAAAGTTCTCAGGCGCCGCAGGTCCGAGTCCCTCGCAGCCCCTCCCGAGGCGCAGCCGCCAGACCAGTGGAGCCCGGGCGCAGGGCGGGGGCGGAGGCGCCGGGGCGGGGGATGCGGGGCCGCGGCGCAGCCCCCCGGCCCTGAGAGCGAGGAGAGCGCCGCTCCCGCCGCCCAGCACCGCCCGGCCCGCAGCCGTCGCCGCTTCTCCACCTCGGCCTGTGGAGCCGGGGCGTCCGGGCGGAGCCCTCGCTCGCCTGGTTTAGGGGGTGCGCGTCGGGGGAGGCAGAAGCCATGGATCCCGGGCAGCAGCCGCCGCCTCAACCGGCCCCCCAGGGCCAAGGGCAGCCGCCTGCGCAGCCCCCCCAGGGGCAGGGCCCGCCGTCGGGACCCGGGCAGCCAGCACCCGCGGCGACCCAGGCGGCGCCGCAGGCACCCCCCGCCGGGCATCAGATCGTGCACGTCCGCGGGGACTCGGAGACCGACCTGGAGGCGCTCTTCAACGCCGTCATGAACCCCAAGACGGCTAACGTGCCCCAGACCGTGCCTATGAGGCTCCGGAAGCTGCCCGACTCCTTCTTCAAGCCGCCGGAGCCCAAATCCCACTCCCGACAGGTAACCTCGTCGCCCCTCTCCCCGCTTCCCCGTCGGGCGGGCCTCAGACCGGGGGGGGCGCTCGGGAGCCGCGGCCGCCAGCTCTGGCCAGGGGAGGGGGTTGCGGGAGCTTTAGCTGGGGTGGGAGTCCCGCGGCGAAGTGGAGGAACTGGAGTCGTCCGCTCGGCCGCGGTGACCAGCTCCCCATTCCTCCCAGAGTCCGGGGCTGAGATTTGTTTTTCTCTTCGGAGTTTCTCTCTGCGGTTGCAGCCCCGGGGGGCGTGCTTTCCCTCCTTCCTTTCTTTCTCCCCGGGGTTCCCGGGAGGTTGGCGGGAGTGGAGGAGGGGTGGGGAGGAAGGAAGGGGGTGGGGAGAGCCGAGCCTGGGCCGCGGTGGGCTTGCACAATGCGCGCGCCTCCGCGCGCTCCGCACCTTCGCTCCCGCCGGGGCCGGGCCGGGAAAGGGGGAGGGGGGCCTCTGGCATTTGTGTGTGGGTGAGTTGCCAGCGGCGGCCGAGTTTGTGAAGTTGAGCCCTGGGCCCCTTTCCTTTGCGGCCTCTCGGTCCCCTTCAGTCTCCTGGGGGAGTCAAATAATTGTTCTCTTGTTTTCTAGTGTTGATTAGAGGTGGGGGTAGAACCGGTCCATTTAGTTTTTTGCTCTTTCTTTCCCTCCCCCCCAGCCGTTTCCCCTCCCCCTCCCGTAAGCATTTATTTTCCTCGCGGCTCAGGCAATTTCTGAATACAGGTTTCGGGCTTCCCCTGCCCAGACTTTCCTGGAAGTTGTTTATGGAGTTCTTTCACCCCAGCGCTTCCCTTGTGTGTTGGAACTTGGGTCGGCTCGCTCTTATCAAACTTAGTAGGTTGCGTGTTGGTTTCCCGATTGTAGGCTATTATTTACAGTCGGCTGAAAAGCTTTTGAATTAGCCACATCTGTACGTTGCGCAGGAACTGAGTTGCGCTTTACAGTACCGAGGTTTTAACACAAGCCTTTGATAATACACTGCGGGTTGACTCATAGGCCAAGTCCTGCCTAGTTCAACTGTGATTAAAAGTTAATGTTTGGGAAGCGATGACTAATTCTAGGATCGCCATTGCTTTTTAATTCTTATTGCGGATATGAACATGGCTGCTTTTCCACATACACAACATTCGATTATTTTGCCAGCTTGATTCAGCATAGAAGTGAAACTATTTATAATGAGAGTGTTAACATTCCGATAGGTCCCAGTGGATTTTAGTATAGGGTTCTCTCTTTTTCCTTCTTTTCTTTTTTCTTCTTCTTCTTTTTTTTTTTTTAAAGAACTTGCTTCAGGCTAAACTTCATAGGAACGTTGCCCAAAAGTTAATAGGTTTTCCAAATACTGCAATGTAGTTAGCCCACTCTGGCTGTAACTTGAGTGGAAAGAAGAGTTACCGCCCCCACTCCCATTCCCTCTCCTATTTGCAGGCCTGTTGTATATTCTTCTGTCAGAGACCACGGGATTTTGGAACTCAGAAAAACTCACTTAACCTGATGACAAAAACTCGGGTTAAGGAGGAGGAAGGAAGGAAAAACAATTTAGCTGCTTGCCTAAACACTTCAATTTGTCAGAAGTAGACTTAGCTATGCTTTTTTTCTTACCCCTGGAAGTGGGTTTATGGACTCATTGTAGGTAAATGTATGTTGGCATGCACCCTACAGACTACACGGTATTTTTTCAAAGTATAATACACATAGATTGGATCCCCCATTTTGTGACAAAGAGTCACAACTGGAAAGTGTAGTTTTTCTTCTAGTAAATAATTTTTTTTTTTTTTTTGAGACGGAGTCTTGCTCTGTTGCCCAGGCTGGAGTGCAGTGGCCGGATCTCAGCTAACTGCAAGCTCTGCCTCCCGGGTTCACGCCATTCTCCTGCCTCAGCCTCCCGAGTAGCTGGGACTACAGGCGCCCACCACCTCGCCCAGCTAGTTTTTTTTTTGTATTTTTTTAGTAGAGACGGGGTTTCACCATGTTAGCCAGGATGGTCTCCATCTCCTAACCTCGTGATCCGCCCATCTCGGCCTCCCAAAGTGCTGGGATTACAGGCTTGAGCCACCTCGCCCGGCCTTAGTAAATAATTTTTACAAGAATTTATATCCAGCAGTTCTAAAATTCATAAACTATTATAGTTTTGTTTTTTAATAAGTTTTTAACTAAGTGTTGCTCATCTGTAAATTGGACTTTTATTTCTGCTAGTGATTTTCTAAATCATACTTATTCTGATGGGAAACTCAGAAAGGTATATCACTTTAAGGCATTAATGACTATACTGAGTCCTTCCGGTTTCCTTAACTTTTGTGAATCTAGGAAATTCTAACTTTTTGATAATCAAACTCTAATTCTAATTAAAAACATTTAAAAAACTATGCAAGATTATGAATAGTAAAATGTAGGTTGTGAATACTACTGTTCTCCACACAAACTGGTGACTATAAGTTGTTTTATATGCATCCATTTTTCTATCTTGAAAACTATGTTACAAACGAGAAAACAGGCATATGGAAGTTAACATACTTGTTCAGTGTCACACTAGACAGCTTGGACTGGAACTCAGATCTTTGGGGTCTGAATGCAGAATTTTTCTGCTTGTGTAGAGTTGTGGATGTCTGTGAGTTCTTAAGTTATAATTGGACTGATAACCTCATTATCTTCTACATACAAAGATACAGTTGAGTTTTTTTCATCCTGTTCATTGTAGATGGCTTTTAAGAACATTTGGGCAGTTCAAATTTGTTGCTTTCATTAAAAATTGTGTAATTTGTTATGATTTCTTTATTGATGGCGTTTTATCATGGTGGGAAAAAATGACAAGGGCTTGTTTTTTCTTGGGCTTGTCCTAGAAAAAAATTAATTACTTAAAACCTAGTAAAAAATGCATATTCTTTGCGTTGTGTTTATACTTAGAACATTTTAGAACTTGGAAAAGCACCCATAACTGCACTGACTTTTTAAAAATTAGGTTTTAAAATTCACTATTATTTTTGGAATGTTTTATTCATTCAGTACTAGTTGCCCTTACATGTTTAGTGTGTAGTAGGTGGAAATTCATTAGATGGACTGCTCATCAATAAAATTACAAATATAAAATTTATATTAAAATTATACAATATTAAAAGTATCCGTTTGAAAACCTGTGTTCTCGTGTCAAATATTAAATGTTGAAATTTTCCTTTGGCACTTAGATATTCGGCTGCAATTAAGCACTGACTGGGAAATTTAAAGGGACTCTCTAAAAAGTTGTGTTTCTTTTTTAATTTTTCATCTTAATATTCCTAATAGGCCAGTACTGATGCAGGCACTGCAGGAGCCCTGACTCCACAGCATGTTCGAGCTCATTCCTCTCCAGCTTCTCTGCAGTTGGGAGCTGTTTCTCCTGGGACACTGACCCCCGCTGGAGTAGTCTCTGGTCCAGCAGCTACACCCACAGCTCAGCATCTTCGACAGTCTTCTTTTGAGATACCTGATGATGTACCTCTGCCAGCAGGTTGGGAGATGGCAAAGACATCTTCTGGTCAGAGATACTTCTTAAAGTAAGTGAAAATAATGGTGGGAGACAGTTATCTAAGAAAAATATGTATTGGAAAACACAGTAAAGTGGTGTCAAGATACAGAATATCATTTGTTTTTTTTTTTTTTTTTAATATTTATGTTAAGCTCTGGAGCTCTGTTATATCTCCCATGTATATGTTTAAGTTTGGTATGACCTAAATACCTTTGTTAGCATGGGTAATATTTTGAGAGCTTTACTGAATCTTGGTTCTGGGCCTCTTTATAATCTTTTCTTTTGTGGAAGCTTGGTTATTCTCATTTTGAGCTTTTGCCAAACCTGTTAATTAGCCCTAGCACAAAGCAGAAAGAATACCGTGAAAATTTTCAAATTCTGAGAATATTAGGGCTAGCAGCATCTTATGAAGTACGTGTGGTACTACTTGTATCTTTTTAAATAAATATTTTATTGGTGGAGAGCTACAAAATAAGTAGGGCTTTTAGGGGAGTCTAATTTTACAGTATTTTAAATTGTGAAATGACAAGCACTACAACTGAAGCTTGATGTGACTTACCAATATTTCCCCCCAAAATGTAAAGGGAAATATAAATTTTTAGGTTTCATACGCAGTCTCTCAGTGGCAGACTTCTTTCAAGCTAGTAGATCTTCACAATAGAAACTCTCCTCTCTGGGAAAACAGAAACATGACCGTTGGGTTGTTTATTTTTTTTAATCAGTCTTTTTGTGTTTAACAAAATGGCAAAATTGCACTAGGCTGAAAAGATCTAAAAAGCTTCTTTCCTCTAATTTTGAAATTACAGATAGGACCTCAGTTTTTTTCTGGCTTGTTTGGATCAAGTATATATAAAGTGTTGACTAAAACTAATTATTATAGGCCGAAATTGATGTCTTTAAAAAAGCTCACTTAATAGTGTTTTAATCAGGTTGAGATAATAAAGTGAAAAACAGTGTAAGTTTTGATTCAGATCTGTCTTGACAGTCTACTCCTAAGGCAAGTGTAACATTTATTTATCATATCAGATAATACCATTAAGGATGTTTTGTTGTGTGAATCCTAGTATGTGTTTTATATTGATTGTCTTCCAGGGTGGGTTGCTACTTCGTAATGTAAGATAGAAAATTTTGTGACAGACTTACAGAAGAGCAGAGGAAAAGGTTTGATCGTGAAAAGTTCGTAGTTTTTTTTTTTGTTTTTGCCCCCTTTCCTGCAACTTTTTGTTTTTCTTCTTCTTTTTGTTTTTAAATTCATTTTCTGGTGTCCTGGTATCCATTTCAAAGGATCAGGTTTCAACCAGAACAGTAAAGGGCCTGAGACTGGAAAGTACACACAAGTCTGGCAAACTCATCTGCACGAGCAAGATCATTTGTTCTCAAGCAGACATCCAAAGTAAATGATTGAAAGAGCTGCTAGCTGTGAAGGATGTGTCCTGAAGGGGAAGGGAGTGGAAACAAACCAGGTTGTTAGGAAGAAAAAGAAAGGCTGCACTTTTTTGAACCTCTCCCTGCTGGGTCACATGCTGACCTGGGGAGATTTTTAAACAGCTTAATAGCCTGCTTGCCTTCTTTGTTTGGTGGATGCTGTGGCTAAAAGTATAAGGTTAAAGAGCAACATTTATGCTCCTCTTGTTAGTTCTTTGTATCTTGTAATAATTGCTTGTAGGTGATATCTGCCTACAGTTTCATTATTTTGAATGAATGATCTTTTTTTTGAGCTGAAATCAGTATTCTAGATACAGTTGGCCTTCCGTATCTGTGGATTCAGCATTCGTGGATTCAACCAACCTCTGATTGAAAATATTCAGAAAAGAAATTACATTTGTGTTGACTAATGTACAAACTTTTTTCCTTGTCATTACTTCCTAAATAATGTAACAACTATTTATATAGCATTTACATTGTATTAAGTATTATAAGTAATCTAGAGATGATATAAAGTATATGGTAGAATATGTATAGGTTATATGCAAATATTATGCCACTTTATGTGAAAGACCAGAGTGTCTGTGGATTTTAGTACATGTAGGAGGTCCTGGAACGAATCCTTGACCACAGATGCTAAGGAATGACTATTCATTTTTCAACGTTTCCAGTGATTCTTCCTTTGTGAAGAAATGTTTGTCTTAAAGGTATTGATATATGTAGATGGATTAATGAAGGGTATATACCTTCCAGCCCCAGTCACCTCAGTTCACACCTGTCACCTATGGGCCTGTAAGGAAGATAAACCAGGCCAAAATAAATAAATCTCAAATTATGTCATATGAGAAAAGGTTGCAAGGGTAGAGAGATATTTACCTGGAAAAGAAAAAACTGGGAGGAGGAGAGATAAGACATGATTGTTGTTTCAGTGTTTCTGGGGAACTTTCATGTGAGAGTAAGATTAGTCTTATTATACAAGAAATGTGAGGAATTTTATTCCTTGGAAGAATTTTCTTATATAAAACTTTTCAGAACTGGAAGAGTTTTCCTGGACAGGTAAATCTTGCTCGATAAATGTAGGTAAAATCATGGTTACTTGGTGTCTGTCAGGGATTCAGTGTAGGCCCCTAAACCTTGGATGTGGAAGATGAATGCTGTGGGCTTATAAAATTTTGTATTATAAAGAGTATCTGCTTTATGAACAATATGCAATTTGGAGAAATGTTTTGAAATAAGATTATTTCACCTTCTCTAGTTAGCTACTTCCATGATGTTATGGGATGTGTAGTTGTTATAACTTCTTTTTGTGTACTGAACACATAAATGAGGTTAATATCCTAACTATTAGTCAAAGATGATGATAAACAAAGCTTTTGGTGCCAAGTTTCTATTGTCAAAGTTCATTTTTATCCTAGTTTTGATGTTTTAAAATAGGGCTGTATTTGTAATCAATATTTATATACTTTCCTCTTGTGTCTAAAGAAGTTTGTTGTTGTCAACCAGATGGAGAATGAAGATTTAAATTAGTTGCATATTTTACACTTACTTCCACAGTGAAACATTTTATTTTAATGCATCTTTTTAGATATTTGTTGGAACTGACTTTTAAGTTACAAGGTCTATAACTTACTGAGATTTATATTTGGCATGAAGAACCTGACTATAAATGGTCCAGACAGGCAAGGCGGTGTAATTTGAGAAAAAACTTAGAAATGTTAACTTAAGAAACTACCCAGTTGTTGCCTTGTGACCATAGATGATTGAGTTTTTGAAGTTAGTTGGCCTGTCGTCTAGTTTCCAGGCAGCATGATTACTGAAAGATTATAAGCAGGCAATCATTGGTCATTTTAAAGCCCTCCTTAGGTCAGTGAGATCTTGTGGAGAAGACTCGTATCTTATTTTGGTAAGTGATATGGTGGAAGTATGGTGCTAGCTACATTTATCAGTGGCTTGTTTTCAAGTTCTGGGATGAATGTGAAGTATGTAAACAAGGCTTAGCTATATAATATTTGTTCTATTGGCATTTACTATTCAAAACCAATTTCTTTACCATTGCATTGAGCTTTCATTTTAAAAGAATTCATTGTCATTATGACTGTGAGAGTTACTACCTTCTTCAGCTGTCTTATGGTTTTCCTACAGGAAATAGTTCTTCAAGTAGTTGGTCAACAACTTCCTATTTCTTTATAAGCTGCTGAATAACTTCCTGAATCAGTATTCTATAATATCTCTGGTTTCAAGGAGTGTTTTTACTTGCAAGTTTATTGTATTGACTCTGATGCCTTGTAACAATTACCATGTTCAAAGACGTGTTCGTATATATAATATACCATGTAGGACCTTATAATTTGATTTAAGGAATCTGGATCAGTGATTTTAAAAGTTTGTACAGTTGCATTGTTTTAATAATGTTCTAATAATTTTTAAAGGATAGTTTTGTTTCATTTCCATTGTTTATCTTTTTCTGAATAACTGGCCATAATGTTTTTAGTCTGTGAAGATTCAGGGTTTTTTGTGGCTGTGATTTGATTAAGTTATATTGAGCGTCTTGGTACACAATTTAAAAAGGATTTGTTTTTCAGAGATTTTTGACATTGTGTGGCATACAGCTTACCCATATTCCAATATTAATTTGCCCTGTAGATATAATTGATCGCTGTCTATAGGCTGATTCTTTCTTTGTTTCTTTTTTTGTTTTTCTTTTTGGAGACAGTCTTGCTCTGTCGCCCAGGCTGGAGTGCAGTGGTGCGATCTTGACTCACTGCAACCTCTGCCTCCTGGGTTCAAGTGATTCCCCTGCCCCGTCTCTACTAAAAACACAAAAATTAGCCAGGCATGTTGGCGCACACCTGTAGTCCCAGCTACTCAGGAGGCTGAGGCAGGAGAATTGCTTGAACCTGGCAGGTGGAGGATGCAGCGAGTTGAGATTGAGTCACTCCACACCAGCCTGGGCAATAGAGCCAGACTCTGTCTTAAAAAAAAAAAAAAAAACTATGAACATATACAGTGTATGTTGTTATTGTATATAGTGTACCTGATATGTATACAGTGTATTCAGAACATATAGAGTGTGTCTTCGTAATAAAGATTAGATGTTTTAAAAAGGAAGTTTCATGAGGAATAAGGCCATGCTGTTTCTTTCTGTATCAAGTATAACCCAGTTTCCCTTTAAAACTGAAAAGCTTGTAATTTTGCCATTTAATGTTAAGTTGCACACGTGCACATGTATACAGAAACAAAAAACCAGTTCAAGTTGCAATCACAAAGTATTTCCCTATTTGAGGGAAGGCCAGTCTCTGGGTGTTTGTCTTGCTATTGAGGCTGAGTGGAGAGAGAAGATGAAAGTACGCCCTCAGCTCTGGGGGGTGGGGGAGAGCTTACTTCTGCTCAGTGGGTGGGCATCACAGGGAAGAATGGCACACAGTGCCACAGTGATTTAGGGAGAAAACCCTGGAGAAACCGTATTCACTGGTGGCAGAAGAAAAACAATTGGAAAATAGTAGATGTGACGGAGTAAATAGAACATAGAGATTAACATATTGCCTGGGAAAAGTAATGGAATCTTTTTAGTGTGAACTAAGAAATATCTCTAGAAGTTTAAATGTAGCAGACACAATTGACTGCAAGATGGTAGGCTAATTTTCTTTTTAAAGTCACATGAAAAAAAATACCCTTTCCTAAAGCTTTATTTTAGCCATTATAAAAACCAAAACATCTAGGTAGCATTTAAATAGTTGAAACTTGGGGGGGAAAAAAAACCCAAAAAACCCCAGGTTTTTACAACCCTAAGATCAGTCCTCTTTAGTTACGTAGAGAAATATTTTACCTTGTAGTTAGAAAAATAATGGGAATTCGCAGCTTAAAATACTCATGCTATCATGACTCTGCATTGCCTTGTACCTTAAGGCTTTGAGGGGAGGTAAATGTTAAACCTTTTTGTTGCGAAAATGTATATTGAAGTTTAGGCTTAGGACCAATCAAAGTGAAGTCATTTTAAAAATCAGTTGCTAAGATTTAAGATTATTCAGACTTAATTTGCTACCCTCTGTAATAGCATAATTTAGCCATTAATTGTGGCTTGAAAGTTTTTAATAATAGCTGAGTAGCATTGTATAAAGGGAGGTCTTAAAGAGCTGTGTCGTTCTATAACTGCGGTTACTAAGTGATGCACTTCTGACAAAAAGGGCTTCTGATTCTAGGATTAATCAGAACTTCAAGCCATGAAAGGGACATTGCCGTTTCTATGAAGAAGAATTGCTTCATGCTTCTGGTTGCTCAAGTGCTGTAGCACCAAGTTTCCTGGGAACAAGTACTGCCACCGTGGAAGCACTTTTATTTACGTAGGGCTTGACCCCTTCTAAATGCAAACAAAGAAGTTTGGTTTAAATCACAGCAGTCTTCCCCCTCCCCCCTTTAATATTCTAGACAAGGAAAATGGTCGGTATTTAATCCTCATTTTGCTCCTAGCATGAGAAGAATCATAATTTTTAAACACACCAAGTGATATTCTGTTGTTTCTTTAAATGATGTTGCAAATTAATAACATAATGCAAATGGCGGTATCTATTATTTGGGTTTTCTTCCACCAAATGTTTTCAATGCTTTATTTGTGGTGAGTGCCATTACTTCATTTGCTGTCACTTTAATTTGTGTCTCTTATCTGTTTATGGGATGTTAGTCACTTGACTATCAAATTCTTCAGCAGGATTCTCAGTTGGGGGTGGGTGAGGGGACATTTTATTAAAAGCTCCTTCCTTTATCTTCTTGCAATTGCTTACTTAACCTAAAGGGAGGAAGATTTTTGTTTTTAAAGTAAGGTATTTATTTGGCCAGTAAGTATGTTTAGAGAGTTGATATTTGCATGAAAATTGCCGCAGATTTGATTTGGGATTTGGAGTAAAGATAGTGTGTTTGTTAAAGTGCTACTATGTGCTTTGACAAAATGGAATGTAGTATATGAAAGTTGCTTGAAATTCAACTTGTCGTATATCCTGAACTGACTGTAATACGGAGCAGGCTTTTGGGATAAGAAGTACACACCTTACCACCTAGAAGGTGAAACAAGATGTAGATTTTTTTTCCCGGTATGTGGAAATAGATGTTGGGGTTCTTTTGTTTTATATTTATAAAACAGTCCTCCCTCACTCTTATTCCTTATGTATGGTAGTCCCTCCCCAGCATCCATGAGTTTTCTTTCCAGAGTTTCAGTTACCTGCCATTAACTGTGGTGTAAAAATATTAAAATGGAGAATTCCAGAAATAATTCATGGCCAGGTGTGGTAGCTCACATCTGTAATCCCAGCACTTTGAGAGTCTGAGGTGGGCACATTAGTTGAGCCCAGGAGTTCACGACCAGCCTGGGCAACATAGCAAGATCTCGTTTCTACTAAAAATACAAAAAATGAGCCGAGCATGATGGCACCTGCCTGTAGCCTTAGCTACTCAGGAGGCTGGGGTGAAAGAGTCACCTGAGCCTGGGAAGTCACGGCTGCAGTGATTGTGCCACTGCACTCAAGCCCAGCCTGGGCAATGGGAGTGAGACCTTGTCTCAAAAAAAGCCAAAAACAAAAAACCATAAGCTTTAAATTGCAATGTTCTGAGTAGCATGAT
Organism: Piliocolobus tephrosceles; assembly: GCF_002776525.5. Lineage (NCBI taxonomy): Eukaryota > Metazoa > Chordata > Mammalia > Primates > Cercopithecidae > Piliocolobus > Piliocolobus tephrosceles. Next base: position 92,000,288 of record NC_045446.1, read on the forward strand.
GCAATCCTGCAATCTTGTGCTGTCCAGTCTGGGATGTAAATCCTCTCTTTGGCCAATGCATCTACACTGTCCATGCTACCTCCCACCCCACCACCCCATTGGTCACTTAGTAGCCACCTCAGTTATCAGATCCAAAGACCGTAGTATATATATATGATATAGGGTTCAGTACTATCCACTGTTTCAAGTATCCGCTGTGGGGCTTGGAACATTTCCCCTGAGGATAAGTGAGGGACTGCTACCTCTGATTTTTTGCATTTCTTTTATAAGGTATATGATTTTTTTTGGTATTTGTTTGGTTTATTTTGAGACAGAGTCTTACTCTGTCACCCAGACCTGGAGTGCAGTGGCAAGGTCGCTGCCCACAGCAGCTTCTACCTCCCAGGCTTGTGTAATCCTCCCATCTCAGCCTCCTAAGTAGCTGGGACTACAGGCATCCACAACCATGCCTGGCTAATTTTTAAATTTTTTTGTAGAGACGGGGTTTCACCATGTTGCCCAGGCTGTTCTCAAACTCCTGGACTCAAGTGAGCCTTAGGCATGAACCACCGCACCTGGCCAGGCATGTGGTTTTTATTATAAAACTAACATTTATTAGAGAGAATCAGAAAATTCAGGAAAAGAGAAAGGGAGTCTGGTGCTGTGGCTTATGCCTGTAATCCTAGCCTTTTGGGAGGCTGAGGCGGGCAGATAACTTGAGGCCAGGAGTTCAAGACCAGCCTGGCCAACAGTAAAAACCGGTCTCTACTAAAAATAGAAGGAAAAAGAAAATAGCTGGGCGTGGTAGCACATGCCTGTAATCCCAGCTGCTCCTTTTGGGAGGCTGAGGCATGAGAATCGTTTGAACCCAGGAGGCAGAGGTTGCAATGAGCCAAGAACATGCCACTGCACTCCAGCCTGGGCGACAGAGCCAGACTCTGTCTCAAAAAAAAAAGAGAAGGGGAAAAAAAAAAAAAAAGAGAAAGGGAAGGAAGCACCAGATTCTACCAATGAGAGGTGTTTGAAGGACCTTGTTTTCATAGTCTGTGTATAAACATATATTTTGAAATTTAATTTTTAGGGAAGTAACCTGTACATTGATTTAGAAAATCCCTTAATACTGTAAGGTTTATAAAGAAAAAAGAGCCAGGCGCGGTGGCTCAAGCCTGTAATCCCAGCACTTTGGGAGGCCTAGACGGGCGGATCACGAGGTCAGGAGATCGAGACCATCCTGGCTAACACGGTGAAACCCCGTCTCTACTAAAAACTACAAAAAACTAGCCGGGCGAGGTGGCGGCGCCTGTAGTCTCAGCTACCCGGGAGGCTGAGGCGGGAGAATGGCGTGAACCCGGGAGGCAGAGCTTGCAGTGAGCTGAGATCTGGCCACAGCACTCCAGCCTGGGAGACACAGCGAGACTCTGTCACAAAAAAAAAATAAAATAAAATAAAATAAAATAAAAAAGAGCAGACTGGGCATAGTGGCTCACGCCTGTAATCCCAGCACTTTGGGAGGCCAAGGCAGGCAGATCACCTGAGTTCAGGAGTTCGAGACCAGTCTGGCCAACATGGTGAAACCCCATCTCTACTAAAAAATGTAAAAATTAGCCAGGCCTGGTGGCAGGTGCCTTAATTCCCAGCTACTTGGGAGGCAGAGGCAGGATAATCATTTGAACCTGGGAGGTGGTAGTTGCAGTGAGTTGAGATCGAGCCATTGCAGTCCAGCCTGGGGGACAAGAGTGAGACTTGCTCAAAAAAAAAAAGAGAAAAATAGCAGTGACCCTCTTTTCTTTATCTCTGGCTTGCCTTCTTCAGAGGCAAACCCTTTCCACTCCTTTTAGGTGTTTTTTCCCCAGGTACTTTTAAAATTTCCATATTTATAAAATATGTTACATTACTATTTCTTGAATTTTTATCACCCCTCAAAATCCTTCTTTTCTTAATCCTCCCATTATAATGACTATTAATTGTTTTGTTAAATGTGTTTACAATATGACAATTCATGTTGTACCTACAGCTGAGTCATATAATGTACTATGATTTTCTGGAAACTTCTGTATTTCCTTGCCTGACCAGTTGTTAATTGCCATGATTTTTTGTTTTTATTTCCGTTGCTTTTTTGCCCACCTTGGAGGTATCCTCAGAGTCCTTTGTCTTCCTGCTCTGTGCTAGACTTGTTGCTTCGGAGTTGTCATATTAGGATGTTCCTTGGTTTTCATCCTAGGGAGTCTCTGGATCACTCTTATGGCTTGGATACCCTATTTTTCTCTTTCTTTATTTGCTCACCCTTTGAGTTCATCCCCTAGAAATTTGCAGAGGAAGGGTACATGGGAGGTAGTTGTGTTGAGATCTCTTGTGTCTAGAACGATCTTTCTCTGTTAACAGTTAGTGGGCAATTTGGTTGTAGCATTTAAGGTTATTTTCTCTTGAAATTTTGATGGCATTACTCCATTTTCTTTTTTTTTGTTTGTTTTTTTTTGAGACAGAGTCTTGCTTTGTCGCCCAGTCTGGAGCACAGGGGTGCGGTCTCAGCTCACTGCAACCTCTGCCTCCCAGTTTCAAGTGATTCTCCTGCCTTAGCCTCCTGAGTAGCTGGGACTACTGGCGTGTGCCACCACATAAAGCTAATTTTTGTATTTTTGGTAGAGACAGGGTTTCACCATGTTGGCCAGTCTGGTCTTGAACTCCTGACCTCAAGTGATCCGCCCGCCTTGGCCTCGCAAAGTGCTGGGATTACAGGAGTGAGCCGCTGCGCCCGGCACTCCCATTTTCTTCTAGCTCCCATTGAGTGTTTGCTTTCCTTCGGGATTTTAGTGTTTTGTTCTTTATATTGGGGGTCTGAAATGTTATGATGTCCTTTGATATGCTCTTTTAAAATTCATTGTAAACAATGCCTGGTCATGTATCAGTTCACGTAAAGAAACTCGGTCTTCAGTATGGATGATGCCCCTCAAGATTTTGCAGTACAGTTGCCCTAAAGTACAATTTCAGGCATGGGATCTTTCAGTCCTGGAAGACATTTCTTTTGTTAGTTCCCAGGTAATTTCTTCCAGACTGTTTTATCTTTTCTTTTTTTCTGGAATTCTTGCTACTCAGAATAACTCTTTAATTTTCTTATCTTATCCCACTGTTTTCTTTCACATAGCATTTTGTTATGTTTTCTAGGAGATCCCTTCAAATTTAACCTTTAATTTTTCTGTTGATTTTGTTTTGTTTTGTTTTTGAGATGACGTGGAGGGGAGTCTCACTCTGCTGCCCAGGCTGTAGTGCAGTGGTGCGATCTCAGCTTACTGCAACCTCTGCCCCCTGAGCTCAAGCGGTCCTCCCTCCTCAGTGTCCTAAGTAGATGGACCACAGATGCGCATCACCATGCTTGGCTGAGTTTTTGTGTTTTTGGTAGAAATGGGGTTTCACCATGTTTCCCATGGTTGGTCTCAGACTCCTGAGCTCAAGTGATCTGCCCGCGTCTGCCTTCAAAAGTGCTGGGCTTACAGGGATGAGCTATGGTGCCTAGCCAGGTTGATTGATTGATTGATTGATTATTGATTGATTTAGAGACAAGGTCTTCCTCTGTTGCCCAGGCTGGAATGCAGTGGCACGCTCAGGGCTCACTGCAGCCTCGACTTCTGAACCTCAGGTGATCCTCCTGCCTCAGCCTCCCCAAGTAGCTGGGACTGGCTAATTTTTGTGCATGTATGTTTTGTAGACAGTGTTTTACCATGTTGCCCAGGCTGGTGTTGAACTCCTGGGCTCAAATGATCCACCCACCTTGGCTTCCCAAAGTGCTGGGGTTACAGATGTGAGCCACTGCACCTGGCCTGATTTTCTTTTTTCCCCAAAAAGCTATTTCTCATTATTTTTTTTGAGACAGAGCCTTGCACTGTCACCCAGGCTGGAGTGCAGTGGCACAATTTCGGCTCACTACAGCCTCCGCCTCCTGGGTTCAAGTGATTATCCTGCTTCAGCCTCCCGGGTAGCTGGGATTACAGGCACCTGCCACTGTGCCTGGCTCATTTTTTTATAGTTTTAGTAGAGATGGGGATTCACCATGTTAGCCAGGCTGGTCTCAAACTCCTGACCTCAAGTGATCTGCCCACCTCAGCCTCCCAAAGTGCTGGGATTACAGATGTCAGCCATATCATGCCTGGCCTGTTTAGCATTCTTAATCTCCAGTGAGTCTCTTGTGAGCTCATTGTTTGTTTGTTATTTTTAATAACATGCTGTTCTTACTTTATGGATGTAGTAATGTAATATCTCCCTTAGGATATTATACTGTTTCTTTTTATATTTTGTGCTGATGTCTTCATTGTCTAGGTGGGCTTCATTGGAGAGTAATACAACAGGGGCCAGGCCCTGAAGTTGCAGGGACCCCTGAATGCCACTGTCTTAGTAATTTCCTGTTTTAGCAGCCACTATCTCTTGCTAAAAGTCTGCCAGTCTGGAGAGCACCAGTGGTGATGGGGGTTAGGACTGAATACCAGTGTTCTTGGGGTTGACAGTGTGGGGCCTCATCCCTGCTCTCAGCTGTGTCATGTGTTTGAATCCAAAGTCTCCAGGTCTGTTTCTCTGACATCTGAATAATCAGTTTCCTCCTTGGGCTGAGCAGAGAGGTATGCAGTAGGTTTTTAAAAAGTTGTATGTAAGCTGAATTTTTGTGAATCCAGTTTATAATTACAGGTTGACTATAGAAAGTTGCCAATTTTCTAAACCCAGTGACTATTAGCAATTTTTTATGATTTGATTTAAGCATTACAAAGTCACTTTTTACTGAATCCTTCATATGGTTTGGCTGTGCTCCCACTGAAATCTCAGCTTGAATTTTATCTCCCAGAATTCCCACGTGTTGTAGGAGAACCCAGGGGGAGGTAATTGAATCATGGGAGCCAGTGTTTCCCATGCTATTCTGGTGATAGTGAATAAGTCTCATGAGATCTAATGGGTTTATCAGGGGTTTCCGCTTTTGCTTCCTCCTCATTTCTCTCTTGCCCCCGCCTTGTAAGAAGTGCCTCTCGCTGCCTCTCGTGATTCTGAGGCCTCCCCAGCCATGTGGAACTGTAAGTCCAATTAAACCTCTTTTTCTTCCCAGTCTTGGGTATGTCTTTATCAGTAGCATGAAAATGAACTAATACAGTACATTGGTATCAGTAGAGTGGGGTGTTGCTGAAAAGATACCCAAAAATTTGGAAGTGACTTTGGAACTGGGTAACAGATGTTGGAACAGTTTGGAAGACTCAGAAGAAAAGAAAATGTGGGAAAGTTTGGAATTTCCTAGAGACTTGTTGAATGGCTCTGACAAAAGTACTGATAGTGATGTGAACAGTAAGGTCCAGGCTGAGGTGGTCTCAGATGGAAATGAGGAACTTCTTGGGAACTGGAGCAGGGGTGACTCTTGTTACATTTTAGCAAGGGGATTGGCGGCAGTTTGCCCTTTTCCTAGAGATTTGTGGAACTTTGAACTTGAGAGAGATGATTTAGGTATCTGGCCAAAGAAATTTCTAAGCAGCAAAGCATTCAAAATGTGACTTGGGTGCTGTTAAAAGCATTTTGTTTTATAAAGGAAGCAGAGCATAAAAGTTCAGAAAATATGCAGCCTGACAATGCAGTAGAAAATAAAAACCCATTTTCTGAGGAGAAATTCAAGAGAGTTGCAGAAATTTGCATAAGTAGCAAGGAAACTAATGTTAATCCCCAAAACCACGGGGAAGATGTCTCCAGGCCTTGTCAGAGACCTTCGGCAGCCAGTCCCATCACAGGCCTGGAGGCCCAGGAGGAAAAAGTGGTTTTGTAGGCTGGGCCAGGGTCTCCATGCTGTGTGCAGTCTAGGGACTTGGTGCTCTGTGTCTCAGCCACTCCAGCTGTGGCTGAAAGGGGCCAATGTACAGCTCAAGCTGTGGCTTCAGAGGGTGAAATCCCCAAGCCTTGGCAGCTTCCACTTGGTGTTGAGTGTGCAGTTGCACAGAAGTCAAGAATTCAGGTTTGGGAACCTCTGCCTAGATTTCAGATGTATGGAAATGCCTGGATGTACAGGCAAAAGTTTGTTGCAGGGGTGGGGCCCTGATGGAGAACCTCTGCTACGACAGTACAGAAGGGAACTGTGGGATTGGAGCCCCCACACAGAATCCACACTGGGGCACTGCCTAGTGGAGCTGTGAGAAGAGGGCCACCATCCTCCAGACCCCAGAATGGTAGATCCACTGACATCTTGCGTCGTGCTCTTGGAAAAGCTGCAGACACTCAGTGCCAGACTGTGAAAGCAGCCAGGAGGGAGGCTGTACCCTGTAAAGCTACAGGGGTGGAGCCGCCCAAGACTATGGGAATCCATCTCTTCTGTCAGTGAGACCTGGAGTCACAGGAGATCATTTTGGAGCTTTAAAATGTGACTGTCCCACTGGATTTCAGACTCACGTGGGCCCTGTAACCCCTTTGTTTTGGCCAATTTCTTCCATTTGGAACGGCTGTATTTACCCAATACCTATACCCCCATTGTATCTAGGAAGTAACTAGCTTGCTTTTGATTTTACAGGCCCATAGGTGGAAGGGACTTGCCTTGTCTCAGGTGAGACTTTGGACTGTAGACTTTTGGGTTAATGCTGAAATGAGTTAATACTTTGGGGGAACTGTTGGGAAGGCATGATTGGTTTTGAAATGTGAGGACATGAGATTTGGAGGGGCCAACGGTGGCATGATATGATTTGGCTGTGTCCCCACTGAAATCTCAACTTGAGTTGTATCTCCCAGAATTCCCATGTGTTGTGGGAGAGACCCAGGGGGAGGTAATTTAATCATGGGGGCTGGTCTTTCCTGTACTATTCTCATAATACTGAATAAGTCTCACGAGATCTGATGGGTTTATCAGCGGTTTCCGCTTTTGCTGCTGCTTCATTTCTCTCTTGCCGCCATCATGTAAGAAGTGCGTCTCACCTTCTTCCACCATGATTCTGAGGCCTTCCCAGCCACGTGGAACTGTAAGTCCAGTTAAACCTCTTTTTCTTCCGAGTCTCAGATATGTCTTTATCAGCACTGTGAAAATGAACTAATATAATCCTTAAGTGCTTTTAACAAGCAAGTGCTTACTTCAGTTATATTTGTCCTTATCAGTATCAGTTTTGCTAGCTTACCTTTTTGCGTGTTAGATTTTCTTAAAGGGAGAATTAGAGACTGTGACATGAGAGTAGTTAGCATTGATTGGACAGAATTTTGTTCAGAAGGTCTGGATTCTGGTCAGAGAGACTGGAGACATAATTCCTATTCTTACATATGATAAGGGAGGTAGTCTTGTCTGTTCGTATGCCATTTCCAAGTTCTTTGTCTAGTTAATATACACAGCTTTAAAAATTAGGGCTTTAAAGTAGAACAGCCTTATAGAATTACTGGCTTTTCCCTCTCTTCCTTTGCCTCTCCCTCTCTTCCTTTCTTACCTCCCTCCCTCGCTCTTTGCTTCCCTCGCCCCAAACCCTGTGTCCCCTCCCCACTCTCCTGACGCTGTCTCTTTCTTTCTCTCATCAGTATAGATGGTGGTAGGAAAATGTTTATAGATATCTAAATTGATTCAGTAATTGTAAATATGCAGTATACTGCATAGGTTAACCCTGAGATGTATTTAACTGGGTTTTGTCTCAGTTTTTCCCTGGCAAGTGGTGTTCATTTAATAGAGAACTCAAAAGAGGAGCCTGCGTTCAGTCCTTAATAGACCATTGTTGATGTCATAGAATATTTTTTTTTTTCTGTATACTATCATATGGTCAAGTAAGCATTTTTAGAGAATGAGTCAGAATTTCATGAAGACTGGGTTTAGGTTAAAATACATTCATCCGGGCCGCATGCGGTGGCTCACACCTGTAGTCCCAGCACTTTGGGAGGCTGAGGTGGGCGGATCACGAGGTCAGGAGTTCAAGACTGGCCTGACCAACATCGTGAAACCCCGTCTCTCCAAAACACAAAAATTAGCTGTGCATGATGGTGGGTGCCTGTAATCCCAGCTGCTCAGGAGGCTGAGGCACGAGAATCTCTTGAACCTGGGAGGCGGAGGTTGCAGTGAGCCAAGATTGCACCATTGCATTCCAGCCTGGGTGACAGAGCAAAACTCTGTCTCCAAAAAAGAAAAAAAAAATTCACCCATAGATGATGGCTGAGATGTGTTGGGACCCTTTATTGTTTTTTATCTCAAGTTGAATTTCTCCAGTTCCCCTTTTCAGCAATCTCGTCCTTACTTAGGTAAAAAGTGGTTACATGGGAAAATCTGTTGGGTGAAAAGGAAGCAAACCTTTTTTTTTTTTTTTTTTTTGTGGTGGGATCTTGCTCTGTCGCCCAGGCTGGAGTGGTACAGTGGTGCTATCTCAACTCACTGCAACCTCCACCTCCACCTCCACCTCCGAGGTTCAAGTGATACTCCTCCCTCAGCCTCCCCAGCAGCTGGGATTACAGGCATGCACCGCCACACCTGGCTAATTTTTGTAGAGATGGGGTTTTGAACTACTGACCTCAAGTTATCCGCCTGCCTCAGCTTCCCAAAGTGCTGGGATTATAGGTGCGAGCCACTGTGCCCGGCCAGAAACCTTTTAAAACTGCATGCAAGCAAAACCAGACCAGAGCACTGTATAGCTGTCAGAGAAGAGGGTTTTCTGAGTCATAAAAGGTATTAAAATAGTGAATGGTGTGAGGAAGAGTGGAACAGAATTTGGTACACCGTAGTTCATGTAAAATAAGAAAGTGTGTTCGAATAGCGAAGTGCTAAGGTTAGAAATGAGCTAAATAAATGGAGATTCCTGAGACCCTGCCTGAAACCAATTCTTACCAGTGTTAGGGTCACAGTTAAAATTTCCCGAGCTCTCCTGGATATCGATTGATTGATTGATTGATTGATTGATCGATCGATCTTGGCTCCCTGCAGCCTCAATCCTCTGGACTTCAGTGATTCTCCACCTCAGCCTCCTGAATAGCTGGGATTACAAGAGTGTGCCACCACACCTGGCTAATTTTTGTGTTTTTAGTAGAGATGGGGTCTTGTCATGTTGCCCAGGCTGGAATCAAACTCCTGGACTCAAGCAGTCTGCTCACTTCAGCTTCCCAAAGTGCTAGGATTATAGGCATGAGCCACCACACCTGGCCTCTCCTGGATAACTACTTTTTTTTTTTTTTTTAAGATTTAAAAAAACTGGTAAAGAGTTGTCCAAATACATATATTTCTGTTTTTCCTCTACACATGTTCAGACTGATATAGGTTATGTTTCCAAAATCATGTAGTTTGGATGGGTTCCAAATGATGTAATAGGATCACTTTTGACCCCTCCCAGCTGGAGGGTATGCAGGCTTTCCTGTTAGGACTAGTATGGATCTCTTCTTAGGAGTGAGAAAATAGTCACTGTTTCTTCACAATGATATGTAAGTGTCATTGTCCTCTGTATTTGAGAATAAACCATGCCCTTTTTATACCTGTCTGTCTGCTTTGAGTTAGTGCCTGTCATACTGCAGATAAGAATTTGCATAGCTTATCAATAAGCCGGTTCTCTCTCATCCCTCAAATACTGGGTGGTTTTCTCAAAAAAGACCCACATAGTTCTGGATGAAGTGTTTGGTTACTTGCTTTGATGTAGTTATAGTTTCTAGAACTATAGCCCAAAAAAGTAGCCAATGCTTAGTCTTTAGTAGGCCATTGTCGATGTTGCTCTTCCTGCCATTCTTTTCATGAACTCACTATAAGTGCTTTTGATCTCTTGATTTTATAAACACCTATGTAGTGGTTTTATGTAGCAGGCATTGTTCTAAGGGTTTACTGGATCCCACTCTGTGTAGTTGGGACAAAATTAATAACATGTCAGTCTTGATGGACTGGGTAGGTCTCAAAACTTCATTGTTAGTCGTCTGTCTTGTTTGCCTTTTCATGGTAACTGTCCCTCACGATTGAGGCTATGAGTTCAATAGAGATCTTGCCATCTTTGTTCAGCATTGTGTGTGTAGCTCTTGATACATTTATTGGCAGATGACACGCCATAGACTGCTCATTTATTCAGAGTCCATTGGTTGATAGTCTTCCTGATTGATGACTGTAGTTTCTGCATAATTCTGATTGCCCTTTTCACTCTTGAAAGTATCCCAAAATGAATGATAAATTACATATGCGAACTAGAGTATTTACTATGTGTATTGTGAAGTTAATTTTAGGAGTTTGAGGTTATTTTTAAGCTTTAACAGGAACTATTAAAAAAAGGTACTCTTTGTCTTCTGGATATAAAGCAACAGTATATGGTATTATATGGTGTTACAAATTTTGTTCCATGGACAGTGAATATCTGATTGCTTTAGGATTAAATGAGTAAGAAATTCTGTTGTCAAAGTGATACCAAGCCTGGCCAACATGACGAAACCCTGTCTCTACTAAAAATATAAAAATTAGCCGGGCATGGTAGTGTACACCTGTAATGCCAGCTGTTCGGGAGGCTGAGGCAGGAGAATCACTTGAAGGTGGAGGTTGCAGTGAGCTGAGATCTCACCACTGCATCCCAGCCTGGGCAACAGAGCAAGACCCTGTGTCAAAAAAAAGAAAAAAAAAAAGTGATACCAGTGAGCAGACAACTCTGGGAGGCTGAGAGAAAAGTCATGAGGTGGTAGCATGGGTCAGATAGTACTCAAGTCACACTTAAAGGAGATAGCATTTTCAACTAGTGATTGTGCGGACATTGGAGGAGTCAAAGACAGAGCTGCCAGAAGGTTTTCTGGTAAAACCAAAGGTCTTTTCCCTCCCCACTTTGAATGACATTGCATTTCAAGAGAGTCCTCGCTTGATGCTGTTAATTAATCTCAGTTTACTTTGCACTCTGACTTTGAGTTTTTTTTTTTTTCATTTTTTGAAAAACAGTTCTTCTGATATCAAAACACTTGAAAAGCCATTTAATGACTTGGTTTTATTCACTGCTTGAGACAGATTGTTTCAAAGTGAGGACCATGCATTACATGAACATTGTTAACTATAATTGTATCTTGTATACATTTTTTAAAGGTTTGTTTTGGTGTTGGCACCTGTTTAAGATTTTCCTTTTTTGCTACTTTTTGACCCCATTTGTCAGAAAATGCTGGTTGAAAGGGATTGTTTGCATTTCATTTTTTGGTAAATTCAGCTTCATGTTCATTTGTTTACCAATAAACTTACTAGAATTGTGCAAAGTGAATTTAAACCTTTTACACACATTGGTTACTCCTGTTTTAGTTAGTAATCATCACTGCAAATTGAATTAATAGTAAAATGTGTAAAACATTACTATTTTTTACTTTTTTTATTTTTTACTGGCATAGGGGCCAGGTGTAGTGGTTCATGCCTGTTATCCCAGTGCTTTGGGAGGCCGAGGCAGGAGATCACCTGAGGTCAGGAGATGGAGACCAGCCTGGCCAACATAATGAAACCCTGTCTCTGTCTCTACTAAAAATACAAAAATTAGCTGGGAGTGGTGGCATGTGCCTGTAATCCCAGCTACTCTGGAGACTGAGGCAGGACAATCATTTGAACCGAGAGTTGGAGGTTGCAGTGAGCCAAGATCGCACCACTGCACTCCAGCCTGGCAACAGAGTGAGACTGTCTCAAAAATAAATAAATAAATTCATTTTAAAAATACTAGGATTTTAGTTAAAAAGATTTTTAAACTATAATTCTTACTAAACTCTAGGATTTTAAATTTATTAATAAAACTTTTGTGGCACACAGGATTTTTGGTTTTTTTGGGAGGACAGAGTCTCATTCTGTTACCCCAGGGATGGAGTACAGTGGTGATCTCAGCTCACTGCAGCTTCTACCTCCTGGGTTCAAGCAATTCTTCTGCCTCAGCCTCCCAAGTAGCTGGCACTACAGGCATGTGCTACCATGCCCGGCTAATTTTTGTATTTTTTGTAGAGATGGGGTTTCACCATGTTGCCGAGGCTGGTTTCAAACTCCTAGGCCCAAGTGATCCGCCTGTCTCGGCCTCCCACAGGGCTGGGATTATAGGCATATGCCACCACGCCTGGCCTAGAATTCTTTATCTAATGTCAAAGTTTAATATGGTTTTGGAAGGAAGTTATGAGTTTCACAAATGCTTATAATTAAGAAGTAAATTTAGTTGACAATAGCATATTAGGCTGTTAAGATTTCAACTCTGCTGTTTTATAGGAAGCCACGTGGAGGTCATTTATGGTTACTGGTTATCTTAGTCACCTTGGGCAGCCATTTAAAAAAAATACCATAGACTGAGTGGCCCAAACGGAGAAATTTATTTCTCATTGTTTTGGCATGGTAGATTTCATCCTGAGGTCTCTTCTCTTGGTTTGTAGATGGCTGTCAATCGCTCTGCTTGCTCAGACGACTGCTTTTTGTACATAGAGGAAGAAAATACACACTCTCATGTCATTTTTTTGTAAGGGAACTGATTTCATCATGAGGACCCCACCACCCTCATGACCTGATGTAATCATAATTAACTCCAAAGACCCTGTCTCCAAATGTCAGCACATTGAGGGATTAACGCTTCAGTGATGACTTTTGGGAGGACACAGATATTTAGTCCAAAACACCGTCTTAACTGAAAAGAGTTTGCATTATGGGCAGTTATGTTTGAAAAAATCAGCTATTTAGGTAGTGATGGTCTCTCGCTTTATTTGGCATTGACTTGTTAGGGAAACCTTTTGCTTTCTCATTTCAAGGTGCTAGATTAGCACCTTATTATCATACTTAATCTGTTATTATGATTTAGAAATATCAAGATGCTATAAACAGCATGGAATTATGTGCAGATATACGATTGAGAGTTGGATTTTTTTTTACATCTCAGTATTGTTCTCCATATCAGTGGTATGTACTTTGTCTTAATATGCTATGGTATGGTTTTTTTAATCTATGAAAAATTAAATATATATGTATAAGAATGCATAAAACACACTTATTTTAAATAGCAATTTTGATGGAAAACACCCTTCCAGGTTAACCACTCTCCAGGTTAATAAAGAGAATATTGCTAGTTCCTTAGAAGCCTTCCATGTACCTCTCACAGATCACATCCCTTTCCCTCTATCCAGAGGTAACTTCTGGCCTTTATCTTACCTTTTTTTAAATTTGAGAGATAAGGTCTCACTCTGTTGCCCAGGGTGGAGTATAGTGGTCTGATCACTGCTCACCGCAGCCTTGACCTCCTGGGCTGAAGCGATCCTCCGGCCTCAGCCTCCTGAGTAGCTGGGACTGCAGGTACATGCCACCATACCAGCTAACTTGTTTTTTTGAGACGGAGTTTCACTATTTTTGCCCAGGTTGGAGTGCAGTGGCACAACCTCAGCTCACTGCAGCCTCCACCTCCTGGGTTCAAGTGATGCTCTTGCCCCAGCCTCCTGAGTACCTGGGATTAAAGACACACGCTGGCTAATTTTGTATTTTTAATAGAGTCGGGATTTCACCATGTTGGCCAGGCTGGTCTTGAACTCCTGACCTCAGGTGATCTGCCCACTGTAACCTCCCAAAGTGCTGGGATTACAGCCTGACCATAATTTTTAATTTTTAATTTTTTGTAGGGATGGTATCTCACTATGTTGCCTAGGTTGGATTATTTTTTAGTTTTACCATCTATATGTGTATTTGTTTCAGTTACCTACTACTGCATAACAAACTACCCTAAAACTTATGGCTTGAAACAATCATTTTGTTGTATCTTACAAATTTGTGAATTACGAATTCAGTCAAGGCACATCAGGGCGATTCTTTTCCATGTAGCATTGATGGAGGTCACTCAGTGCCATTCAGCTGGCAGATGGATCCAAAGATAGCTTCACTCATAGGTCTTGCTTACACTTTGGTGTGGATGGCTGGAAGGCAGGGCTTAACTGGAACTATCTACCAGAGTGTGTGTACGTGTCCTTTCTAGCATTGCGATCTGAAGGTAGTTGGATTTTCTTCTTTCCATTTCCATTTGGCAACTGAGATTTCCTAGAGAGGTGACTTCAAGAGGCTTGGGCAGAAGTTTCAAGCTTCTTACAACCTAACCTTAGACGTCCCCTTGTATTGGTCAGGCTGATCACCAAGACCAGAATGGATTCAAGCCAAAGGAATTAGACTTCATTTTTCAGTGGGAGGAATAGCAAAAAATGGTGGTCATTTTTAATTTGCCACAGTTCTTATAATAGTTCTAATTTTTAAAATTGTATATAAAGTAATATCTGCAAACATTTTTGCAGTTTGCATCTTTTGATCAATTTTGTGGGACTCATGAATGTTAGTGTAGTTCATTTTTATTGCTGTATAGTTATTTCATAGCTGTATGGCTTTATTGTATGGCTAGACCACAGTTTATCCATTCTGTCATTGAGGAACATTTGTGTTATATAATGATGTTGCAGTGAACATTCATGTGTATGTTTTCTATGCAAGGATTTCTCTGTGTACATATATAAGAATTTTTCTAGGCTGTGTAAGAGTGAAATTGCTGGGTCACAGGATAAGTATATGCATCTTAACATGACAGTCCAGTGCATGGTATTTTTGCTTGTCTTCTGTGTTTATATTAGTATACCATTGTGGTTTTAACTTACATTGCTTGGATCACCAGTGGATCTGATATATTTTCATATACATTTTGGCCATTTATTTTACTTTCTAAAGTACTTGCTCAAATGTTTTGTCCACTGTTCTTTTGAATGTTTCCCCCTTTTCCTGTATGATAACTGCTTGCTTTTAATCCTTTCATGTGCCTAGGACGTGGAGCCATTTTTCCTTTTTTGTTGAGACAGGGTCTCCGTCACCTAGGCTGGAGTGCAGTGGCACAATCTCAGCTCACTGCAGCCTCTCTCCCAGGCCCAAGTGTTCCTCTCACCTCAGCCTCCTAAGTAGGTGGGGCTACAGGTGGGTACTGCTACCATGCCTAGGTAATTTTGTTTTTGTTTTTTTGGTAGAGATGGAGTTTCACCATGTTGCCCAGGCTGGTCTCGAACTTCTGGGCTAAAATGATCCACCTTCCTCAGCCTCCCGAAGTACTGGGATTACAGGCGTGAGCCACTGCACGCCTCATTTTTCTATATTTGAAAAGTTTCATATATATGTCTTTAATCTTCTTGGAATTGACTGTGAATAGTATGAGTGTAGGAGTTTTTTTCTCAAACGGGTATCCAGTTTTCCTAGGACCATTTACTGAAAAGTTCACTTCTCACTGTTTAGTGATTCCACCTCTGTCCATAAAAGTTGCATAGATATTTTACTGTATCCTGTTTGTTGTCTTTCTATCGCTGTGTCAGTTGCACTGTCTTATTTACTAGAATATTAGAATATGTCTTGATAATAGAGAAAGTCCTTTTGTCTTGTCTTGGCTGTTCTTTGTTATAGTCAAATAAATTTAAGAATTGGCCTGTAAAGTTCTGAAAAGGACCTCTTGAAATTCTGAGATTGCAATGAATCGATAGAAAAATTTGGAGAATTGGCATCTTTACATTAAGTCTTCTAGTCTATGACAATAGTATAAGCGTCTGCCTCCTTTGCCCCTTAACGTAAATGTTTCTATAATCTGAAGATGGAACTAACAAGGTTTGGGTTGAAACCTCAATTCTGCTGCTTATTGCCTTAGGACCTCAGGCAACTCACATAAACTCTCTAAACTTCAGTTTTTTTTAATCTATAAAATAAGTGGTAATACCTACCAAGCAGAGTTATTAAGAGAATAAGGTATCATGTTAAAACCCTGAGTGTGGAAACCAGTGCATAATAAATATCTCTTAGTGAATGGAATTAATATTATACTACATCTCTCTGTCGTCCTCTGAGTTTATGGGATATTCATTTTTAAACTGGGTGCCGTATAATTTTTTAATATCCTTGTTAACAAATTTATCAGAGTAACATATGGGTAAAATTTAGGTGATGGGTATCTGAATGTTCGCTGTGCAAGTTTTCAGTTTTGCTGTGTGTGAAGAATTTTCATAAAATTTTGAGAAAAAATAGCATGAAAAATACAGAATGTTTAAAAGACTTTACTGTCTGTCCCTGCTGCATGTGAAATCACAGTAAAGCCAAGTTAAATCTGACTTTTTAGATTAAATGTTTTATTGAAACTATTAGCACACACACATGTTCTTGTGGGCTGATTTAGTTCTAAATATTTCACATGTTGTTAGAGTCATTGAGTTTTTTTTTCTTTTTTTTAAAAGTTATGGAGTTCCTTTTCTCAATATTATTAACCTTATAAGATCTTCTTAAAATGTTTACAACACAGCTCATAATTAACTGATTTTTGGAGAGGTGAAAGGGAACTAAGTTCTTTTTTTTCTTCTTCTTTTAAATTTCCGAGATGGAGTCTTGCTCTGTCTCCCAGGCTGGAGGGTACTGGTGCCATCACAGCTCACTGCAACCTCTGCCTCCCAAGGTCAAGCAATTCTCCTGCCTCAGCCTCCTGAGTAGCAGGGATTACAGGCATGCACCACCATGCCTGGCTAATTTTTGTACTTTGGTAGAGACGGAGTTTCACCATGTTGGCCAGGCTGGTCTCAAACTCCTGACCCTGTGATCCACCTGCCTTGGCCTCCCAAAGTGCTGGAATTATAGGGATGAGCCACTGCGCCCAGCTAGTAGGGAACTAAGTTCTTTGGTACATTGGTTATCTATTGCTTTATTAACTGACTGTGCAAAAAATTAATGGCTTCAAGTAGTAATTCTGTCATTTGAGTTGGGCTCAGCTGAGCAGTTCTGCTGATATTGCCTAAAGTCATTCATGCATCTATGTCTGGCAGCTATATTAGGGCTGGAGGGTCTAGGAAGGTCTCGTACTCAAATATCTGGTGCCAGCTCATCTGGGCCTTTCTTTTCACATGTTCTCATCATTCATCTGTTTAGTCCAAGCTTCCTTACATGTTGCTGGGAGCATTCCAAGAGGAGGAAGGAGGAAGCTTTAAGGCCTCCTGAGGCCGCTGTACAATTTCACTTCTACCACATTCTGTTGTGGATTAGTTTAGGCATGAACTGAAATGGAAGACTGTAGCAGAAATGGATCCTGGATTTTCTGTTACCTGTGTTTCATTTAATTATTTTGTTGCTTTCTCTCCCTCCCTGAGTTCAATTAAGTTGAGAAAAGTGTTCATTGTTATTACTGATGGATTAGACTTTATTTGCTCTTCATTGAACATTTCAGTTAATTTACAGACTAGTAAATTACCTGAGTTATCAAGTTACGTACGTGTATGTGGGTATTTATATACACAAATATAGGTAAAGTAATGCAGGAGGCGAATACTTGTAGTGGCTTTAGGATGATTGTTATATTCCTGTGGTTCTTGCTTCCCAGAAATGTTTTCTGTGATTACACCACACGTATTCAGGTTTCTTATGAATGAACACTTAAGGAGCACTGCTTCACTGGAGGGTGATTAACACATTCTTAAACATTTAATTTCAAAAACAAAGCGTATATGTCTTTTTCTAAAGGCCCATGAAAACAATTTTTTTTTTCTCTTCATAAAATTGAGTGATTATAAAAACTGATTTAGTCCATTGTAATTTTTTGTTATCCAAAAGTTGAATTTAAACAGTGAATCAGATTTCGGCACTGTGATTCATACTCCCAAAATGAGTAACATGATTAGCAGGATATTCCTAGTTGTTCTCTTGACTTTAAAAAAAAAAAAAAAGTCCATGGTGACTCCTCCATTTTTGGTAGTGGAGTTGTATTGGGTCTATGAAGAGGCTTTGCAAGAAAAAAGAGCAGCTATTTATGGAGCATTTCCTCAGGCCTGCAATTTGAAGCTATTATAGCAAAGTTGCTGAGCAAGTCCGTGATTGCAGGCCAGCAGTCACTCAAGCCCCCATCCTGCAGCCTGTGTGGAGTGAGTTCAGAACTACTGCTGTGCAAAGTTTGCCCTCTGCAGTGTTTTATCAGTTGCCTACTTTTTAAAGAGCAGTGGGTTTCAGGCATTCTAAACCCACTTTGTTAACTGGTAGATTATTAAGCAGTTATAGGATATAAACTAGTTTTTGGGTTTTTGGAAAGTTGTTCAGCATTTAAGAATACAATGATTTCCCCATCCCCTTTTAGTTACTTAAAATGAAATCATCTTACCATAAAATGCAGACTTTTTCAGCAGTTTTACTTACGCTTATAAAAACAGAAGTTGGGTTGTCTCTCAAAGAAATTATATCCTGTAGACCTGGAATCTATGTTTGAGGGGAATTTGATTTTAGATTTTAGATACCTTTGTTGCCTATCTATAAAAACATCATTTATTTCTGTGTAGGGGTTTGTGAGCTTTTTTTTTTTTAAATGGTGACAGAAAATGAAAATAAGTGGCCTAATTGTGTTTTTTATCATCAAAGGATGAAATTGGCTTATCTGAATTTGGCTGGAAAATTTTATTTGGTATCAGCAAATGATGAACTGAAAATCAATGAACTTTTATCTGTTCAGGACAATATTAACAGGGGTTTATCCTAAATAGGACTCTTCTAACCTGTGAATCTTACAACATTTTCACATTTTGGTGTCAAACTTTTAAAGCATGGTAGGTTTTCTGTATGTAGTCTGACAGTGTAAAAAAATTGGGTGGTGTTGCATGGTATTCTCTGTCCCTGTTAAAAAAAAAATCTGTATTTTTCCATTGTTCTGGAAAAAATTCAATTTTGGGAAAATTTTATATAACTACTAGAAAATTAATTTTTAGCAATATCTATGATTTTCATTTCAAGAAAGCATCAATTGATAGGAATTATGTTTTAAGGATTGAAATCTGCTCTAAATTAAGATTCTTTGAAAGTGTTCATATTTTATATAATAATCTAGGATATTTAAAAGTCATATGGGCATTCTATAAAAGAGAAGTATTTATTTAATCTGTTTCAGCACTCCCACCCATGCCAACACAACTACGCATGTTAGCAACACACGCTAAAAAGAGAAAGAACAGTGTCATTGAAGAATGTCCCCCAAATTACTAGGCCTTTTAAAAATGGCATCTTAGGCCTGGCATGGTGGCTCAGGCCTATAATCCCAGCACTTGGGGAGGCTGAAGCAGGCAGATCACGAGGTCAGGAGTTTGAGACCAGCCTGTCCAACATGGTGAAACCCTGTCTCTACTAAAAATACAAAAATTAGCCAGGTATGGTGGTGCGCACCTGTAATCCCAGCTACTTGGGGGAGCTGAGGCAGGAGAATCACTTGAACCTGGGAGGCAGAGGTTGCAGTGAGCTGAGATCCTGCCGTTTCACTCCAGCCTAGAGTGAGACTCCGTTTAAAAAAAAAAAGGGCATCTTAATCCCTAAATTCACTTGGGTTTCAGTAAGGTTGGGTGAAATGGTGAGTTTCTTAACTGTGGCAGTTATAACTGAGATAAATTTTCTGGTTCTGTTACATAAATTGAGGACATTTCTCTTTCACTAAATGGTGGCTTTTGGGAACTGGTCCTTAGATGTTATTGCCTCACTTTTGTGCCTCACCCCCATCTTTTCTGGAACTACTTAAATGAAATACACATTCCTTTAAGATTCAGCTCAGATGTTAATTCCCCTAAGGAGTCTTCCTAGATTTTTCCTGTCTAAAGTCTGCCTTGGGAGTCCCCCGTTGCCTTTCATGACTAGGCTGCATTGGGAATATGAATTTTCACTTTAGACTTGATGTTGTGTCCTGTGTGCCTAGCATAGTGATACAGCACAATATGAATGCTCACCAAAAAGAAGTTGAGAACCACTTTTAAATGTTATTTCCAGTCATTTCAGAAGCATTGAGTTATTTTTATCTGTTTTGGTGTCTTCATAAAGCTTCAGCACGATGCTCAGAGCTATGGGACAAGGATTGAGAGTGATGAAGTCCCTGTCCTTCGTTAGGAGGCAAGATGGGTGTAACGGTAAGAAGTGGTATGAAAAAATATCTAGTTGGCGCTAAACAACGTGGTAAGCCCTAAGTAATACAGCTTAGAAACTCAGGGAGGGGAAAAAAGAGAGACTTTCTTCTGTGTTGGAATTCTTGGAGAAGTTTGGTCTTTGGTTGTATTTGGATGATGGATAAGAATAGACAGAATAGGATTTTATTCTATATTGAATCCTTTTGTTGACTTTGCTTTATCTTTGATGGTTTTATAACACATAATTTTAGTATTTCTACATTTGGTTAAAAAAAGTCCCTCTCATTTGAATTTTAGCTGCCTGATTGCTTATTCTCCTCCACTAGATGTAGTAAGGTCCATTGGGCTCACCCTTATGTCTTACGCACGTAGCATATTGTGTCTGGTATACAATAGATATTTAAGAATGTGTTGTGCCGGCTGATTTACTGACTGAATTCTGGAGCGTTGTTTTCCTCATTTGTAAAATTCGGGGATTGGATATGTGATTTGTAAGAACCTTTCCAGCTATAAAATGCTATGAAATTCAACAAAAAATTTCCTGTGAATTCCCAGGTCTATATATGTAAGTATTTTCTGGTGTGATAACATTGTATTTGCAGTGTTTTTCATTTAGAATAAAGTATAATAAGTTTAATATATAAATGTTACCATTAATCCAGAAGACTTAGTAATAGGAGGAGTATTTTCGGAAGGATTTTTCTTACTGTGACTTAACCGATATTTTGGAGGAAAATGAAGAGTAAAAGCTCTAACAGTGACATTATAGAATTTAGGTAGAAATGAAGAGTGAGTTGATATTTAGGGCTGAAAAAGAGAGGGTCAACCTTTCTAGAGAAAGAATCAATGATTCGATTTTGGTTGTAGTTTTGGTAAGAATGCAAAGTGATTTTAAGCAATATTTGTCCTGTTTGAGAAAATACTAACATCACAAATTGTTGATTATCTGTCAAACTGTAGAAAAGAAATTAAAGAAGTTTGAGATTTTAACTTGCAGCTGTTACTGATTTGTACTTCTCTCTTAGCATGAAGACTGAGGCAGTCACCATTCCTGACAGCCAAAAACGGGCCATCTTCAGTCTTCTGAGGGAAGAGCTATTCATTGATGTCAGAGCCATGGCATAGCCGGACACTTTCCATAGATTTGAGAATCTATTCTTGATAGTCAGTTTTAGTTTTAGACTGTTTTGATTGTCAAGTACAACTCAGAATTTTTGTGTGTGTCACTTTCCATAGCTTTCAGAATTTATTCTTTACAATCAGTTTCAGTTTTAAATTGTTTGGATTGTCAAGTAAAACTTATGATTTTTTTATAAAAACTATTCAGGGCAATAATGAAAATTGCTGATGATTAGCTGCTTTATCCCTTCAAGTATATGGAAGAATTTTTATATTTTATGAGTAGGGTAATGATGTATACTTAGATTTAATTTCAAAGAACCATTTGTTGCTAATAAGATATTTTCAAACTTTTTTTTAGTAATTGGACATTAAAGGAGGTTCCTTTTGAGCATATAACATTTGTTTTATGTCCTGCATTTGATATTACTGCTTTAAAGTGAGAGCAACTGTGTCTTAAATACTTAGGTGTAGTCTCTTATCATGTGTTATCTCTTTTTTTTTTTTTTTTTGAGACAGGATCTCGTTCTGTCGCCCAGGTTGGAGGGCAGTGGCGCCATGTCCTCTCACTGCAAGCTCCGCCTCCCGGGTTCACACCGTTCTTCTGCCTCAGCCTCCTAAGTAACTGGGACTACAGGCACCTGCCATCATGCCCGGCTAATTTTTGGTATTTTTATTAGAGACAGGCTTTCACCATGTTAGCCAGGATGGTCTCGGTCTCCTGACCTTGTGATCCGCTGCCTTGGCGTCCCAAAGTGCTGGGATTACAGGCGTGAGCCACCGTGATCCCGGCCTATGTTATCTCTTTTAATCCTCTTCATAGTTACCTGTTTTATAAATTGGGGGTCTGCTTTGAAGAGGTGAAGTAACTGAAATAGGTTCACCCATCCGGGTCTGTGTCACTCCAAAGCAGGCCCTCTCTACAACCATTAAAAGTTTTTTTTTTTTTTTTTTTCTTTTGTTTTTGTCCTTCAACAAGTTTCGGCATAGGTTAAGAGAAATATAGACTATATTGTGTTTTCTGTAGTGTCTCATATGGCATACTTACTCATTTGGTGATCAGTAAATACTTGTTGAATTAAACTGGGACACTTGCTATGTTCCTTAAAAGAAGTAGCATGAATAAGGAAGAATTAAGTACTGATGCAGAAGCTCACCAGGTGATTCTGATGTATCCATCCACTTACCAAATAGTTGTTGAATGAACTGGAAAAATTTCAGATTCAAGATACGATTGGTATGTACGTTTTCATATCATCAAATACATCCATCAGGCCGTGAGATGGGTGGACCCTCATTGTAAAAATGTGGAAATGTTCACCAGCATTAGCCAGCACACCCCCCATCTCTGCCCCAACCCTCAGGTTTCCTTGATTATTTTATGTATGTGTGATAATGTGTGATACTACTACTATATAAACTATAAAGGGCCATATATATATTCCCCTTTATTACCTGACTATTGATAACAGCAGGTCACGTAGTGTAGGCATGAAAGGAAGGATACATACCCATCTTGTTTTATCTGAAAACCAGTGTTTTAATCGAACAGATTACTTGTGAGTACTTATACATTGACTTAGAAGTTGATAAAGATTTCATTTATGCTTGTGTTGCTCAGTTTTTATATGATAACTGTGAAAGCAGTAGCAAATTCAAATTGACAGTCATTTGTCGTAACCTCCTTAATGGAACTGTCCTGCTTGGAATGTCCCACTTCTGGGATTGATAAGCAATAGGAATGATTTCTTTCATAGTACCTGATTTAGATAAAGTGGCCTTCATCATAAAGACGTGTAAAGAAAATTAAGCAAATGTAGAGGCTGACAGGTATTTGTAGAGGGCATTCCAACCTTGGCAGTACAGCCTGAGAAGAGACAGGATGACCTCCAGGGTGTTTTCTGACTCCGGACCTGTGATGAAGAGTCCGTAAATACAGCTGATTGAGCACTGAAAGTAGTGATACCAGAGAAACTCATTTTTAATGAAAAGTAAAAATTCTTGGCATTGTAGAAACTTATTCCTATAGGAGTAAAATACATATTCAATTGCATTATTTAAATTGGAGAAAAAAATTAATTTTATGTAAAGAAATTTACCTTATGCCATTTTAGAACCTCTGGTATTTAAAGTAAGTCAGCGGTTGTATGAGTTGGTAATGTGGCTTATTGATTTTATTAGGATGCATATTTTTAAAGACCCGAATAAGCTTCTGCTTTCAGGAATTCAGCCTAGTATTTCAAATGAGAGCTCATGTATTGCAACATTATTTATCTATTTTTGTAAAGGGCTGTTAATCACTTGGTGCCACCCTGTCTGAGTTGTGTGCTTGTAGATTGTTCACATGAAATCACTTGATATGGCATCTCATTTCTGCAAGAATTTTTTCTGTATTTTTAGCCCACCAGCCTAGCGTGAAGTTAAATTATTTAATAGAAATGTTTAAGAGACCAGAAGCTTACTTTTAATATTGCAAATGTTGCCTTACCCTTTTTGGAATAGGTTAGTGTTTAAAAACATGTGTCGATGTAGTTATGCAATATAATTCATTTATACTACCTTTGGCCAAAACACACACATACACGCTCACACACACACACTCATTCTCTCTCTCCTTCTCCTTCCCTCCCTCCTTGGCTATTTCTGAGCAGAGTCTTTTGTTTAAAAGAAGGATTAGTATATCAAATTTGTTTCTATATTATATTTCTGGGTTTGACGTTTTACTGGATACTTGGTTTTTGGTAGGGCTGTCATTTAATGCCTCTTGAATTATTCTGCAGGAGTATTAGCAAGAGTTGTAAACCGGAGTTCATATGAGAAATGTGAGACTGTGACCTCTTGATCCAGAGGCCAGGACTGTTGCCAACTGAACCATACCCTTCCTTTTCCTAAGAATAGAAGTGCTCTGCCTAATGATTGGAGTTCAGTTCAGTGCTTTTGGTGTTCTCCAGTAATTGGTGAGAATCTCACCAATTGGGTTTTGAGTGGCCAAGCAGTATTTCTTTGTAGGGATAAAGGGAGGTGTAATGTGAGTAATTTCTTTAAAGAGTTCATGAAGGAATTCTGGTATATCAGAAATACCACTGATATGTATGACCTGCTTCTGTTCCTGCCCCATAGAAGTTGCTATCAAATGTGGAAAGACACTGTGGAAAGAAGTGTCCATTTTTAATGTTAAGTGTAACCAATTTGATAAGAAACCTATAATAATTGTATCATCTAGGTCTCTAATACTTGGAGACCTAAGTTCTATAAACTATAAATATTGAACTGAGAAAAAAATGGAAGGTAAAAGACATTATTAGGACAAGTAAAGAATTAGGTTATTTGTGAGGCAGTAAATGTAAAATGTTGACTGTATTATTTAACCTATTAGTTTGAACTGTTCAAAATCAGAACTTAGCTTCACAAGTTTCCATCTGATGGACAGGATTAATAATACTTCATAAATTCAGTATTCCTATTCTCAGATCCAAGATGCCTTATAGATATTTCTACTTTCCTTACTCTTTTGCTCACTCATTTTGCTCATTGGACTTTCCAATATTTGCAGCGTTTTGATTCCTGACTGTCTTGAAGTCTTTCAGGACATAAGTGGCTATGAAACTGCCATCTGCCAGAGAGACTGAAAGAGAAACCCTCTTCCTTGACCCAGATAGTAAAGACAGATCATTTGATCAAAATTCAGTTAGGTCAAGTTAGTTAAGTCAGTATGTCAAGGAATCAGTTTACTTAGTTAAGTTATTTAAATTACATGCAAGTAATGTACTTGGACAAGTCATACAACAACCACCTACAGATTAAGGTCCATAGCCTGGCCCCACCATCACCTTTCTAAGAAGCCTCATCTCTCCCTCTCTTTTAATTAATGAAAAACAGATAGAGACAGGGTTTCACTATGTTGGCTAGCTTGGTCTTGAACTCTTGGCCCCGAGCAGTCTTCACACCTAGGCTTCCCAAACTGCTAGGTTTACAGGCGTGAGCCACCATGCCCCAGCCTCTAGCCTCATCTCCATCTGCCACCTCTTCTCCTCACTCCTCTCTCCCTGCCTGTGAGACACCACCAATCAGGTGCACTAAAGAGATGCACCTCTTCTGCATGTTGTATATTCATGCATGCATTGGAGCATTGTACATGCTCTTACTACTTCGGCTACTTACCCTGAGAAGGTCTTGCACACCCCTCATTTTTACTTTATCATTTAAGGCTCAGTTCTAACTCAAATGTGTCACAGTTTTTTTCTGGAGCTCGTACTAATAACATTTGAACCCCTCCCTCATCCCAACTTTCATAGCATTACTTCACTCATTTTTATTCCTATAGCATTTCCTCAACTCTAATATGTCTATTTTTTACATTTTAACCTCTGAAATTAGGCTACTTCTTGTAATTCATGGGGTCTTAGTTTTGATTAAACAAGGTACTTCCATTCTGGTGCAGAATTGAGATTCTGTGCTTGCCTTGCTTCTGGAACTTGCATTCTTCGTTGGGTCCATATGCTCAAATGTTGTTAAGCAGATTTAAAATACTGGCCGGGCGCGGTGGCTCAAGCCTGTAATCCCAGCACTTTGGGAGGCTGAGACGGGCAGATCACGAGGTTGGGAGATCGAGACCATCCTGGCTAACACGGTGAAACCCCGTCTCTACCAAAAAATACAAAAATCTAGCTGGGCGAGGTGGCGGGCGCCTGTAGTCCTAGCTACTCCAGAGGCTGAGGCAGGAGAATGGCGTAAACCCGGGAGGCGGAGCTTGCAGTGAGCTGAGATCCGGCCACTGCACTCCAGCCTGGGCGACAGAGCAAGACTCGGTCTCAAAAAAAAAAAAAAAAAAAAAAACAATAAAATACGGTAT
>NC_045446.1:92026152-92044611 GCF_002776525.5 Piliocolobus tephrosceles
TAGAACTAAGAAGTGGCACACTTAGGATTCTAGCTCTGTTAATCTGGCACCAAAGCCCATGTAACCACTATTATATACTAAAATGTATTTGAATGTTTGTTTAACCAGGTCTGTGCTTTGTGCTTTAGCTGCATTTTTTTTAATGTAATCCTCATTATAGCCTCATGAGGATTTATAGTGTAATATGCCAAAGCACTCCAGTAGTCATCTTTAGATGTAAATTCTAGTCTCTATTCTGATACTATGAAGAGAGAAACATATTATAGTAAATTTCTACATGTATGTGCTGGAGTTTGAGGGCTAGTAAGATGATCTTTCTAGTGTTTTCTACCTTTTGAAATTATTAAATTTAATTGCTGAAATAAATCCAGACTCTGGTGGAAATGAACTAACATTGAGCACCTTTTATGCTTAAGGCAGGTGCACATTATCCCTATTTACAGATGAGGAGAGGAAGTTTAAAGATTAAATAATATGACCAACTTATTGAACAAGAAGTACAGGCAGAATCAGTTTCAGCATTGGATCTCCCCCCCGAGAATGGCTTCTACACAGGCAGAGCCTCTGTGACATTATTTTTATT
Organism: Piliocolobus tephrosceles; assembly: GCF_002776525.5. NCBI lineage: Eukaryota > Metazoa > Chordata > Mammalia > Primates > Cercopithecidae > Piliocolobus > Piliocolobus tephrosceles. The sequence goes on from NC_045446.1 coordinate 92,026,736, forward strand.
TTTGGGGTTTTTAGGAAGTCTTTCTTCTCCACCATTCTTTTATTCCACCATTAAGTTATCTTAAAACTAGATCGTTAGTTGTCCTTTGCTTACGTATTTTAATTATATTCAGCAGCTTTTACTAAACATTTCGTAACCGTGTACATATTAATGTTAACCACACCATTTCTCTGCCAGCTATACCATGGGCTTTAAAAACTGGCATATTAGAGATATTAGAATGATAGTCATGTAAAAGGAGAAGAAAATGTCTACTATGTAGATTTTAGAAATTATTGGAGTGTATTGTGGAAGTTAAAGTTTTACAAAGGATTTTTGAAAGCATCTTTGAATTTTCTAGATTCATGTTAACTTTATGACTATCCTTGGTTATTTAGAATAATTAACAGAGTACAGTCTGTATTAGACACTTAAGAATTTTGAATGGTTTTACTCTGTTTTAAAATTCTAGCCAGTTTTATAACATATGAAGTTAATAGAGCATGCTTAAAATTGGGAAACTTTGGTGTTTCTTAGTTGACTTATAAGAAATTGCAGCTTTTTTTTTTTTTTTTGAGACGGAGTCTCACTCTGTTGCCCAGGCTGGAGTGCAGTCGCCGGATCTCAGCTCACTGCAGGCTCCGCCTCCCGGGTTCACGCCATTCTCCTGCCTCAGCCTCCCGAGTAGCTGGGACTACAGGCACCCGCCACCTCACCCGGCTAGTTTTTGTATTTTTTTTAGTAGAGACGGGGTTTTACCGTGTTAGCCAGGATGGTCTCGATCTCCTGACCTCGTGATCCGCCCGTCTCGGCCTCCCAAAGTGTTGGGATTACAGACTTGAGCCACCGCGCCCGGCCTGAAATTGCAGCTTTGATCTCTAAGCTGCAAGTAAACATCTGACTTGTCTATAAACACATGGTTTCAAGGCTTTGGGGGAGCCTAAGAAGATCATTGGTTTGAGAGCTGAAATAAGTGTCCATTTATGACACTCATGTTTCTGCAAAAAAGAGAAGCTTTGGATTAAGTTTATCTGAGAAATCTTGTGTAATAGACAAGAACTGAAAAAACAAGAGCTATAACAAAGACTTACATGGTTTACTGATGGTTCACTCAGTTCAGTAAATCCCATGTACTTAAAGTGTTCTTCACGCTGATGATTTTTGGATGGCATTAATGTGTCTGGTTTAAGGATCCCATGAGAGTTCATGATACTCAGTATTGGTGTGAACTCGAGGGTAGCCATAGAGCACTAGAATCATTATAAGGTATTTATTCAATATATTTTTAAGATAGTATTTATCTTACTGTTCTCTGGACAAGACATCAGTATCTGAAATGCCTTTCCTCACCTTCTGTCTGTTCTTGGTCATTATATCAAGCTACTTTTAAGAACATATACAAATTATGCCTTTTATTGCACATGTAGAGATTTAATATAGGAGGAGATGTTTGAAAATATATAAAAGCCAAAAGAACAAATAAATGATCTCGTAACCCATTGATAACATATTGGCTGTATATTTTCAGACTGTTTAACTATAATCTTTGAATATTGCCAAACAGTTCTCTAGTACAGTTATAACTATTTGTTGTTCCACTAGCTGCATATGATAGAGCCTGTTAAAATACTACATTTTTACTACTTTGTGTGGTATTTTGATATCTTTTACCTCTTCATGTGTTGCTATGTAGTTTTTGTTAGTTACAGTTTGAAATATGAGTTCCTTTTGGTTATTAAAGTGACCCTTCTGGGCAAAATGCAGTACTGGAGGATTTGGAGGAAATCTTGTTCCTATAAAGCTACAAATTGAAGGTATACTAATGCTATGTAACCTGAGCGCATTTAGATAGGAGATCCCCAGCCATTGGGGTCAACCTACAACTTCCTGAACAGACATATTTTAGAGCCAGACTTTGAAGGAGCTGTAGGATAAGAGAAGAAAGAGGCATGGTTTGTACAGGGAGATGGAATACAATGGATATGATATGTATACTGGATTAGAAATTGATAGGACACCTTCAAGAGAGAAAAGAAGCTGGTGAGATAATGGGTTCAAAATGAATGTTAAGCCAGGAGATGGATGAAAGAGGAAGGCAGGTTTATTGTCAAGGGAGGGGAAAGACTAACATGAATTGTGTTGAAGATGTGGCTTGTGCGGCAGGGAGTACACTTTAAGTAAGGTGTATGTGAATGATTGGCCAAACTTGTTATTGCTGAGTATAGAAAGTAAAAACAGAAATGATATGTAAATAACTTAATATTGCTTTTGTGATCATGGAAAACTAGGAAGAATTTGGGAAAGGAACGATGAATACCTTTGTTTTCAGTTACATAAAAGATTAAATTTATTTTACTCCTCTTTCTTGTTCTGTTGCAACTTTGGACTCCAGTTAGAGACTGGATCTCCGTTATTCTGTACCTCACATCACCTGGCATGATGACTTTGCCCATAGTTGTTGCTCAGGAACATTCATTAACTAATTGCATATATGAAGAAATACAGATTACTGGAGCATATCTTTTCACTCCTCTACTGATACTTGCTAAAAAAGAGATTTTGAGTAGTGTGTTTTTGTTTTTGTTTTTGTTTTTGTTTTGAGACAGAGTCTTGCTCTGTGGCCCAGGCTGGAGTGCAGTGAGGCTATCTCAGCTCATTGCAACCTCCGTCTCCCGGGTTCAAGCGATTCTCTTGCCTCAGCCTCCTTAGTAGCTGGGATTACAGGCATGTGCCACCACGCCTGGCTGATTTTGTATTTTTACTAGAGACGAGGTTTCACCATGTTGGCCAGGCTGGTCTTGAACTCCTGACCTCAGGTGATCCTCCTGCCTTGGCCTCCCAAAGTGCTGGGATTACAGGCGTGAGCCACTGCACCCAGCCTGCTTACTACTTTACACAGAAATTAGAGGTATCGTTTTAGTGTCTCTTGTCTTTTGTCTGCCAACCAAGAAGTTTCAGAATGTTTTGATCTTTGGTCAAGTAAAGTATTGCCAGTCAGTGTCTTGGGAGATTTTAAAGTGATGACATAGTGCTTAGTTATCTTAAACAGCAAATTGTCGAGATATAAAATCTATTCTCAAATAGTTTAGTTACCAAGTTAAGCCTGCATTATATAATGTATTTGATTGTCTAATGGTTTCACCCAAATCTTTTTCTCCCTTTAAATGACATCCTCAAGTGTAGGGATTCTGTCTTCTACTACTCAGTTTTTAGCCCCCACATGTCTATAGAATTGTGTATGGCTTGCAGTAATTTAAAAATACATGTATTGGCTTAATTTATGCTTTAAACCTTCAAACATTAAAAAAAATTAAGTCATATTAAAAATATTAATAGAACCTTGTCAAATTTTTTACACGTGCAAATCTTTTTTCAATGAAAACACATACATCCAAATAGTATTTTTTTTTTTTTGGAGACAGAGTCTTGCTCTTTCACTCTTACTGGAGTGCATTGGCACGCTCTTGGCTCACTGCAGTCTCCGCCTCCTAGGTTCAAGTGATTCTCCTGCCTCGTCTTCCTGGGTAGCTAGGATTATAGGTGTGCACCACCATGCCGAACTAATTTTTGTATTTTTAGTAGAGACGGGGTTTCACCATGTTGGCCAGGCTGGTCTCGAATGCCTGACCTCATGATTCACCCGCCTTGGCCTCCCAAAGTGCTGGGAATACAGGCTTCAGTGCCCAGCTGAACATGGTCTTTATTCTTAAGACTAGAACAGTACTACTTCTCAACAAGGGATGATTTTGTCCCTTTTCTTCCTGGGTACATTTGGCTATGTCTGGAGATATAGTTGGTTGCTAGAATCATGTTAAGCCTTTTTTCAGCCAGAGGGGTTTAGTTGAAATGTACTTGGGTTCTCTCATTTAAGTGGTACAGAAATCACATCGCTGTAATTTAGCCCATGGTTTCCCCTTGCCTCTCTTTCAAGAATGCTTCTCCAGTCTCTCTAGCTGGCTAATTTTATAGATTATTCAGCACTCCCTTCAGAGGCTATCACCTTTGTGTGTCCTCCTCTGTATCGCTAGGTTGTACCAAGAACCTTTCCATAAACACCCTAAACCTTTTTCTATCCTCTGTCATTTTATATTCATTCATAGATCATTTTATATTCCTTTCTAACCTCTATCATTTTGTATTCAAGTTTTATCTTTATGGATCTTTCCCACTAGAAGATAAGCTCCTCCAGTTCAGGGACTATGTGTTATTCATTTTGATGTCAGCAGTACTTGGCACTCAGTAGGTGTTCAGTAAATGTTTTAGACAAACCGTAGCTCAGATAATATTGTTTGGCTTAGGTTTCGTGTGGTTTTTTTTTTTTTTGGTGGTATGGAGAGGGTTGGGATTGTGGAGAGAGAAGCTGATTGACAGGAGACTTGAATTCTAGTTCTGCCTGCATTAGTGCCATCACCTCAGGCATGGTTGAGCGGCCATTGTAAGCTTTAATTATGTACAGAGTGAGGGAGGATTGGGCTACAAAGGTAAGAGGAGGAGTCATCCCATAAGCTGTGTATCACAGCTCACTTAACTGAGGCCAGACAACCTTATTGAGCACAGCTGTGTGTCCAGGAATAAACAGGCTTCAGTGTAACCGCCAGATGTTTTCCCCATAACTTAAGACAACAGATTAGAAACAGTAGTTAATAGGAAATCCCAAGCACCTGGGAGTCCAAATGAAGAGGTCCTTTCACTTACCTGTGAAGGAACTTTGGGCCTATACTGTCTTTATTGATGGCCTGGATAAGTGAACTATTATTGTATTCAATCTGGTTCATATATAGTCTTCAGTAACCGTTTCTCACATGGCTAATGAAAAGCTAGCTGTAAGATGCTGATGAAACAGCTTTTGTAGTGAGTTGTTTTTCAGCCTCTCAGTTGTTGACCTGAAAGTAGTCATAGATGCTGCTTCTACCAGTGACCCCGATGTTAGCAGTTGTTGGGGAGGTGACAGGTAAGGCGGTGGCCATGTGCCTGTCACTCTGGCCTCTGTAGATTAGCCTCATTGATTTGAGAGGTAAGTCTGGGTTTTGTCTAGGGAAAGCCAGGCTACTCTGTGAGTCTGAAAATACGTGTTTTAGTCTCATTGTGGGCCCTTAATTAAATGTCCATTTCTTTTTGTATAAAATGAAACAGTTGGTCAGGTGGTCTCCAAGTTTCCTTCCAACATTGTATTCTTCTGTGTAAGTTTGCCCTTCGATTTCAGCAATTCTATTTTTGTTTGCTTAATCACCAAATGAAGCCATTCAAAAGGTTAAACTATTGAGTGTTTCAAAAGATTCAGATTATGCCTGGAACATAATGGAGTAATCTGAATATATTTGAGTGTTGGCTTCAATTAGTAGAAGTAAGTTGGGCTGTCTTTGGGTAATTAAAGGGAAACTTAACAGCCTTTCTTGGAAATATATGTATGCTGGGTTTTTCCTCAGAAATACAGGAGAGGAGCATCGTATCTGTTAGCTGCTGTGTGGAGGCTGAGAGAGCTCAGGGAAACCTTCCTAAGAGCAGACGTTTGAGCTGGCCTCAAAGACTTGACAGGAGAGAAGTGGGGATGGGAAAGGAATTGAAGGCGGAGGTACTGTGTGAACAAGGGCATGGAGACATGACATAGTGATCTGTGGCTGAAGTTTCCTTTCCGGTGTGAAGTGTTTTTTATATTTTGAGAAGTTTCCAATTTTCCTTTTCTCTTAGATTTTAGTCACATCTGCACGTGGACTTCATCTTTATAGACTGAGGTGTTCCAAGTCCAGTTAGGCCTACTCTTTGTTCCATCCCTTAAGCCATTTTCATAGTTCATCTTTTGTGTAGCAGTTACATGTCAGTCTTGAGCAATAGTGACCACAATTTTCCACAGTATCACAGATATGAGTGACCCACAGATGGTGAAAGTCACTGCCCACTCTGCCACTGCTCCTCCCCACCACAGTTGTAGTGGACAAAACATTTTATGAAAGCTCTTACGTGTATAGAACTCTGTCTTCTTTTTAAAAGAGATAGTAGAGAAGTCATCTTTCTTTTATATTTCTTAGCTATGTCAGTCTTCTCACCTTAAAATCCAAGAGTGTTTTCTGATACAGCATTAAAGTATCAGTTATTTTCTATGCATTTATTATACGTGAATTAGAAATTCACTGAAGTGAGTTCTGTGGATAACCAAATTGAGTTCCTGCTTCAGGAACCTTTCTCAGTAATTATTAATCTTTTTAGCTATTGGAAGAATTTTGAAAAGAATTTCAATGAAACTCCTAATATATTTGCTGTACTCAATTATCTTTCTCCCAATTTAGTAAAGAGCCTTTTTACTAACTTTTTAGATTCCCAGAGCTTGAGTTTATTCTTAGTGAGCTGCTAGGCATTTGACATCTGACATCTTAATGAGAGACTAGAAGAATATTCCTCTCCATACAGAGGAACTCTTAAAAAAAAAAGAAAAAAAGTCCGTAAGACCTAGAAACCTGTGAACACACGCTCTGTGTAATCCTCATGTAAGTAACACTAAAGATCCAACCTGCTAGCATGGGTCTCATAGATTGAGGCAGTCTCTAAGTGATCATGTTATTTAATATTTACAGTGTAACCTTTTTAATAATTTCTTTTTAATGACCATGACTGTGACTATTAGTAACATTTTCTACCAATATCCATAAAAATTCCCCTCAAAAAGGTGATAATATATTTCATAGTATAATGGAATTTCATAGTCATTTAACTTGAGAGATTCAAAGAAGAAAGCTGTATTTTCACTGACAGGATCACTTTTCACTGCAACTTAACAGAAAGCAAGTTGAATCCTAGTTTTCAGCCTGAACAAATGTTCTGATTCTGGTGACCTAGGGAATTCAAAGTATCTTTGTACGATTATACCACGCTGTGTTCTCTTACTGTCTCTCTGTAAACACGTTAAATCCAGAGGAGACAGCAAGGAGACATTTAATCTGTATTTATAATTTGGTATTGAAAGACTACTGACTCTTCTAAGTAAGCCAGTCCTATAAGCTTGATTTGTATGAGTGTCTAGCATTTATTTTCTTTTAAAAGAATTATACATGCATGTGTGTGTATATATGTATGTGTGTATATGCATATATACAGAGAAAACACAGCATGTTATAATCATACAAAGAGATATTAATGGAAGAATGATGGGTGACTATTGCAAGAATTTTGGCCATGATTAAAAGAATCCCATCACTCTTTTGCCACATATGAAATCCACAGATCTGGTAAACCGCCTTAATATCTGTCATAGTCCTAAATGTAAAATTTATTCATTAATTTATTATTATCACCAGTAACCTTTATTTAGCCAAGGATTCCTTTACTTACTTTAAAGTAATTTGTTACTTATTGGTAATTTAACCCGCAGTGTGTTACTAACATTTGAAAACTTGAATGTTGCCATAAATATGCAATGAATATGGTTTCAGGTTTGTAGCTAAATATGATTCCCTCACAGCACACTTATGCGCCAAAAGACTGAACAGTGTTGACATCAGGTATTATTTTATTTACTTTAAAAATGGTTATATGGATAACATGCTTTGTTTGGCACAGCACAGTAGGCAATCAATAGGTGAAGTATTTGTTCCTGTTTAATGATGGCCTATTATATATCACAGGTGCTAAGTAGAGGTTCAGAAAAGTCAAATTACTTCACTGAGATTGGGTAACCTAGCTCCCAACTTAAATAAATCTAATGCCTTTCCACCACTGTCCTGCCCTCTCTTCTGATGGTGGAAGCCCTGAAAGCATTAGCCAAGTTTCAAAGTTATCTAAATAACATTTCCTAAAATGACATCTAACAAATAATGAAACATCAAAGTAAAATAGATGTTTTGTATCATTTATTAAGTAGTTAAGACTGTGCTTAGTATCTATTTGTATAGAAACCATGTCATTATTTGACATACATTATGTATAGAATATGTAAAAGTTAAATTGTTTTATGTTTTGGGGTCCCTCCGCAAGTTATTTTACTAACAATATGAATCTTTTTAGATGATTGAAGACATTCTGTAGTGTTACCAAACTTGTTAAAGGTAAGTGGTAAAGAATACAGAAGGTTTCTTTTCTGTTTGTATTATTTTCATCAAAATGGCTGGAGGAGGAGTGGGTTGTGTCAGCAGTTTATGTTACAAGTTCCATATACACTTTATTTTGATGAAGACCATTTGCCCACTTAGCTAAGAAGTGTTTAGTGTGGATTTTCCTGACTCTCTTCCTGGTGATTTACCCTTTGGGAAATGTTTCCCTGGCTGTTAGACTTGTGTTGTATTAATATTTTGGGTGGCTGAAGCCCTGTTACGTTGTTAACAGTTGAAAATTTGAATGTAACCATAAATATACAATGAATGTGGTTCCAGATTTGTAACTAGATTCCCTCACTGTAGTCGTATGAGCCAGCCGATTGAACAGATCCTTATTTGGAAGCCACTGGTGTCTGATGTGGCCACAGAACACTGATTATAACGTTTGACTGCCTAAACCTGTCTTCCTTACTGGTCCTTGGTTGAGAGCATTACTCCCAAGTCATGTCATGACAAATGAGGTCAGAGTTGGTACCCATCACATTTGTTTCATCTTCACACTTTTTGTTTTTATTCTGTGCCTAGACTGACAGTTATAAAATGAAAAGATAATACTGCCAGTGTCTCTAACCTGTATAAGAAAGTTCACTTCTTTTTGACATCTGACATGTAGTAGTTCCATTTAAAATAGTATTTGCTCAGGAATGTCAGTTTAAACAAAACAGTAGAACATGAGAAAACCACTAGCCATCTTTTGAAGAAGTTGAATTCCTAATTTGGCTCATTTGGGTAAATAAGTGTCATATTGTATGTAAGGATCCGAGATTATGAAAGAACATGTAAAACTGCTAGGTCAATTATTTTCCTAAAATAACTGTTATTTGGAAAGATACCCAGGTGTGCTAATAAGTCTCCCCTGCTAATTTTGATGCAGGTTGTTTGGGAATCACATTTTGAAAAACATTCACAGTAGACTTTCTGTAACTAAAATTTCTCAGGGCTGTTTTTAAATTTCTTTAATTTTTAGTTCTGCCATTTCTGTTTTCTTCCCTTTTCCCGGTAAGGTGATTATTACAAAAAGAGCTAGGTGGACCTTGTAATTGGAATTCTAGTCTTTGTTTTCAGTTCATATTCTAATGACATCTATGATTTTCTATATCATGAAATCAGGACAAATACAATTGTTGAACTTTTGGGAGGAATATTCTCAGTCACTATGGCATTAGGAAAAGATGTTCAATTTTGCTGAACATAACTTCAGATAAACGCCATTTGGAATCAAGATTGAGAGAACTGTGTTTGCTTCAGGAAGCCTTCACTTGAGCTTTGGCATTATTCTCATGGCTGGTCCATCCTCATCCCTTCCTTAGGGAGTAATCATTTCTCAGGGGAGATGTATTATATGTAAACATGTCAGCATGTCACTTTTTTTATTTGTCAGCATGGTTAAGTTGTGTTTAAATTGGTTTCATACTTGCGGGCAAATGTTAATTTTATCAAACCTAAAGCTATAGGGTCAGATTATAGTGTGGGGTACAGTTTGTAGACTTACCATAAATGGTCATCTTTGATTTTATGAATTTCTGCTCATACTTGTTCATAATTTTAACTCATTAACAGCAGTGATAGCTTAATTATTTAAATTTCAATTTAAGATTCTGATTTCCTGTAATGCAGAAACCGTATTACCATAGAGTCAAAATGTATAAGTCTTGTCATGCATATCAAGGAAATATAGTATATGCATAATCACTGAATTTTTGAGGTTCTAGAAATAGTCCACCGTGGGCATATGCAAATATAAAAAGCATATAGTTGTGGTTTAGGAACTGTGGCTCATGGAAGGATTAGATTGAACAATGTATCATTGTTCCTAGAGTCAATTAAGCGTGTAGGTTTAGCTAGTTTGGGAACAGCCTCTAGCATGTGACTCCCTAACACTTGCACAGCAAACACGGGCTTGATAAGTGAGCAGTAAATCTGGGCTGACTGCCCACTCCCACTATAGCCATCGTAGTATTTTGAGGGTCTGACAATATTAGAAGCTTAAAACATTCTTCACAGCATTTTATGTTATTCCTGGTTTTCCAGTTTTAATCTTACTGTTTCCTAAAAGTCAATTTTTCTTAATAAAAAAAGAAACTAGTTGGTCACTTGATTTCTCATTGAATATTAGACTTTGGGGTCTTAAATATATTTAAGTTAAATTTTCTCACTTTTCTTCAGGGAAATGGGTGACTTGGTTGCCCAGATGTTATCTTTGTTCACCTTTATCAGAAAAAATTCAGTGTCTGAGCAGGTCACTATCATCAAAAGCACGTTCTCTTTTCCCCTTACAACACAATGAAGACTTTTTTTTTTTAGATGGAGTCTTTTTCAGTTGCCCAGGCTGGAGTGCAGTGGCACGATCTCGGCCCACTGCAAGCTCCGCCTCCCGGGTTCATGCCATTCTCCTGCCTCAGCCTCCCAAGTAGCTGGGACTACAGGCGCCCGCCGCCACGCCCAGCTAATTTTTTGCATTTTTAGTAGAGACAGGGTTTCACCGTGTTAGCCAGTATGGTCTCGATCTCCTGACCTTGTGATCCACCCGCCTTGGCCTCCCAAAGTGCTGGGATTACAGGTGTGAGCAACCGCGCCCAACCAAAGATGGTCTTAAAGGTGTGTTAAGGGCTTAAACACTTGACAGCTGCATTTTTTAAAAAAGTTTCTAATTATGATATTAGTAGTGTCCATAAAAAGCTTCTATTTATCGTTTGTAGATTATGTTAAATTCCTGACGCCTAATTTGTGCCATCTGACATCACGAAATCTTAGCAGATTTGGAAGGAACCAGTTTGTTAGGTAGCTGTGCACAGGTACAAACGATCTGAGATTACACTGCTGGGATTTTGTGAAAAATCGATTTTACAAGTTTTTTAGTTTAGAAGAAACGTATTTTCAAAAACGGGTTATGAAACGAGGACAAAAGATACAATATAGTTAGGTTTAAGTTTAAAAACAGCTTCATTCTACTGATACTAGTTCTAGATTTTAACGAAGATGGAATCGTTTTACAAACAGAGTTGCAGAGGATGCTTAACTCATATGTCATTCTTAAAACAATGTAGATGATCAAATCTCAAAGTAGTATCTAAGGCAGTGCTTCTCAAACGTTAACGAACACACAGAGGATCTCATTAAGCTGTAGATTCTTCATCAGTGGGTTGGGTGGAGCCTGAGGTTCTGCAGTTTTAACTAGCTCCTGGGTGTGGTCAGTGCTGCTGGCCCAAGGCCCACACTCGAGTAGCAGGGATATGAAAGAATTGATAGTATCCGTTCTTTGAGGTTTCCAAACCTTATCACAGTATCAATGTTAATCTCTTTCTTAGTATATTATTTTTAGTAATTTATTTTACTAACCTACATGAGTACTAACCACCTGCTAGTGCTTTCACAAATTAGCATTATAAAATTATAATCCTAAACTTTGTAGATGTAAGAAAGTCATCAGTGTTTTCATTACTGTAAAACCCATATTGATTATGTTGTTCAGTGTTCCTTAAATAAGGGTTATAAATTCAGCATTTGAAAATAAAACACACAACCAAGAATTTGAAGTGTGTCTTAGAATTTATTAGGATGAGCTTTGACTAATACTTAAGAAATATTGTTTATTCTTTGCTTTGGTTTATATTGACAGATCTGACTATCTACGGCTTAAGTAAAAATTGATTGTATGGAAAGGTTTTTTAGCAATTAATATTTTGTGGCATTTGGTTATAGGAATGAGATTTTTATTTTATTTCCAAATTATTATGTTGCTTCTCTTCCCCTAGGAGCCAGTATGTCTACACTTGCTGAGTTCCTTTTCTAGTTCATTCTCTCTCTGTGTTTGTTTTTTTTTTTTTTTTTTTTTTTGCTGGTGAGGTATTTATTGACAGGTCGCAGTGCCACACAGGTTCTCAGAGCCCAGCCAGCCAGCAGGTACCCAGGGCGCAGTGCTCGGCCTGTGGCAGGAGGGTCTCCATTCACATGTCCAGGCTTCTAGAAGTTCATTCTTTCTCTAAGCTGATAGCTCTCTGCAAGTTGAAGTAGTGGTCCAGAAACATTTTTATCATTTCTATTCCTTGCCTTCAAACCTGTAGTGTCTACCTACTGCATCTCTTCATTACTTATCGGTGAAAACCAAACTCCTTCTAAAGCTCTTAAACTAGGCCCGTCATCTTCACTTAAGTGAACTCTTATCTCATTTTTAACGAAACATATTCTTGGCCCATTCACCATGAAGTTTTTCTATTTTAAATATTGGGAATGAAATATTTGAGGGCTTTTTGTGTACCAGAAGTCACAGTCCCGGTTGCTTTTATATATGTTGCTGAATTTAATTACCTCAACTCTGGAAAGTAAGTAAATAAATCAACCCCACTTTATTGAAGGTGGAGCAGATAGATAAAAATGGCCCACACAATCCAGATTGTCACTGGCAGAGCTGGGATTGTAATATATGTCTGCCTTACTTTTCCACAGAGGAGGCTTCTAAAAGGAGGAGGCTTCTAGGTCTTTAAAAGGCTGGATAGAAATTAGGTGCTTTGTGGACAGTTGGGGAAAACATTACCTCTGGAGAAAGAGTAGCCTCAAGAAATGTGGCAGATACTTCAAAAGAATCAAAAATCTATATTAAGTTTGTATAGAAGACAACACTTGATTTACATAAAGGATTTTTTTTTTTTGAGACAGACTTTTGCTCTTGTTGCCCAGGCTGGAGTGCAATGGCCTGATCTTGGCTCACCGCAACCTCTGCCTCCTGGGTTTAAGCGATTCTCCTGCCTCAGCCTCCCAAGTAGCTAGGATTATAGGCATGCGCCACCATGCCTGGCTAATTCTATGTTTTTAGTAAAGACAGGGTTCCTCCATGTTGGTCAGGCTGGTCTTGAACTCCCGATTTGAGGTGATCCGCCCACCTTGGCCTCCCAAAGAGCTGGAATTACAGGCCTAAGTCACCGCGCCCAGCCCAGCATATTTTTTTAAAGCTTCAAACCACCAACTTAACCACGTCGAAATAGTAAGCATAATACCGCCATAACCAATTTCTCTCTTTACCAGTGCTATCAGTTAGCAAATCACGAACATTGTGTGTTATGTATAGTATATGTAGCTTTCTGTTCTGACAGCAGAGTTTATGTGCTAGTTCTGGATTTGTCTTAATAGATGATTTGAAAAAGAAATAAAAAAAACATTTAAAAGGATTCTGGTTTTACTGACTGATTATTCTCTGTAAAAATTCTACTCGGCTAGCAGCAAACTATCATTTTAGAAAAACCCTTTTCTACTTTGAGAGCAGTGAGATGGAGTGACAAGAACTCCTGAGCCAGAAGCTAAAAGACGTGTTTTTAATCCTGATGATACCACGTAACTGGCATTGCAGTTGCCAGTAACACGAGAACTTGCTTAACTTTCAGCAGCCAATGAAGTTATTTGCTTGCTTTCTTACCTCCTGTTACAGTGGAAGCAATGCTTTGTATCCTGTTCCTTCCCGCTCTCTGAAGGATGACTGTGCCCCATCAATAATCCCTTCGCACATCTTCAGCTACTTTGTGTTCACATTTAAATACTTGTGTCCCTTCCTCTTGAAAAAACGAAAACTCATAACCATCTAGTTAGTTTTTTATTGATTTCCTGTGCACAACTGAATTTGTCTGCTTCTTTACTTCCTACTCACTGTACTCTCACTGTCCCACTGAAATGGCTGTTGTCCAGTGTCACCAATAATTTCTGTATTGCTAATCCTAGTAGGTCTGCAATCCTTATTTGTGATTGCATTTTTGGAAAAGGTAGGTGTTGCTAAAGTCAGTAGGGCTACAAAGATGTTTAGAGAAAGTTTGTGATGGCAAAAGAAAATAGCTTTCTTTTTATTAATTTATTTGATAAATATTTATTGAGCGCTTTTCGAGTCATTGACCATATAGTACTAGATAAAATGGACAAAGTTCCTATTTTTCTAGAGTTTATGTTCTCATTGGGGAAAACAGGCAAACAAAATAAGTAAAATATTATCAAGCAAAAATAAAGTCAAGCAGAGGGAGTTAGGAGTTTGGATATGGTGAATTTTAGATGATATGGCCAGCAAAGGCCTTACCAAGAACATGACATTTGAGCAAAGACAGGGAGGTAAGAGAAGGCACCATTGTGGGTATCTGGAACGAGTGAACCTGGCAAGCAATTTGTTTGGTCTTAGCAAAAATAGTTCGTTTGTGATATGCGATGTTTTTGTAGAGTCTTTGTGGTTAAAAAGAAGAATTTTGTGTGTGTGTACAGTTGACCCTTGAACAATATTGATATGGCCTGTATGGGTCTACTTATATGTGGATTTTTTTCAATAAATATATTGGAAATTTTTTTGTAGATTGGTGACAATTTGAAAAAATTCAGATGAGCTTCATACCCTGGAAATAATCAAAAAAATTAAGGAAAATCTAGGTGTCTCATGAATGCGTAAAATATATAGACAGTAGTCTGTTTTATCATTTCCTACCATAAAAAATATATAAATTTATTATAGAAGTTAAAATTTATCAAAACTTTTACACACCCCTGTGAAGCAGAGAAGAGTCATGGCATTAGAAGAAAAAGTTGAATTCCTTGATAGGTAGCTGTGATTGTCACCATTTCAGACAAACGATTCATCTTGTAAACAAAGGATATAAACTTAATGGTATTGGTATTGACAGATACAATACAGTACTATAAATGCATTTTCTCTTCATGGTGTTCTGTTCTGTTCTGTTCTGAGACAGGGTCTCACTGTGTTGCCCAGGCTGGAGTGGCATGATCTCAGTCCACTGTGTAACCTCCACCTTCTAGGCTCAAGCAGTCTTCCCACCTCAGCCTCCCAAGTATCTGGGACCACAGGTGTGCACCATATGCCTGGCTAATTTTTTATATTTTGTGTAGAAGTGGGTTTTGCTGTGTTGTCCAGGCTGATCTTGAACTCCTGAGCTCAAGCGATTCACCTGCCTCAGCCTCCCAATGTGCTGGAATTACAGGTGTGAGCCACCATGCCTGGCCTTTTGTGGTTTTCTTAATAACATTTTCTTTTCTTTAATTTACTTTATTGTAAGAATATAATATATAAATACAGCATAATGGACTGTCAACAGTAGGCTGTCAGTAATTAAGTTTTTGGGAATCAAAAGTTAATGTGGATTTTCGACTGCATGGGAGGGTTGGTGCCCCAACTCTTGCATTGTTCATGGGCCAACTGTATACTGTTGCAAATTGATAAAACATTATTTCTTTATCATAGTTTAATCTATAGAATAAATGAAAACAAAATATTCTAAAGTTAATTTTATTCGACATTTTCTTTGGCATCTAAATGGGTGCATTTTTTTTTTTTTTCCCCCGAGACAGAGTCTCTCTGTCATCCAGGCTGGAGTGCAGTGGCGTGATCTTGACTCACTGCAACCTCTGCCTCCCGTGATCAAGCAATTCTCCTGCTTCAGCCTCCTGAGAAGCTGGGATTACAGGCACGCACCACCATGCTTGGGTAATTTTTGTATTTTTAGTGGAGATGGGGTTTCACCACGTTGGCCAGGCTGGTCTCAAACTCCTGACCTCGTGTTTCATCCACCTCGGCCTGCCGAAGTGCTGGGATTACAGGCGTGAGCCACCGTGCCTGGCTGGGTGCATGTATTTATAGTTGGAAATTTAGGTAATAGCGTCTTTATTCCTTAAAGAGACATAGTTCTTTTTTTCTCCCAGGCCAGGCACAGTGGTTTACACCTGTAATTCCAGCACTTTGGGAGGTCGAGGTGGGCAGATCACTTTAGGTCAAGGAGTTCAAGACCAGCCTGGCCAACATGGTAAAACTCCATCTCTACTAAAAATACAAAAAAGTTAGCCAGTGTGGTGGCACACACCTATAATCCCAGCTACTTGGAAGGCTGAGATCACACCACTGCATTCCAGCCTGGGTGACGGAGTGAGGCTATCTCAAAAAACACACAAAGAAAGAATTCTTCTCCCATCTCCAATAAATAATATTTATTTAAGTCCCATTCTAGCTAAAGCCTGTGATTCTTTCTTAGTGTATTAGTGGTAAGATAGAATTATTGATGAGATAGCAGTCTGGATCCATTTCTGGAAAGCTAATGGCACAAAGCGTCATTTCTTTGCCGTTTACATAGTTATCAATAGGATGATTAAAGAAGAGAGAACTCAGATTTGAAACTTAAAAAGCTACAAAAAACAAAACAAAACAATGATTTGACCATCCAGAAGTAAACACTGTTAAAACATTTTGATGTTAATTCTTTCTATATACTTTCACTACACACACACACACCCCACACACACTTTAAACAATTAGCCTTATCTAGTACATACTGTTTTATAACCTATTTTTAAAAACTGTATTATTAATATTTTTCCATATTACATATTCTTCTAAAACATATTCAGCAGCTGCATACAGTCCGTCATATATATCCATGTTTATTTAACCAATTTCCTATCATTAAATGTTAACTGGCTTCAAATGTTTGCTGTAATAAATGATACTGAAGAGATGTTTATATATAAAGTTTTGATTACTTCTGCTATTAATGCAGGATACTTTTTCAGGTAGTTTTATTTGTATAATGTATCTAGTTTTTCTTTCATTGAAACAGTGAAACTTTGCTACAAGAAAACTTAGTACTTACTGGAAGTTTATTTATCAGATAATGTGCTAGATACCTTGCAGTCTTACATTTTATAGTCTTTGGCTGTTTTAATTCCCAACTTTATAGATTAAGAAATCTATATGTATACATGTATTTCTCAGTAATTTAACAATTATTTAGAAAATGTTCAGCAGATATCATAGGGCTTTGTGTAAGAACATGTTATTCAGCAGCCACAGGAGAAAATGAAAACTTACAGATGAAGTTTTAAATTCTGCTTTGGCCTTGGAGTATATAAGAAGACGAGTTTTGGGGTTCTGTGGTGTTTTACCTTAAAAAGGGGTTTTAGGCCTAAAAATTATGTTATTTGGCATTCTTATCTCTAGGGGAAAAGTGTATGACTTTCTTACGAATCTTGGGTTTTAGTCATATGGTTACTCTTTTAGTTAACAAACTGCATTGTATCTTTTCATTAGAAGTGGGTAATATTTATCTTACTAATTGAAGATGATTTCCTTTCACTTAAAATTCCAGGCATAACTTTTTCAGATGTTGCACTTATAAGATCTAAGAGGTGAAAGTTGAGTGATTTAAGGGTGAAAAATGTCTGTTGCAGAGGGAGGCTGGTGGGAGCAGTGAGATTCGGTGACTTAATGCTTTTACAGAGCTCTCTTGGCACCCTTTGATTATGAGCCCACAAGATAAGAATTGTTTTTGGAACCTGGTATTTGTTTCCTAATGCAGTGGTTTGTTTTGTCTTAGTCACATCGATCAGACAACAACATGGCAGGACCCCAGGAAGGCCATGCTGTCCCAGATGAACGTTACAGCCCCCACTAGTCCACCAGTGCAGCAGAATATGATGAACTCAGCCTCAGGTGAGTGAGACACTGTAATTACAGCACAGGAAATAATGCTTATGCATTGGTAAAAGTTGATGTGGAAAACAGTTATTACTCGTTTACAGAAACTGGGGCATGGGTGATGTTTATTGTCTCTCCAGTTTCATACGGAAGACATAGTCTATTTAAAAATAACATAAGCTATATTATTGCCTTGTATAGTCGTTAATGCATAAGGGGACCAATAACTGAAGCCAATGGTTCTTTAAGATCTGATTCTGAAGCGAGTATCTCAGATTTTAAGTTCTGTTAATTTTGACCTATTTGGTTTTGTTCTGCTACTTTCTTAGGTCTCAGGTATTTGAGTTGAGTTGAAGTTACCCTCTTCC
>NC_045446.1:92044711-92180605 GCF_002776525.5 Piliocolobus tephrosceles
TTTTTTTTTTTTTTGAGACGGAGTCTCGCTCTGTCGCCCAGGCTGGAATGCAGTGGCCGGATCTCAGCTCACGCAAGCTCTGCCTCCCGGGTTCACGCCATTCTCCTGGTTCAGCCTCCCGAGTAGCTGGGACTACAGGCGCCCGCCAACTCGCCCGGCTAGTTTTTTGTATTTTTTAGTAGAGACGGGGTTTCACCGTATTAGCCAGGATGGTCTCGATCTCCTGACCTCATGATCCGCCCGTCTCGGCCTCCCAAAGTGCTGGGATTACAGGCTTGAGCCACCGAACCTGGCCTGCTATGGTGTTCTTAACCCAACTTTTAATGTGGTTATTCATTCTACCCTGAAAATATTTAGAAGGCAGTAACTTTTGTAAACCCAAAAGAATGTTTCTTATTCCCAGGGCGAGCATGGATTATTAAACATATCTTCATCTTTTTTACAGAAGAGTATGAATCTTTTTTTTCTACCTCTTATTTGGCAATTTACTTGAATCTGCAGTTTTTCTTATCTACATAATGGGGAGTAACAGTGCCCCTTATGATAGAAAGGAGGATATGAAAGGAAATAATAAAATTCATATGAAGCTTCTAGTAATTACAGAGTAGGTACTAAGTGAAAGTTTAGCTCCTTCGTCTTCCCTATCAGATACTGTCTGGCCTCTTTCTCCTTTGTTAGGTGGGTCGAAGGCCACAGTTAGCCCATTATGTACCTTTGTACATGCTAGGAAAAGGTGCCCTTCCTCTGGGAGGATGTAACAGTATGCCTGGCATATGAGATTGGAGCATTTGGGCTGGATTTCTGACCACTCCCCTGGCCCCCACACATTACTCCACTGCTGAGTGCCCAGGTTCAGGACATAGATATTAACAATAGTATGTGGCAGCTCTGGTAGACTTGATGGCTTTCTCCACCACCCAGGCATTTTCCTTAGCCAACAAGCTGACCAACATAATGTTCAGTAGCTACACAGTAGATTTCTTAAACAGCAGTCTTTGGCAAGGGACTGTTGTGGTTGGGTGGAAAGGGTGATACAATTAGTTGACACGAGGGTTCCTTGACTAGGCGAATTCACAGAACTTGAAACGTCCTTCTGCCCCTGAAGATGATGTCAGCATGCTGGAATGTTTCTGTTGTTACATACCTCTGCTCTGGCTTTTGGTGGGTTGAACATTTGAGTTCTAAAGAGTTAAGAGTGGAAAACAAAAAAAAGGGCAACATTTGTGATTGGGCTTTTCTTGACATAGACTTTAAATTCTGAAGAAAAATTAATTCCTTAAATCCTTAACTCATTATAATATGAATACATTCTCAGAATCGGTTTTATATGTGACATTTAATGTAAACAAAATATTTTTACTTGGCAACTATTACTATGTTTTTTAATTACCAGATTTTCAAATAAAGTTGTGAAATCTGCCCTGTATTTATGGTTAAACAAGATGATTCACATTATTCATTTTGTCATGCTCCATCTAAAAATCATCTAGGCAGTTAATGACAAATAACATTAATTTAAACTTTATTTTGGAAGAGTAAGTATTTTGCATCTAACAAGGTTGACTGTAATTCTTTTAGAACGTTGGTTTGATTGTGTCCCATTACATTTTCTGATGGTCATGGTCTAGAGAAATGAGAGTATTTTGGCTGAAATTTATGCTTTAAATCAAAGGTATATATCAACTTGGTTTTAGTGGGGTTTCTTTGTTTTTGTTTTTGAAATGGAGTTTTGCTCTTGTAGCCCAGGCTGGAGTGCAATGGCATGATCTCAGCTCACCACAACCTCCGCCTTCCCGGTTCAAGCAGTTCTCCTGCCTCAGCCTCCCGAATAGCGTGGATTATAGGCATGCGCCACCACGCATGGCTAATTTTGTATTTTTAGTAGAGATAGGGTTTCTCCATGTTGGTCAGGCTGGTCTTGAGCTCCCAACCTCAGGTGATCCGCCTGTCTTCCACCTCCCAAAGTGCTGGGATTACAGGCATGAGCCACTGTGCCCAGCCGTTTTTAGTGGGTTTGAAAAGAATTGTGGATGTTTTATTTCAGCTGGATGTCCTGGGCAGGTACAGTGGCTCACACCTGTAATTTCAGCCTTTGGGAGACCCAGGTGAGAGGATCACTTGAGCCCAGGAGTTTGAGACCAGCCTGGGAAACATGGTGAAACCTTGTCTCTACAAAAAAATACTAGTCTGTCATGGTGGTGCATAAGTGAAGTCTCACCCAGCTCTCAGGAGGCTGAGGTGGGAGGATGGCTTGAGCCTGGGAAATTGAGACTACAGTGACCTGTGATTACACCACCATACTCCTGGCTGGAGTGGGACCCTGTCCCTGTCTTAACAACAACAAAAAATTTTTTGTCTTGTTTCTAAAATACAAAATGTTTTAATATAGTACATAAAAATTAGTATGCATATACATGTCTAAATAATAGAGCTGTGTGTAGTAAAGAGGTGACTTTGACACAGTTTCAGTGGAGTGGCAAAAAGCATGACTGGAGGGTTAGGAGTGAGGGGGAGAAGGCATAAAGGAGAGGGTTGTGAGGAGAGAGTTGGAAGGAGGAACTGAAATGGGAAGAGTCACCTCTGAAGAGGCTTGAGTATGTGTACATGGTGCTAGAAGGTATTTAACAATAATAATAGTATAATAATAATTCTTATTTGTATGCCAGGCATTCAGTGAAGGTCCATTTTGCACTGTCTCATTTAAGATCCCATGTTCTTCACTGTATGTTAACCAAAGATAGGATAACTGACAGAGCGAAGCCTCAGAGAAGGCAGAAATGACAAGGAACCACTAACGAACATCCTGGAGGCGCTGTTTTTAAATACTATTAATAGTAGATAATATAGGGTAACTGCTTCTCCAGAAGGTGGTGGGTGTGGAGATGATGTCTGCTTAAGGAGGTCTTGTTTCAAATAAAATGTTGTTCCCTGAAGAGAAGAGAATATTCGAAGAGAACACTCGAGGTCATTGCCTTTTATGGGGACTGTCAGACAGTATGATGGGGAAAGGAAGAGACTAGCTGATGGGTCCAAAACCAAAGGCTTTTTAAAACATCAGCAGCAACACTGATACTAGGAGTCAGTCATAACTTTCAAAATTGGAGTGAAGTGTTATCTTAAATATATATGAATTCCCAGAATCAAGACAAGTTTATTTCTGGATTATTCTGAATTGGGTCATATGGAGGCTTGCTGGTCCAGTGCTGAGGGTATTGATAATATCTTTTCAGCACATGCCTCTTTTTCCTCTAAATTACATGCACTTGTTTGTTGTCTTTTCTTCCATTTCAGTGGAAGCCCATGGTTTTGACATGCTTTGGAATGAATGTCACTGTAATCTTCATATACCTCATGTTCACATGAAATAACCATAACGTCATGTTAGCATGTTAATAAAGTTTCAATAAGAAAAGGATGCTCTTCTCTACTTGGAAAAATGATCTTTTACGGAGTTTTAAAAATCTTACGGACAGGGAACAAGGACAACTGTGAGAGCATTTAGTGAATTTTGAGGGCGTTTAATGTAACAAAGCAGAAAATGGCTTCCATTGAAGCAGGCTGTCTACAGAAAAGTTTCACCCTGAAGGGAATGTCTTCTGAATCTGCTGACCTGAAGCCTTCACATAAAAGAGAAAGCTACACCATGCTTTTGAAGCACTCTCCTGATCATGCTAAATGCCAACTTGATTTACATCTTTTTTTTACTCATTATTTAATAAGGACTTTCTCGCTTTGCTTTTTTTTGAAAAAGAATTCTTGTCATTCATAATTGACTCCAGCTTCATGTTCTGCTCTGACTTCTTGTTCCTCATCCGACTGCTTTCCTTAAGATACTGTCATTTTCTCTAGACTCCCCAAACCTGTTTGCTTCAAATTTTTGTGGTTGACTAGGCTGAAAGATCTTTTAAGATTCTTTCCAATTCTTAAGATTTTATGAAACCCTATTTTGTTTTCTAACTTGCTTTAGCAAAAATGATCAGATTATGCTTTTATAAGTCCTTTTTCAAAATATGAGGTTGAAATGGTGGATTTTATGTATAGACTAGAGACCAGTGGTTTGTGATTGAGCAAATATTCAAATATCTATAACTGAGAATCACCCAAAACAAAGGTGCACCTGGAAAATGTTCTAGAGGCAACACTCAGTACACCCTAAAAGATTAATTTATGTTCTTTAACTATGCCACTTAAGTTGCAGGGTAAATGACAGTGAACTCTGTGAAAGAATTTGAAAGGTGAGGAAGAGGAAAATAGAAAAATAAGAGGAAATGCAATAATTTATTAAGATAATGGTTTTATTTTACTTTATTCTATATTAAAATGTTCAATATATAAGTATATGTATATATAAAGTCTAGTCCGTTAAATTACTTGAGGTGATTGTCCTTTGAAAGTTATAATTTATAGCTGGGCACAATAGCTAACACCTATAATCCCAGCACTTTGGGAGGGCAAGGCGGGTAGATCACGACGTCAAGAGATTGAGACCACCCTGGCCAACATGGTAAAACCCTGTCTCTTCTAAAAATACAAAAATTAGCTGGGCGTGGTGGCACGCGCCTGTAGTCCCAGCTACTCTGGTGGCTGAGGCAGGAGAATCACTTGAACCCAGGATGCGGAGGTTGCAGTGAGCTGAGATTGCACCACTGCACTCCACCCTGGTGACAGAGCGAGACTCCATCTCAAAAAAAAAAAAAAAGTTATTATTTATAAGGCTGGGTGTGGTGATTCATTCATATAGTCCGAGCGCTTTGAGAGGCCTAGGTGGGAGGATTGCTTGAGCCTAGGAATTCAAGACCAGCCTGGGCAACATAGGGAGACCCCATCTCTATTAAAAATAAAAATTAGCCAGGCATGGTGGCCACACTGCTGTGGTGCCAGCAACTTGGGTGACTGAGATTGGGAGGATAGCTTGAGCCCATGAGGTCAAGGCTGCATTGAGCCATGTTTGTACCACTGCATTCCAGCCTGGACAACAGAGTGAAACCCTGTCTCAAAAAAAAGAAGAAAGAAAAAGTTATAATATAAATTAGTTATTAAATATATATTTATAATAGCGTTTTGATGCCTGCTTAGGATCCGTAGTTTTTCTCCACATACTGAGAGTCAGGTAAACATTTCATGTTTTTTGTGTTCAACATTAGAAAAGAAAGCCCTGGGGAGTGAAAAGTGATACTTCCTTAGCTCTATGTGTATGATATATATTAATTTTTTTTTTTTTTTTTTTGAGACGGAGTGTTGTTCTGTCGCCCAGGCTGGAGTGCAGTGGCGGGATCTCAGCTCACTGCAAGCTCCGCCTCCCGGGTTTACGCCATTCTCCTGCTTCAGCCTCCGGAGTAGCTGGGACTACAGGCGCCCGCCACCTTGCCCAGCTGGTTTTTTGTATTTTTAGTAGAGACGGGGTTTCACCGTGTTAGCCAGGATGGTCTTGATCTCCTGACCTCGTGATCCGCCCGTCTCGGCCTCCCAAAGTGCTGGGATTACAGGCTTGAGCCACCGCGCCCGGCCTAATTTTTTTTTTTTAATTATACTTTAAGTTCTAGGGTACATGTGCATAATGTTCAGGTTTGTTACATATGTATACTTGTGCCATGTTGGTGTGCTGCACCCATCAACTCGTCAGCACCCATCAACTTGTCATTTACATCGGGTATAACTCCCAATGCAATCCCTCCCCCCCGCCCTTTCCCCATGATAGGCCCTGGTGTGTGATGTTCCCCTTCCCGAGTCCAAGTGTTACTAAATTTTTTAATAGTATACTTGTTAACACTGATCCACAAGATTACTGAATCTTAAAGGGACAGTGAAGTCAAAGTATATTCTGTGATAATCCAGAAATAACTGTATGCCAAATGACTATTTAAGATCATTAAAAGTTATGTCTTTAGATTTATATTAAGCAGAATCAACTTATTTATCTGCTTTTGAGAAATGTACATTTGATAACAATCCAGAGCCCAAATGTCTTATTACAGATACATTTTAGAGAATTCATTATTTGTATGCTTTAAAGTTAGAAATTATTGGGATTTATTTGACAATTCCCAACTCTACCAGTGTAGCACTCAGATTTCTCTATTATGACAAACTGTGAGGAATTCCTAGGAAATACCTCAAGATGGGTGGAGAAAATGCTCTCTTGATCATGAAAGGTGATACATGTTAGAGGAATGTGCTAAGCACCTTCCTTGAAGTGGGGAAAAATGTTCAGAAGCAAGCAAAGTGAGTAGCATAGAGCTGCCTTAAAGTTTGCCTCTTGTGTTCTCCTGCCTGTGTAATAATCTCTCAGCACCGAAGATCAAATGAGAGATTGTTACCAAGAAAAATGAGAGAGCTGGAAAATAGATGTGAAATATAAAAATGATGGGTAAATTACACATTGATTTAGGCTTTAACTTTAAACAGCACAGAGAGGGTAAAGATGTGTGAGAAGTTGCAGAGCCGAGAGGGTTGAGGTGTTGGTTAACTCCTACTTTATGTGCTGTAGTTCATTTAAAGTTCTACTTTTCACCTTTGAAACTGAGAGACAGTTTACTATAAGGGTTAAGACCAAGGCCTCTTGAAATCCCATGGACCTGGTTTGAATCCCAGGCATCCTTTATTGTCCATGAAATCTTGGACAAGTTACTGTATCTATCTGTATTCTTCACTTGGAAAAATGAGATAATAACTCATAGGGCTGTTGCTAGCATTAAAAGACAGAATCCATATCACATAGTTAAAATGTATTATTAATAGTATACAGTGCCTGGTATAGTGTCTTGCATATATAATAGGTAAATAAATGTGATCTGATATTTTACAATTTAATGAGTTTGTAATACCTGGTAGCCACTGTTACTTTGTTAAAAATCTGTTACCACACTGTCTTTGAAGTTATGTTTATCTCCAAGCTTTTTATCATCAAATTGAGGTCATTGGCTCTTATCCAAGTAGTTGGTTCCTGATTCTTCTAATAGTTCTGGATTATTATAAGATGGAGATTGTCAGTCTGAAGTCACAATATATGGGAAAAGACTATAGTAACTGGAAACCTATTAGCAATGAACTATAACAAATAAAGCCCAAAGTCAGAGCAACGAAGAGACAGAGACAGTGTATTTGACTAGTTACTCTCAGGCTTGTGTTCCAAATATCTTTTTAAAAACTTTTTAAACAAAAACACTTTTTTTTAAAACAAAATTGCTGCTTGCTTTTTCCCATGTAGAAATTCAGGTAAATTAAGAGAAATGGCCCTATGAAATGGAGAAATAGCACAAGGAAAAGCATAATAATCCAGAATCAATATAACCAATCCTTAAGAAGCTTGGTTTGTTTTATATAGCTTGTGGCTTGATCTATTTGATGATTTCGTTCCTAAAAAATGATAATATAGAAACAACCACCATTTTTCTTAATTAAAACTATGGCCTATCCATTTCATTTTAATAAAAGATGCCAATATGGAATACGAAGACTTAAAATTTTTCTTTTTGAAATAGAAAAAGTAATTCAATTATAAAACTGAAGTTGCAGATGGCATTAGCTTGTAATTATTGTATCTACTCTAGTATGGGAGTTCTTCTGAGGTCTTTGTTAAACCCAGTGATGGCTGATAAATGGCACTTTTTAATCATCGCTCTTGACTTAGCTGCATAATGAAGATGCCACTCATGTCAGGGCAACTAATGGCTTTGATTTGACTGTGATGGTGAGAGCCTTTCCCTTCCTCTCCACTGGGAATCACTCTGATGTTGTTTAATTTCAGTCATGATTTTTAAAGTATTAATTTCTTCATTCATTCTTTAAAGAAACATTCATTATGCTGAGATGTGGGTATATAGTTACTTTGTTTTTCAGTAGCTGCAGATCAGTATTTTTTTCTAATAGTGCCACATATTTTTAAAAGATTATTTCAATTTGAGAATCATGATTATCTACAATAACTATCTAAATCTCAAATGTGTTGAGGAGTACTGTGTTTTGTATACTTACTTACGTGCTTGATTATTCCAGATAAGGTAATTCTTTCCTGTCTTCTTTGCTTTACTTTAGAGATTATCTTCTAAAAAGGGGGAAACATATAGAAACTCAAGACTGTTGAGCGCTCTTGACTTGATCTTAGAGCACACATGTCAAATATTTTTTAAAATTTACTAGAAACCTTTGAAGTAATCATTTGGGATAGTAAAGTTCATTTACATTTTGAGTGTTATTAAGATTTTCAGGTAGGCCAGGTGTGGTGGCTCACACCTCCCAAAGTGTTCCCAGCACTTTGGGAGGCCGAGGTGGGCAGATCACCTGAGGTCAGGAGTTCGAGACCAGCCTGGCCAACATGGTGAAACTCTGTCTCTACTAAAAATACAAAAATTAGCTAGGCATGGTGGTGGGTACCTGTAGTCCCAGCTACTCAGGAGGCTGAGACAGGAGAATCATTTGAACCCAGGAGACAGAGGTGAGCCGAGATTGTACCACTGCACTTCAGCCTGGGAGACAGCCAGACTCTGTCTCAAAAAAAGAAAAAAATTTTAGATCCATCCATGAGTATCATTTCCACCAGCTCTCTTAATAAAATGACTTATTACATATTGGGGCATAAAAATAGAAGTATTTATGTTCAACTTTTCTTCAGTGATTATTTGTAGATTTTTGGAAACTTTGCTCAGTTTTGGAGTAAAGAGAAAGAGATTAAATTATTTCCATTTAAGAACCAGCTCAAATGCCTGTTTTATTCTCTTGATAAGTGTTGGAATATTATTTTTGTCTTTCCCACTGATTTCTAAATCCTTCTGGTTACTCTATTGCTACAATAATTTTATGACTCATAGGAGGAATATTTGTGCGAAAGATTAAGATGCTAATTCTTTAAAAATGATATTCATAGACTACCATATATAGGCAGCATAAGTGAAATAGAATAAATCTTGCAACAGTACTCACAGTTTTCCAAGATAAGGTTTTCTTTTGATGTTAGTAAGGTAAGGAAGTGGTAAAACTTATTTTAGGTTAAAATCTCAGTGATAGGTATTTATTTGAGCAGTCTGAAGTCTAAGTGTGCTGTTTTTCCTTCAGTAAATCTTTACAGAAAGCTAATCTTTCATAAATAAACTTAGTAAACTAAGTCTAAGCCATTTCATTGAGTTAAAATCTAAAAGACTTAAGTAGCACTGAAGAAAGTCTGAAGAGTTGCATATTAGTGGGCTCACTAAGCTTACACTTGACCTTTTCTTCCAGAAAGTTCTTAACAGCTATAAACTGACAAACAGGAAAATGATTTTTTAAACAGTTTCGTAGTTTTACCTTGAGACAATTGTATTTTTCCCTTCTTAAATCATTCATTCAACAAATATCAAATGCCCTGCTTTATGCTATGCACTGTGATTGCAGAATCAAGCAAAGACAGACTTTGTGTATATTATCATTAAAAATGTTATGGCAGGGCCAGGCGTGGTGGCTCATACTTGTATTCCCAGCACTTTGGGAGGCTGAGGCAGGTGGATCACCTGAGGTTAGGAGTTCGAGACCAACTTGGCCAACATGGTGAAACCCCGTCTCTACTAAAAATACAAAAAATTACCTGGGTGTGGTGGCATTCGCCCATAATCCCAGCTGCTTGGGAGGCTGAGACAGGAGAATTGCTTGAACCTGGGAGATAGAGGTTGCAGTGAACTGAGATTGTGCCACTGCACCCCAGCCTGGGTGACAAGAGCAAAACAACTTCTCAAAAAAAAAAAACCCCCCCAAAAAAAAAAAACGAAGAATGTTATGGCAGATGTATAGTACTGAGTGTTGAGAAAGTAGAGAGAGAAAGGAACACATGAGTCAGTAGTGGAAAGGGAGAACAGTGAAGACTTTTTTTTTTTTTTGAGGGGGGACACAAGGTGTTGCTCCATCACCCAGGCTGGAGAGCAGTGGCACGATCACTGCTCACTGCAGCTTCACCTTCTTGGGCTCAAGTGATTCTCATGCCTCAGCCTCCCAAGTAGCTGGGGCTACAGGCATGCACCATCATGCCCAACTGTTTCTTTTTTTTTTTTTTGGTAGAGACAAAAAAAAAAAAAAACGGTGGGGCATGGTGGTGTATGCCTATAGTCCCAGCTTTCTGGCAGCTTTTCTGGGGATTACATGTGTGAGCCACTGCACTCTGCTAAGACTTCTTTAAGGAGGTTCATTGATTTCTTTATCCAATATTGAACATATGCTATGTGCCAGGCATGGTTTTAAGTTACGAGAATGGATATACAATGAGCCAGATATTAAAAGTGGAAGAAAGAAAAATAGGCAAGTTATGGTCAGAGTGATTGACTGGGGATGGAGGGAGATGATAGCTTAGATTACCTTCTCTAGTGTGGGCCCCTGTAATTGACATCTTTTGAGCAGAGATCTGAATGAAAGGAGAGTGAGAGCCATGTGAATATCTGGGGAAGGGGGAGAATGTTCCATGCATAACACCACAACCAGTTCAAAGGCCCTGAGACATGTTTGAGGAACAGCAAAAAGGCCACTGCACCACGAATAGAGTCTGTGAAAGGCAGAATGGGGCTTCATTACAGAGGTGCTTGTAGGATTTGAACAGAGGAGTGACATGGTATCAGTAACTTTCTAAAAAATAGGGAGATTTCTTGGAGGGCAGTTGCAGTAACCCAGGGAGAGGATGACCAAAGTGGTGGTGATAAAAGTGATTGGGTTCAGGACTTGAGTATTAGTGGACGAGTGGGAAGTTAGAAGAAAAGGGAAGATAAAAGTAGCTAGTAGATGGGCAATTACTAAGCCCTGGAACCTCTAATACCATATCGCTAGTGGTAAGATGGTGAGCGATGAGACTGAAGACCACCTCAGAATGGCTTTTTGTCATAAGCTAAGAAGTTTGAGTCTTGTCCTGAAAATGTTGGGATACCATTAAAAATCTTCTTTAGGGGTCTTCCTCTATGGTTTTTTCCCTATTTTTATTATCTGCTCATTTGAATTTTGAAATCCAAATATCTCATTTTCTTATATTTAAAGCTACTTTCTTAGGTGTAGTGTACATGAAAAAGTTTAATATATTATTAGAACAAAATGGTAGAACTGTTCTAAGAAAGAGTAGGGAACTGACGTTTAAGCACCTGCTGTGAACCATGACCTGTGTCACACACGTTCTTTAATTCTCTCAACGATCCATTGAGTGTTCATCTCTTTTTTATAGATAAAGAAAGTGAGCATCAAGCAGGTTAAGGAATTTGCCCAAGGTTAGAAGGCTAGTAAGTATTGGATCCAAGATTTGAACCCAGGTCTGTCTGAATCTAAACCCTTTATAGTCTCTAAACTATACTGTCTTTCTAGAGTTGAGTATGAAACTAAGGTCATATAAATTTTATTTATAATGTATCAAAGATTTTTTAAATCAGGTAACCCAATGAGTAGTACTTTTGCTGTATTGTTAAAGTTTGAGTTAATGGTAACTCTAGAAAAGGTTTAATTGAACAAGCGGTCCTTGTTAGTCTTTGGTATTCTAGAGTAGTGCTTCTTAATTTGTAATGTGTCAAGGAATTACCTCAGGATTTGTTCAAATGCAGTTCTTATTCAGTGGGTCTGATTTAATAGGATTGGGACCTGAGATTCTGCATTTCTAACAAGTTTCCAGGTGATACTGATACTGCTGGTTAAAGGAGTACACAAATAGAATACTGTTGTATGGTTTAAACTTAAATCCATAGAAATGTCATTAGAGATCGTTTTATCATTCTTATTTTAGGCTGTAATAAAACCTTTACTGAGTACCTAAATACAAATGAGTGGTTCCATCATTTCATGAGCTTTTATTTAATATAAAAACCCTGCAAAATAAATGTTGTCTACTTTTCTTAAATCTATTATTTACAGGCCGGGTGTGGTGGCTGATCACGCCTGTAATCCCAGCACTTTGGGAGGCCAGGGCGGGCAGATCACGAGGTCAAGAGATTGAGACTGTCCTGGCCAACATGGTGAAACCCTGTCTCTACTAAAAATATAAAAATTAGCTGGGCACGGTGGTGCGTGTCTGTAGTTCCAGCTACTCGGGAGGCTGAGACAGGAGAATCGCTCGAACCCGGTAGGCAGAAGTTGCAGTAAGCCGAGATTGCACCACTGCACTCCAGCCTGGTGACAGAGCAAGACTCCGTCTCAAAAAAAAAAAAAAAAAAATCTGTTATTTATAAAGTCACAAATTAAGTTTCTGAGAGATTGCAACTTGACAAAGACCAATCATACTTTTCCACAGATAGACTCTTAATCATGTCAGCTCAGCAAACTTTGGTTGTATTTGGTAGCAGTGCTAAGTCCTAGGGATACAAAGACAAAAAAGTCAGTGTCTCTACTTCGAGAGCTTAGAGTCTGTTGAGAAGAGAAGGATGCAGGCAAATGATTGGGGTGTAGAACATTCTCCCCCTTCCCCAGATATTCACATGGCTCTCACTCTCAGTTCATTCAGATCTCTGCTCAAAAGACGTCAATTACAGAGACCCGCACTGGAGGAGGTAATCTAAGCTGTCATCTCCCTCCATCCCCAGTCAATAACTGACCATAACTTGCCTATTTTTCTTTCTTCCACTTTTAATATCAGAGAGGCATCTGCTATAAAGGGGACATGAGCACAGTGGTTGGGGCACCAGTATGCTGGTGCTAGAATGCAGGTAAGAAGTAGTGCCAGAATTCCAATCTAAGCCTTCACATGTATGGTCCAGAGTTTCGTCTTATTCTACCACACTGCCCATTGTAATCCAGAAGGGGCTTGGATTCATCAGCGTGTTCTAGTAGTTTGGCAGAAGAATCTTCTAGCTACCTATAGGACACAGGTGAACCTGAACTCAGGACAGGGTGGGCAGGATGGATTAACCACCACACTCTTACATTTGTTTACCCAAAGCTTATTTCTATCAGTATGTTTATAGTATCGTTAGTTTGGGAGGCCAAGGCGAGTGAATCACCCAAGGTCAGGAGTTTGAGACCAGCCTGACCAACATGGTGAAACCCTGTCTCTACTAAAAATACAAAAATTTGCTGAGCATGGTGGTACACCCCTGTAATCCCTGGCTACTTGGGAGGCTGAGGTGGGAGAATTGCTTGAACCTGGGAGGTGGAGGCTGCAGTGAGCTGAGGTCGCGCCACTGCACTCCAGCCTGGGTGACAGAGTGAGACCTCGTCTCAAAAAAAACTTTCTTCTTTCACCAAAACTTGATGTATAGACTGCCTTTTCTTCAGTGAATGTGTTTGTTTTCCCATATTCGGCTTATCAAAGCCACAAAATAAGTTAGTGATAATAATACAGTCATGTGTTGCTTAATGACTGGGGTAAGTTCGGGGAAATGGGTTGCTGGGTGATGTTATCATTATATAAATATCATAGAGTATGCTTACACAAACCTAGATGATATAGCCTGTTATACACCTAGACTCTATGATATAGCTTATTGCTCCTAGGCTACAAACCTGGACAGCATGTTACCGTACTGAAGACTGTAGGCAATTGTAACACAATGGTAAGTATATGTGTATCTAAATATGTCTAAACATAGAAGAGGTAATGCACTATGACATTACCTTATGACAGCCACGATGTCTCTAGGTGACAGGAATTTTTCAGCTCTATTATAAGTTTCTGGGATCACCATTCTACATGTGATCCATCATTGACTGAAATGTCATTATGCAGCAAATTTGTATATAACTTTTTCCATTGCGTCTGCCTAAAAATCTTAGTAGTGTGGGCAGAACTTGATTAGGGATTGTTTAAGACATATATCATCAAGAATGAATTTCAGAAGAATTTATGTTCATGGAAGACTCCTTTGTAAAGAAAATTAAAGAAGAATCAGAGGTGATACATTTTAGTTTCTATTTATTTTGAAAGCCAAAAGTCGGCACAAATTGCACTCCAAAGTATCACAAACTACTAACAAGGCAGTAGTTTCTAATCAATGCTGCTGTCTTTGTCCTGAGCAACCTTGCAGAATTGTACATTCCGACTCATAAAAAATGGAGAACTTTTTCCTGATACTCTAGGGCAGAGTGATAAGTTTTTCTTCTCATAATTCCATGTAGCTTATAGTTAAACTCAGTGTAGAATAGTGATGAACACAAGACAGTACGTACTGTATTCAAGAAATCAGAACAGGTGCAATTTCAATTTATAGGTGGGAAGAGTTTTACTAGTGGGACGAATTGGAGAAAAGCTTCACAAAGATACGGCATAAGAACAGAGTAGAATTGGGTCGGGCATAGTGGCTCACACCTGTAGTCCCAGCACTTTTGGAGGCCAATGTGGGTGGATCACGAGGTCAGGAGTTTGAGAACAGCCTGACCAACATGGTGAAACCCCGTCTCTACTAAAAATAACAAAAGTTAGCCAGACGTGGTGGTGCATGCCTGTAATCCCAGCTACTCAGGAGACTGAGGCAGGAGAATCACTTGAACCCAGGAGGCGGAGGTTGCATTGAGCTGAGATCATGCCGTTGCACTACAGCCTGGGCAACAGAGTAAGACTCTGTCTCAAAAAGAGAGTGAGTAGAATTTCAGTGGGTTGAAAACAGTGGAGGCTAGGAAGACACAGGCTTTGGGGTGGACATACTGAGAATGTATGGAGGTGGAAAGTGCATGACACTGCTAGGTACTGGAAAGACAGGAGTGAACAAGCCATGCGGCTGGGAAGACTGAATGAATTACTAAAGTGATAGAATCATCTTACCAGAGAGAAAGCAGCTGATGAAGTAGGAGAAGAAACTATATGTAGGCAAGTTATTAGGAAGAAGTGACATTCAGAGTGGGAAGGGATGAGAGGGAGTTAGCTAAGCAACGAAGGTGGAGAGAAGAGTTCCTGAAGGGAGCAGCTGCACTTGTGAAGGTCCTGGAGGTGGGAGAGGAGACGTTTGAGGAACTGAAAGAAGATTGAATGAGGAGGGATGTGAAATAATTGTGGAGGAATAGATAGAGCCTGACATGTTGGATGCTTTCAGTACTGAAGCAGTGCTATATAATGCCTGACTGTAGAGGATACCCTGCTAAAAATTTGCGAATTTTCCTTTAGGGAGCTGAGCCTTGAGTCAGAGGACTTCCTCCTTAGAGGAGGTGAGGTAAGATGATCATGTGGCTGTGGTATATACAGAGTTTAGTGTTGGAGTTGAATAAGACCAATTTGGAAGTTACTGCTTAAACTTCGTCATGGAAATGTGGAAGTTTCAAGGTCAAGAGATTGAGACCAGCCTGGCCAACACGGTGAAACCCCACCTTTACTAAAAATACAAAAATTAACCAGCCGTGGTGTTAGGCGCCTGTAGTCCCAGCTACTCGGGAGGCTGAGGCAGGAGAATCGCTTGAACCCGGCAGGCAGAGGTTGCAGTGAACCAAGATTGTGCCATGGCACTCTAGCCTGGCGACACAGTGAGACTAGGTCTCAAAAAAAAAAAAAAAATTATGTGAAAGTTTTATTTGAGGGAGAAATGGAAATGACATTTTAAAGTAAACCCCACTCAAAATATGGGAATACATGTGAGGTGTCAAATGTCCAGCTGGAAGAGGAAAACTAGTATTGACCCTGTGAGAGGCATTAAAGATATGGAAGTCATTTACATGAATATGACAAGCCACGGGATTTCATGAAAATTCCAAGAAAAGAGGATTAAAAAAAAATACAGCATATGATTACTGTTTGTCATACTTGTGGCACAGTATTCAAGAGCATGATTTCTGGAGAGCCCAATTGTCAAGGTTTGAATCTCACTCTGCCACGTACCAGGTTGGGCTGAATGATCCTGTACAAGCTAACTTTTCTTTGCCTTAGATTCCTCATCTGTAGAGTGGGTATAATAATAGTACCTCCATCATAGGGTTGTTAAGTGAGTTAATATTTGCTTGCAAAGAACTTAGGAAAAGTGCCTTGTATATAGTAAGAACAGTTTGTGAATCATAAATACATGAGATCAGAATTTCAAAACAAGCATCAGGCAAAGTGTTAGAATTCAGTTCTTTTAAAAGGTCATTGAATCTACTTTTCCAGCTACTCTTGTTACTTTTTAAGGAAACTACTCGATAATCCTGTACTTTGTACCACTCATCAGGATGTGTTTAGTATAAACTTCACTGTCCTGGGTGACTTCTTTATTCCCAAATTGTGGGGCAGGTGACAAGGGAAGGTTGGTCGTCTAACTTGTGGTGTAGTTAATCAAGACTTTCCTGTTTGAATAGACGTGGCAGATGGTTTTAGTTAGTCATTACTAATGCAAGAAGGTCCTTTAGGCAAGAGCAGGAAGTTGATGGTGAGTCACCTTCAGTATTATGACATGGAGTATTTGTTTTTAAAATATCACAGGGAGTTGGTTTTTGCTGTAGTAGCTAAGTTGTCAATCAAGTAATACTAGTAGGAAATCTTATATAAAAACTTGCTTCTCTCAAGTTTAAGTAATTCTGATTTATGAATTATTTTATATATTGCCTACTACTCTGTTTTTGCTTATCCTGATTCAAATTTCTCTCCCTGTGTCAATCTAGTTTTGTGTAGCTATGAAGGAATAACTGAAACTGAGTAATTTATAAAGAAAAGAGGTTTACTTTAGCTCACAGTTCTGCAGGCTGTATAGGAAGCATGGTGCCAGCATCTGCTTCTGGTGAGGACCTCAGGAAGCTTACAGTCCTAGCAAAAGGCAAGTGGGAACCAGTGTGATACACAGTGAGAGAGGGTGGAAGAAAGTGAGCGAGAGAAGTCCCAGGCTTTTAAACAACCAGATCTCAGGTGAACTGAATGAGAACTCATTTATGACCAAGGGGATGGTGGGAAGCCATTCATGAGGGACCCCACCCCCCACCAGGCCCCACCTCCAACTTTGGGACTCCCATTTCACTATGAAATTTGGAGGGGACAAACATCCAAACTATATCACGCTCTTTACGTCTCATTAAAATGCTGGCCTGTTTCTCTTTTCCTTTTTTTGCTGTAGCGCCTACTTTTAATCTTTCCTTCTAAAGAAGGCTTTGGTGTGGTGGTCCAGCATGATAGCCCAGCCTTAAAGCTTTCACATCTTTTTCGCGTCTAAGGGCCCAGCTTTCAAGTGTGTAAAAGTTAATTGGGGTGAAAATGTGTATTACCCATTCTGACCAATGTAGAGGTTGTCATGAGTTTGGGGGATTGGAATTACTGTTCAGTAATGGTAATCCCCTTTAAGTATTACCTATTTGACCCTTTACTGGTTGAAATGATGAAAGTTTTTCTGGTAGATTCTTAACCCTAAAAACAAAGTGAACTGTTTATTCTGCCCCATCCACACGTAGTAGCCTCTTCATGCTTTCCCCTGCCTGGAATGCCCATGCCCAGAATGTCACATGTTTGGCTAGGAATGCATTTAGGTCAAAGCTTACAGGTCACTTCCTGCCCTTCTTGATCTGCTTTTCTAAAAATCTGTTTCCCATTTATCTTTTTCTTTCCCATTTTTCATTTTTCTTTCATGCATGCTGCTTTATTTTTGCTGCCCTTTTCATTAGCCAGCATTGTACTGTCTTCTGTCTAGAACATAAATTCCATCAGATAGGGGCTATGTTTGTTACTGCTCCATCTCTAGGGCCTGAATATAGTAGGAACTCAATAAATACTTGTTGAATAGAAGTATTCGCTATATCCCTGTCCCTTCAGTTCACATGACACATTAAAATAATGTAGAAATTGAGCTTACATAGAAAGAATGAAACAGAGTATTTTGTTTTACAAGCATAAACAAAGGATTTTAATTGAATTTCATTTTGATTACATTCATTTCAGCCAATATTTATTCTTTTTTTTTTTTTCTTTTTGAAATGGAGTCTTGCGTCCGTCGCCCAGGCTGGAGTGCAGTGGCACAATCTCAGCTCACTGCAGCGTCCACCTCCCGGGTACAAGAGATTCTCCTGCCTCAGCCTCCCGAGTAGCTGAAACTACAGGTGTGCGCCACCACACCTGGCTGATTTTGTAGTTTTAGTAGAGATGGGGTGTCACCATGTCACCATGTTGGCAGGCTGGTCTTGAACTCCTAACCTCATGATCCTCCTGCCTCAGCCTCCTAGTCTATTTCTAATTAGTAGGTCCTATGCTGGACAAAAATGGAAAATGCAAAACATATACTCCTGTGTTCAAGAATTTCACAGTCTAGCCAGGAAGAAAACATGCATAATGAAAATACTGAATGATAAATGCTATGACATAGATATAAACAAAATGTTTTGCTAGCACAGAGAAAGAACTCTTCATCTGTATTGAGGAAGTGAAAAGTTCTCAACTAAAAATTGTTTAAAGCTAAATGGCCAGTAATAATTCTTGGCCAGGCGTGGTAGCTCGCACCTGTAATCCCACCCCTTTGGGAGGTCGAGGTGGGAGGATCTCTTGAGCTCAGGAGTTCGAGACTAGCCTGGGCAACATAATGAGACCCCATCTCTACAGAAAAATTTAAAAAATAGCTGAGTGTGGTGGTGTGCGCCTGTGGTCCTAACTCCCCAGGAAGCTGAGGCAGGAGGTCGCTTGAGCCCAGGAGTTCGAGGCTGCAGTGAGCCAGGTTTGCACCACCGCACTCCATCCTGGGTGACAATGAGACCCTGTCTCAAAAAAAGTAAAATAATAATAACTCCCATGGGAATTAAAAAAAAAAAAAAAAGTACTGCCCTTTTGGTGCCTGTTTTGTCATGGTAGATTTGCCTAATTCTAGCAGATGTGGCTGTGTGCTATTCCCAGACCTGCAGGGCTTCATAAATTTATCTCCAAACTGCCTAAAATGAATAGATGTGGTTGTGTGTAACTCAGATAAATTTAAGAAATACTTCTGTACTAGCTGAAGAATTCTAAGTGGTTGTGTTTTGTTTGTTTTTGTTGTTATTTT
The DNA here is from genome assembly GCF_002776525.5 of Piliocolobus tephrosceles. NCBI lineage: Eukaryota > Metazoa > Chordata > Mammalia > Primates > Cercopithecidae > Piliocolobus > Piliocolobus tephrosceles. The sequence goes on from NC_045446.1 coordinate 92,063,539, forward strand.
TTGAGACAGAGTCTCACCCTGTCGCCCAGACTGGATAGAGTGCAGTGGCGCGATCTCAGCTCACTGAAACCTCCACCTCCCAGATTCAAGTGATTCTCCTGCCTCAGTCTCCTGAGTAGCTGGGATTACAGGCCCTTACCACCACACCCGGCTAATTGTTTTGTATTTTTTGGTAGAGACAGGGTTTCACCATGTTGGTCAGGCTGATCTCAGACTCCTGACCTTGTGATCCCCTGCCTCGGCCTCCCAAAGTGCTAGGATTACAGGCGTAAGCCACCGTGCCCGGCCCTAAGTGGTGGTTTTAAATCAGTGGTTCTCAAAGTGTGTTCCTTAGACCAGCATCAGCATCACCTGGAAATTTTCAGGCCCAGCCCCTGGCCTGCTGAATCAGAAAATACAGGGGTAGGGCTCAGCAACATGCATGTTAATAACCCCCCCAGGTGATTCTGATGAATATTTATAGCACATTACAATCAGAATATAAATTGAACATAAAGGCATCCTGAATTTATTTCGATCAAGCCCCTGTGGTCTCCTCTTGCATTTATTTTTGTGGGAATCCTACATTTCGCCCCTTGGAGTTAACCTTACTGCATCCTAACCCTAGCCCAAACAGATGATTGAAACACATTTTCGCTAAGTGTGACTTGTTTCACTTTCAGAAAACATACCACTTTTTGCTTTCTCTCCTTTTCATGGTTATTCAACAGTTAGCTTAGTTTAGGAGAATGACTCGGAATCCTGCATTAAGAATCAAGTCACTGAATTTCTTCTAAGAACCACTTGACTAAAAATTCTGTTTTTGTGAATAAAACCTGGATCTGTATTGTTTCATTAACACTGGAGGATTTGTTTCTTTTCAGTTTTCTCTATCTTAATTCTATAACAAAGATAGTGTGGTGAAAAGTTACTTAAAGGTAATCTTTTCTAGTCTATTACTTGCTTTTGGTGAGCAGCTTTCTTTCAGTATAAAGAAAGTATCCTATTTTGGGCCATTTCTTTCCACATAACATTATATTTTTACCCAGAGAGTACTAAATGAATGATAAAATGAATATAAAGCATTATTTTATATTTGGTATATATATGTTGGTAAAAATGTTAATTGCAAATAGTATATGTTCTACATGATTTCAAGCTTACAGAAAGTTCAAAGTATTACTTAGAAGGCAGGACATTCATTCTTCCATCAAACATTTATTGAGCAGCTATTCAGGTATTAGCCTACAAGCTTGTAAAGATGAATGACTTGATCGTTGCCAGGAGAATACATATGTAAACAAGTAATTACAACTCTACCTGTTAAATGTTCATGGAGAATAGAAGAGGAAAGTGATTTCTGTCTGAGGTAATCCGGCTTTAATTCAGCCAGAAAGGCTGAATTAAAGAAGTGACATCTGAGCTGTCTCTTGCAGGATGACTAAGAGTTTAGGAGGTACAGAGTATATGTGATAATGGGAACGGCATATACAAGAAGATGGCATGATTTTGTGGAAAGTTGGTGGGAAAACTGGGTATCTGAAGAAGACTTCAGAAATGAGTCCAGCTAGTAAAGAATTTAGGCATTTTCCTCTTGATGGAGAGCAATGGGAATGTGTTTTAGTCAGAATGAATGACATGTGTAAAAATTTGATTCGAAAACATTTTAAGAAGAGAAACCCCTGATGACTGTTTGATAGAGGACCCTGGAGTGAGAAGAGATGAGAATCCAGTTACTGAGGGAAGTGGTCAGAAAAGAGAGCTGGTAAGTATTGATGGCTGAGGTCTCTGAGATGGACTGGGACAGACCCATCACAAAGAATATAAGTGGAATTTACAAAATGAAGTGAGTGGAGCAGGTAGGGAAGGTTGGTTTGTATCCAAGATATCTCTTGTGGCTCTCATTCAGACAGCTAAGGTGGAGAATAATGCTGGTGTGTGTGTGTGTGTCTGTGTGTGTGTTTAAACCACACATAGGAAATCCATATATTCAAGCACTTTTGAAAGCTATGATGAGATCTCTTGGGGGTTGTTGAGTTGAGGCTCCCAAAAGCATTCAGTGACTGCTGTTGACTTGTTCATCACCAGATATAGTCACATGGTATTTTCAGTACCTAAAAATTTGAAATACAGTTAGTTGTTTTGCAAAAGCATTTTATAATTCAGCCATTTTATAGTTAAATATAGTAGCAAACCATTAATATTCAGTTTTGGAGTTCTGTCTTTCTGGGAAGGAAATAGAGCCCAAAATGACAGTGAAAACTAGTGGGAAAAGGTTTGATATACATGTGTTAAACAGGTTTGCTTGTCATTCACCCTCTAGTAAACTTGGGATGTGTACAGCAAATTCTACCTTTGGACTTGGTTAGCAGTGTATACTACACAGCCAGGACTGAAGGAGAGCCTTCCTTTTAAGGATTCTAGGCAAAGAGAAAACTAATTCCACACGTCTGCATTTCCTAACGGGATTTTATCCCATCAAAGTAGACCTTTGAAAATGCAGCTGCAAATTGATCTGTTCCTAATACAAATGAAACTGGCCTAAAATTAGGATTTTGGGTCCCATGGGCCTTGTGTGAGTGGTCAGTTTAACCAAAGTTACTTACTCAACATCACCCACGAGACTGGTATGGACTGCCAATACAGGAAGAAGGGAATTGTTCTGTTTGTGCATAGGAGGCATACTTAGGCTCTGGTCATCTGTGGGAGATGAATGAAAAGAAGTATAGTTGTGAAGAGCCGTCAGTGGGTTAGGAATCACACTGCCTGGGTTTATCATTTCTGATACTAACTAGCTTTGTGATCTTGTGCCAGACTGATCAACCTGGCCCTTTGTGCCTCAATTTCCTCATTAGAATAAGTAGTACTACTGCTTATGTCATTTGTTACTGTAAGGTTTAAATGAATTAATGTACATAATATATAAGAACAGTGACTAGCACAAGATCAGTATTCAACTCATGTTAGTCCACAGAAGAAAAAATTTTAGCCATGTACTGACTATCCCAGTTTGTATCTCCTGCCCTGCCTCTTTTGATACCTTTTGGAAATGGGAACTGGGGGAGTTGGGAGGGACAGGGAAATAAGGAGGAATTATGTTTGAATACTTCAGTAATTTATTCTGGGCCTCTCTTTTCATTGCTGTTACCTCCCAAGAGCAATTGTCTTAACTTCTCTATTCCCATAAAGATAGGAAAGTCCTTTTAGAGTTAACTGTATTCTTTAGTCCTCTCTCTCAACTGATGATTCCTTAATGTTTGCCTTCCAACAACTTTAGCACTTATCTTGCCTCCTCACAATCCTCCAACAAGCTTAGACTTCAAACTGCAACCTCCACCATTAGCAATTTCTGGTCTGCTTAAAAATAAGCTTTGTTTGGACTGTAGTTTTCTGTCTTAAAGTTTTCTTGGTGTCAGCCAGTCAGATAAAACATGGAAATAAATGGAGCTTGGCTGTCTTAGCTAAAGTGTGCTTTATATTAAATAGAATGTTTATGAGATTTTCAGTGTTCTAAAAATACTTGCATATATTTCTTATTAATGAACCTTGGCATTCCTAGGAAGGTAGCGTCACAGAACTGATTGGATTGGGTGGTAGTTTCTGAGCTGCAAACTCTTCGTGTCCTGTGTTAACAGTAATAATAATTATTTGGGCCATGACTTCCAAAAGGATTTTTTGGAGAAAATTTTTTTTTCTTCATCTCTGTGTTGAGGAATGTTCATTTTATTATTTGGTGGTTTCTTTTTAGTGGAGAAGAAGCAGGTATATAGGTTTACCTTTCTTCTCTGAATGCAGCCTTAAATATGTTTCAATGAATTGTTTTATGTTAAGATGTGTTTTCTTTTTAAATTAGTACCCCCTCCCACTTTTTTTAGGTACACCAAATAAAAACCATGATTTTTTTTTTTTTTTTTTCTGTATTATAGGTCCTCTTCCTGATGGATGGGAACAAGCCATGACTCAGGATGGAGAAATTTACTATATAAACCATAAGAACAAGACCACCTCTTGGCTAGACCCAAGGCTTGACCCTCGTTTTGGTAAAGGTTCATCTCAAAACCTTTTTAGATGCTTTTGGTTACTAATTTTTTTTTAATATATATATACTTGGGAAAGCACATTTAAATACAATTGCATTGCTTTAGAGTATTAAAAAATGACCCTGCCCACCCAACATTTACCAGTAGAATTTTTATCCTTCTCATTGGAAACTTGAGAAGTTTAGGTCTTAATCAGATTTTTGGGGTTCCTCAGGTTGGGGTTGGGAAATGTCATAATGGCCAACTAACCAGAAATCACTTGTTCCTTTCACATTTTGGGAGAAACACAGTGATCATATTTAAAATGATTTTTTTTAGCTGCAATAATAATCAGGCTGTCATGCAGCACCTCAGACCAGGAATACCAGCTTTTGTCAGTGACCTGATGTCTGCTTGTGCTTAGCTTCTGAGAGTGATGAGTACCATCCCATGCCTGGGTGTTATAGTGTTTCCCATCCTAAGGGGGAAAATGGCACCCCAGAAATGGCCCAGTGAAAGCATTTTGCCACCTCTTCTGTCTCTCTCAAAAAATAAATGTTCTTTTTTTCTTCATTCAGAAAACAAAAAGCCATATTCCCCTCCAGATTTCATGAATAAATCACATTTGCACAAAGGAACCCCTCCCCTTCCAAATGTGTACATTTTTATAAGAGTATACCAGTTCTTCGGTGCTTTTTTAAAAAGTGTGTGTGTGTGTGTGTGTTTGTGTGTTTTAAAGTGTTTTCAGTTCTTCTTTTGGGTTTCTGAGATATTTTTCCAAGGCCGTGGAATATGCATCTCAAAAAGAGCAGATAATTGTGGTTTTGAAGCTTCATCTTGGACTAGATGCAGCTAAATGAAAACAATGTGCAGATCACTGAATAGGTCAGACTGAGGGGACTCGGAACCTTTGAAGCTTTACAGGGTTTGACCTAACACCAACTGCAGGGCCCTTATGGGAAAGAGGAGTTAACTCTGTGAATGCCATCAAAACACAACCCTGGGGCGGGGCGGAAAGAAAAAAACTCTATCTGGAGTTGGTTGGATAAAATAACTTCCCCATCAGGAACATTATGAGCAGTTATTTTTTGTCTTATATATACCTTTAAAAAAAAAAAATTCAAGTTTGCCCCAAACTGACTGAACCCCCCATTCAAGCTAAGTCAATCGTAGGGTCAGGGCAGTGATGCATTTTGACAGATAACCGTTTTGGCTTAAATACTAGCCTTTTAAGCTTCGAGACCTGTTTGGGTGTTAAGAAAGTAATGCAGTATGTTAATAATTTGCAACTTCAGTTTCTTTTTACTATTTGAATTAGCCCTTGTGGTTGGAACAGGAAACCAAGTAAGATAGAGAATTTAATAAATACGGCCATTTGTATGGACTGAAACAATAACAGCCATGTTTCCTTAAATTATCTCTAATGAAATGAATTCAATTTCTCCACATTTTGGAATTCTAAAGAATGGTGTTGCAGAATTTTTTCCCTGACATAAGGTTATGAAAGATGATGATGAACACTTTACCAACTGCAGAGATGAGGAATTAGAACAAAGCTTTTTAAAGAAAAAAAGTTTTTCCTTTAAAACAGTGAAATAAAACAACTTTTCTGTAAGCTTAAGTAGATCTATTGATTACATACACAGCTTGGTCTTTTGTTTTAAGTGGAGGAGGTACTCAAAAAAAAAAACACTCCCACCCTCCAGCATGTTATATACACATAGGCGTACAATTAGATGTGCCCAGAAAAAATTTCATAAAATTCTCTTACTGCATTTAGTTTCCCTTTTTGGGCCCACCGTGTGTGTATTCCAGACAGGCTTGACAATATGCCAAAGCTTTTTATTTTGTGGCCCGACTTTTAATCTGTTCCAGACCTTTTCACTCAGAGAGCTCAAGTGTAACTGAAGGGGGGCAGGAAAGAAAAAAACGTGTGGGTTTCTCTGATCTAGAGTGACAGCAAATAGAGACAAGCTGTTAGCTGCTGGATTTGAAGTTTTCCTTGAAATCAAGAGTTCTGCATAGTGGATTATGTTTTATCTCTGCCAAAGATATATAAACTATCCCCTTATTTCTGACCCTTTGAGCCATGCAAACACAAACAAATGGTGTAGGATATTGCTTTCATGGTTGTGGAGTTTGCTTTTCTGTATTCTTCAAATCTATATTGAAATATTTGTCAATTCTTAGCTTAAATCAAGTAGATGTATGTCTTTTGGCGTCCTAGAATGGGAACTAAGCCTCTAGAGAAGCTTAGTTTTACCTCCTTCAAACATCAGCCCCTTTTATATTTTTATTTATCAGATGCTTCCAGGTTAATTATATTTAGAATACAGTGATTTGCTTTAAGATTATCCGTATTTAGTAATTACACTTCATGTGCTGCATAATAACGTTTCAGTGAGCGGCAGACCACATATATAATCGTGGTCCTATATGATTCTAATCCTGTGTTTTTACTGTACCTTTTTTATGTTTAGATACACAGATACTTACCATTGTGCTACAGTTGCCTACAGTGTTCAGCACAGTAGCAGGCTGTACAGTTTTATAGCTTAGGGGCAATAGGCTATACCTTACAGCCTAGGCATGTAGTAGACTCTACCATCTAGGTTTGTGTAAGTACTCTCTTAAGATGTTTGCACAATGACAGAATTGCCTCATGATCCATTTCATAAAGCGTATCCTGGTTAAGTGACACATGACTATATTTATAGTATCAGTCCTTCACATCTCACATGAAATTAATAAGTTATCTATGTAATTTTAGGGAATCAAAGAGTAATTTGTTGTAGATTGAGTTTTTTATCTGATTCATTTTCTTTAACATTTAAAAGCTATTTAATATTTTAATGTTAGAGAATTCATTAGTAATTTATAGTAAATCATGAAGTGACATCAAATGGCAATAAGGATGCACTGATGTTTATTGAGTTTTAAGAAAAATAGGGCTTTGTTTTTTTGAGTCATATTAGGAATGTTTTTACTCTTTGTTCAAGAAAATGGATCCTTGAGTATTATGCAAGCCATTAAATTATTTCATATAAACACATAGGAGATGATTTTTTTTCCTGGAGATTTTGTACTGGCAAACATCAGGTTTAAACATTACCTTGTATGTTGTAGATCTGCTATTTTATATAATATAATCACGGACATTTTCCAGTAAAAGGCCTAATGAAAACACAACGAAATTGTAATTGCTGTTCAGAATGAAAAAAAGATCTTTAAAACACTAACAGTTGATAAACTATCTTTTATGTAATGTTATTTTCCCTATTGTTTATATTATAAAAAGATGTATTAAAATATTGTTATCAATCTGTGTTTTAGAAAATAAGTACTGATGGCACCACTGGGATAAAAATATTTGGTGTAAACAAAATATTGGAGACAGAGATTTGGGGGAAAAATTATACCTTTGAGTTTTAAAGCAAGTCATAAACAGTCTAGAGTGACAAAAACAGAATATTTAATTCCTAACTACAGTTCTGTGCACAGAAATTCTATGTATAGAAATGTCAGCGGTATTAAGCCTCATATATTGCTTTTAGGTCCTTTGTTTCAGTTGCCTAAAACTTGCTATCTGTGCATATGCATACACGTATGTGTATGTGTTAATATAATGTCTTGGAATAAATAAAAAGGATAAGTAAAATACAAATACCTATATGCAGTTTATTAAACTAAGACTAAAGCCGAAAGTTGTTCACATTTTTCTCATCAGAGTTAAATATTTGGCATTAATAATTAAATATCTATAAAAATTTTAAGACATTCATTAACATTTTTTCTTTTTTAAGCCGAGTATTTCGGTTGTTAAAAATAATGTTTTCCTTTTGATGAAAATGCACCTAACAACCAACTCAGTAACTAAGAATCCATCCTATTAGTTGTTGAGGGAAAACTACTGAAATCTTTAGAAACCAAATTTGTAACTTCATTTATGGAGTCTTGAGTAAAGAGAATGTTAGCATCTAATTATTTCAATTTTATCAAAGCAAGTCTCTTGATAGCCATATGCTAAAAATAAGGTGTTTTTGTTTTTTGTTTTGTTTTGTTTTGAGGTTTGGGGCTTCCCCCCCCCCCCCCCCCCCATTAGCTCTTTTAAGTCTTTCCTGGTTATCCTGGGCTGTCAGTATTTGGTTATGGACCATATTAATTACTTAGCGTACAGAGGAAAAGATGTGTGTTTTAGGTAAAAAGAGCTATTGCTAACTAAAAATTATTAACAGATGGCCAGGTGCGGTGACTCATGCCTGTAATCCCAGCACTTTGGGAGGCCAAGGTGGATGGATCACTTGAGGCCTGGAGTTCCAGACCAGCCTGGCCAACATAGTGAAACCCCATCTCTACTAAAAATAGAAAAAAATAGCTGGGAGTGGTGGGGCACGCTTGTCGCCCCAGCTACTCAGGAGGCTGAGGCATGAGAATCGCTTGAATCCAGGAGGCAGAGGTTGCAGTGAGTGGATATTGTGCCACTCTACTCCAGCTTGGGCAACAGAGTGAGATGCTGTCTCAAAAAATTAAGAACAAAAATAAAAATTAGTAACAGGCCGGATGCAGTGGCTCACGCCTGTAATCCCACCACTTTGGGAGGCCGTGACAGGCAGATCACTTTAGGTAAGGAGTTTGAGACCAGCCTGGCCAACATGGTGAAACCCCATCTCTACTAAAAATGCAAAAATTAGCCAAGTGTAGTAGCACACGCCTATAATCCCCGCTGCTTGGGAGGCTGAGACCCTGAAAATCGCTTGAACCCAGCAGTGAGCTAAGATCGTGCACTGCACTCTAGCCTGGGAGACAGAGCAAAACTCCATCTCAAAAGCTGAGGCAGATGGACCATAAGGTTAGGAGATCAAGACCATCCTGGCCAACGTGGTGAAACCCTGTCTCTACTAAAAATACAGAAATTAGCTGGGCTGGTGGCGCTCGCCTGTAGTCCCAACTATTCAGGAGGCTGAGGCAGGAGAATCACTTGAGTCTGGGAGGTAGAGGTTGCAGTGAGCCGAGATCTCGCACCACTGCACTCCAGCCTGGGCAACAGAGCGAGACTCCATCTCAAAAAAATATATGTATTAACCGATAAACCTCACAAAATTTGGCCCTCATAATGATTTTTTCAGTGGGGAGAATGCTGCTCTTCTGAGCACTGCAGAACATCCACACAGCCATTGTGATTCCTCGGACCACCAACACTTTTTTTTTTTTTTTTTTTAATGCTAGGAGAGTTACAGAATATTGTCTAAAGTCTGAGCTCCTCTGAGATCCAGGGAAATTATACCCAAGGTTATATAGTTAAGTGACAAAACTGAAATTTGAAGTTATCTTTTGATACCTAGAATTTATAAGAAATTTAGATTGAATGCAGTTAATCTTTCAGAAATACCTACTAATGCTGATACATGAAAATTTGAGAGGAAGAAAAATAGTGGGTAATGCACTTGCTTCTTGCATTGTGACTCATCTTAAATAAATTACCCAAAGATATGAGTTTTTCTTTTCTTTCTTTATTCTTTCTTTCTTTCTTTCTTGGAGTCAGGGTCTCACTTTCATTGCCCAGGCTGGACTGCAGCATGGCTCAATCTCAGTTCACTGCAGCCTCAATTCCTGGGCTCAAACAAGCCTCCCACCTCAGCTTCCTGTGTAGCTCGGAGTACAGGCATGTGCCACCATGCTCTGCTAATCTTTTTGTGTTTTTAGTAGAGATGGGGTTTTATCACGTTGCCCAGGCTGGTCTCAAACCCCTGGGGCTCAAGCAGTCCGCCTGCCTGTACCTCCCAAAGTGCTGGAGTTACAGGCGTGAGCCACAGGGCTGGGCCAAGTTTCTAATTACATAAGAGAATTTAAGATCTCTGATTGGAACAGACTTGAAAGGCATCTAGTTGAATTATTTACCCAATTCATGCCTCACCAATCTCAGCTTTGACCTTTCCCTTTACTAGTTTACTTCATTATAGTGTAGCCCATTCTACTTAAGGAAAATTCTAATGACCACAAAGTTTATGTTTCTTGATTACCCAAAAATTTACTTCCTTTCATGTGTGTGAATACAGCTCTAATCCCAGCAGTGTTGTCTTCTAACTCTGGTTTTTCTGGTTTTTCATGTGTTCAGAGTTCTCTGTTCTTTATCAGTTTACTCACTTCCTCTGGATGTCCTTCATTTTGCTAGTGCTTCTTTATGTGTTATATTCTGTAGTGTTTCATATGTACATTATCCTGTGAGAAAAATAGTTATGGCATTGCTCTGACCTGTCATTTTCAATGCCCTCCAGAAATCTTTTTTCAATCTGCAGTAGAGGCTAGCATCTCTTTTCCACATGGTAGTTACAACAGTGTACTTGATTCAACTGAATTAAATTGGGATGTAGAAAAAGTTACGTTCTCAGTTGGAAATCAAGAGACCCAAGTTCTGCTATCACAATGTAACCAGCTGGATCAGAAAGATACCTAAATTCTCTTGACTTAATTTGACTCATCTGTAAAATGTGACTGGATTAGACTGGATGCTTTTAAGAACATTTCCAGTTTTTAACTGAATGCAATATGCTCAGAAACCGCTTTGGACCCTTGCTTAAGGTTACTTCTCAATAGCCTTTTTGATTTGAGTGCATTGAGGTTTCAGAGATACTTTTGAACTATTTATTGCACGATTTAAGTTTAACTTTGGTCCTCTGGTCACAGTGTGGAATTACTTTTGAAGAGGAGACAGGGAAATCTTCCAACCTTTAATCTAAAGATAAGCCTTATCACATGGTGAGTATGTCCAGGCAAACAAATCTGATGGGGGGGTGTGGGAAGTGCTGAGCTGAATAGTTAAGCTTTGTCCACACTCTCAAACTCTTGGAAGCATATGGGAGTTTAACCATGTTCATGTTAGCAGAGTTCAGCTTTATTGCCTTAAAGATGATGCCTTGTTGGTACACTTTGTTTCCAAAGTTTAAAACTCCCATAAAGTTGCCATGACAGAAAGTCTAATGTAAGCAGATTTGAAGCCTAGTTCCAGGCCATGTGCTTAGCAAAACCTGATTTAAGACATACTAATAGAGATTGTTACTAATTATTGCCCTCACTACATTTTCTTTTTCCTTCAAAAGCAAGCATTTGCTGAAATGCATACTTTAATACAAAAGATTATAGAATATATTTCAAAATTAGTTGCACACTTGAGCTCTGCAGTTTTGTTTTAAAATTTTATGTTAAATTCAATAGGATATATTCTAAAAAGTAAACAATTTTAGGTGTATTCGTCTGTCCAGTATGCCTCAAGTATGTTTTGTAAAATTTCGCTGTTCCTTTTCAAAATGTTTTATTTTTTATCTAAAAATAAATACTTTGGTTAGCTAGGGAAAAGATCCAGTAAGATAATGCCAAAATAGTTTATCAGTTAGGGTAAGCAATCTCTCCTGTACTAACCGAGGCTGAGTAGACATATGTTAAGGAGGATAAACTAATAGGTAGTTTCTACTTGATTAATATTTCATTGATGCCATTAGTTAATTATACAATGAAGAAATGTTTTTGTCTTTGTTTACATAATGAGTACATTGTTCATACCAGATTTTTTAAACATGAAAGTTGAAGACCACCAACGTCACTGAGATGATAATTTAAACTAGTGCTTTATTCGTGTTATTAAAGTCCCTATCAAACACACTCAAAAAGACCTTAAATAGTTTTTTGTTTGTTTGTTTGTTTGTTTTTTGAGACAGAGTCTCGCTCTGTTGTCCAGGCTGGAGTGCAGTGGCGCAATCTCGGCTCACTGCAACCTCCGCCTCCCGAGTTCATGCCATTCTCCTGCCTCAGCCTCCCGAGTAGCTGGGACTACAGGCGCCCGCCACCACACCCGGCTAATTTTTTGTATTTTTAGTAGAGATGGGGTTTCACCGTGTTAGCCAGGATGGTCTCGATCTCCTGACGTTGTGATCCGCCCGCCTCTGCCTCCCGAAGTGCTGGAATTACAGGCATGAGCCACCATGCCCAACCCCTTACATATTTTTTAAAAGAAAACTGTTTTTCAAGTTATAGTTGTAGTAACTCTGTATTAACAGCAAGCATCTTATATGCCGGAAAAGAAGAGGCGTTTGGTGTTGCTTGCTCCTTTTTGTACCAACCCAAAGATTCAGATACAAGAAAAAAAAAGAGATTATAGAATTATTGGAAAGGTCAAATTTCTGTTGAAAAGTAATTGGAGTGATTTAGAAGGAGAGTGGTTCAGATTCTGTTTTTTGTTTTATACTCATTTTGTTCTGCTACCCTAGTTGCTAAGGTCATTTTAGAACTCGTTCTGGACTGGCTTCAACTTGGAGATTCTCCTGTGCATTACTAATAGCATCCTCCTAACTAGGGAGAGAAACTATTTTAGGATTTATTTATTTATGCTACAAAAGTTTGGGTGCCATTTACGTGCCAGGCACTATGCTAGCCATGGGTGGGGAGGAACATGCTACTAAACAAGTAAATAAATCATTACAAATGTCTTAAGTACGGTAAAGGGTGCTAAACAACGCGGGGTGACAGGAACTAGGGTGGTGGGAACCTGCTTGCACCTGGGTGGTCAAGGGAGGTTTTTCAAGAAGACACATAGGAAGCCACCAGTCAAATGTCAGAGCAGTTTTTGTGGTTTTCAGTAAAAACTCTGAGGTATGCATCACTTCTACATTAGAAATTCCCCTCTGTGAAAGAGCTTTACTAGTAATAAATAAAATTAGAAATAAAGTGTTATAATTGAACTGTTTATTCCTTAATCTAACATGAATTCATAGTGACAAGTATATTTTAAAAGATAATGCCCCTTCTCTTTATTTTTTTAATTTTTAGTTTTTTAGAGACGGTGTGTCTCTGTGTTGCTCAATCTGGTCTTGAACTCCTGTCCTGAAGAAATCCTCCTGCCTCCGCCTCCCGAGTAGCTGGTATTACAGGTGCAAGTCACCATGTCTGGCTGCTTCTCTACAGTCTCATTATCTGAACTTTCTTTCCTAACTAGACCTTAAACTTTGTTTTTGTAATGGGGGAAACGTCTAGTTGTGTTCTGGGGACAAAGAGAGCTGAAAGCTAATGAGAACACATTCTCCCTTTTCTGCCTCACCTCATTTACCAACCCCTGTGTCCTGCCCTAAACTGCTTGATGAGGTGATGAGGAGAAAATGTTCTGCTGGATTTCTTTTTGTTTTCTTTAAGCTGCATTCATGATTGTATTGTTTGAAAAATAACATTATAATGAATTTTTATGGTTGAAGAAGGGGGAAGTTGAATTGACGAAAGTATTGATATTTGTTAACAGTATTTTTGAACAGATAAAGATGTGAAAACTTTAATCCAGTTTAGGGAGGCTGGGAGTTGGTACTGGGGAAATGGTTTGGCTGTGTCCCCACCCAAATCTCATCTTGAATTGTAGTTCCCATCATCCGCACGTGCTGTGCGAGGGACCAGGTGGAGATAATTGAATCATGGGGGGCAGTTTCCCCCATCCTGTTCTCATCTCAGATAGTGAGTGAGTTGTTACAAGATGTTACGGTTTTATAAGGGGCTTCCCCCTTCGCTGAGCACTTATTCTCTCTCCTGCCGCCATGTGGAGGAGGACATGTTTGCTTCCCCTTTTGCAATGATCGTTAAGTTTCTGAGACCTCCCCATGCTGAACTGTGAATCTATTAAACCTCTTTTCTTTATAAATTACCCAGTCTTGGGTATGTTTTTATTAACAGCAAACTAGAACAAACTAATAGAGTAAATTGGTACCTGAAGTGGGGAAAGAAGTGCAGAGTGTGGGATGGAGAGGTTACTTAGCCTGTGACAAAACCTAGAGTAGGATGTGAGAGCAGGTGAACTGTCCCCACATATTAATCATTAGGGAAATGCAAACCAAAACCACAATGAGATAACAGTTAACTCCCATTATGACGGCTAAAGTTTTTTTGAAAAGATAACAAATGTTGGCCAGAATGTGGAGAAATTGGAATCCTCATACATTGCTGTTGGGATTGAAAAATGATGTAACCACTTTGGAAAATAGACTGGCAGTTCCTCAAAACATTAACTATAACATTCCCATATGACTGAGCAATTCCATTCCTCGGTATAGAGGCTGAAGAATTGGGAACATATGTCTACACAAAAACCTGTATCCGGGTTTACAGCAGTATTATTTTATAATAAATAGCCAGAAAGTGAAAATAACCCAAATGCCCATTAGTTGATGAATGGACTAACAAAATGTGGTATATTCATATAATGGAATATTATTTGGCACTTAAAGGGAATGCAGTGCTTGATACATACTAAAACATAGATAAACCTTGAAAACATTATAAATGAGACTAGCCAGGCCCAAAAGGGCCATATATTGCTTAATTCCATTTTTGGAAATGTCCAGAATGGGAAAATTCATAGAGGCAGAAGTAGATTAGTGGTTGCCAGGGACTGCGGGGGAGGGCAGTAGGTAGTGAACTGCTAATGGATATAGGGTTTTTTGGTTTGTTTTTGTTTTTGTGACTTTTTTTTGAAGTGATGAAAATGTTCTGAAATTAGTGGCAATGGGTGTACAATTCTGTGAATATGTAAGGACTATCAGACAGTACATGTAACAAGGGTGAATTATCTCAGTAAAGAGAAAAAATTATTTCTAGGCATGATGTCATTTAGGTATATAGCTTAGTTGGGAAATATCTTTTGTATATTGATCATAAAAAGGTGTATTCAGTCATTAGGTTAGGTCTCCCGTCTTTCCTTTTTTTGTAAAAGACAGCTTTTCAGTGTGAATTAAGTAAGCAATTTTTTACTGAAAAACTACATTTTATGTTTAAGTAGATTATGTTTTAAGTATTTATGTTTAAGTAGATTACGCCACTTTATAGCAACTCTCTGTAGATGATTCAGTTCCCTTAGGTCATGCAGTAAACACTAAGAGCCAGGAATAGGTGTTTTGTGTTTTGTTTTTATTGCTTTAAGACCCACAGATGGCCTATTAGTTTGTGTTTTTAGAAGAACCTTAATTTCTTTTAACAAGTCTACTGTTTTGTAGTTTTGAGTATACTCGTAGGTATGAGGAAAACCCAAATTTTGTTTCTAAATGTTTTGAACAAATTAATATAGCTGTGCTAATACGGAAATATGCAGTGTCTGAGATTTGAAAAAAATACTAGCCAAAAGCTTTTGTTGTGGGAGATTTGATATAATGTTTTAATAGTTTAAGAATTGTTTCTTATTTTAAATGTATACCCAATAAGATTACTAGAATTAAATTTATTATTCTAAAGTTTATGACTAACAGATCTGTAGTACATTGTTATAATCCAAGTTTTGAGGTTACAAATCATGTAAATCTAAAAATTGTTTGAAGTTTGGAAATTCACATGTTTAGAATGAAACTTGGGGGAAAAACCTATGGTGATGACCCCTTTCATTTATTTTCGAGAAAGTAGTCCCTTATTTTTCAGTAATTGCTCAGTCATTGGTTTTCTACCATAAAGCTGTCAGGGTTGATTTGTTAAGCAAGACTTGAAACAGTTACTATTCGTAGTACAAGAAGCACAGACTCTAAATTTTAAAACATAGCATATTACAATTTTTAAAATTTTGACATTTTGTGGAGTTTTTGTTTTGTTTTTACCTTTTAGAATATTTTTTAAAACTGGAAACATTGGGATTTCAATAGTTGATAGCCAGAGGAAGAAGTTGGTAATGCTATTCTTTTCTTTTCTTGCTGCCCTGCCCCCTTTCCCCAGGAAACAAAGCCGGTTTTGTTTCTTGCCTGCTTGTGAGGTCTCTGCTGCACCCCATGTGGGTGCACCGCTCTGTGCTTTGTTGAAAGGCTTAAGATACTCAGAAGGTAAAGAACAGGATGCTTCTGGAGAGGAATAAATCCCAGCTTCAGTAGATAAACAAGGTTGTTTGAATTGGTCATTTAAGTGAGTTCTTTATATGGAAACCTTGTAGTGCTGCTGGTATCCATAGGTAACAACATTTAGGTAAACACAGCCAAAAGTGCTGACAATAGTCATCAGAGTATTTCTCTTACATAATTTTGTTCAAGTTTCTGTTTAATTCTGTGGACTAGTTCTTCCTTCATCTTTTGATATCCTATTTTTCCTGTTCCGTGGTTTTGAATAGTCAGATAAGCTTAGATTTGAAAAAGACATTTCCAACCAATTCAGTTTGCCATCAGCATTGGCTGTTGTCATTAATGATTACTGCTTATGGTATCTAATTCTGGGAAACTGGTGAGAAGCAAAGGATATTTACCACTTTATTTTTGTGCAAATTTATTACTATTGAGTTTTTTATTTTTTTACCAAGAATGTATGTTATTTCATAAATAATGTTATGTTACGTAATGAAAATATAGTGTGGAAAGCTCAAAAGCTTATCCAAATGTTTCTTAATGAATGAAATATTTAACAATGTTTAGCTCTAGAATCTGTTTTGAAATCAATAATGTTTTATAATTCCAACACTCCTCAGCTTACTGATGGGCTGTTTTATAGCAGGTTTTTGGGGTTTTGCTTTTTTATTGCTTGGAACCAAAAACATTTTTCCCCAATAGTTGTTTGCCTTGGGCCTCAATTTACGACATGTTCATTGTATGTGATGAATCTCAGTTCAGTTGCCCAATTCATATTTAACTCATGCTACCAAACCTGGCACAGCACATTTTTAAAATGTCTCTGTGTGGAAATATGTTGAGTGTTATATTGAAACACCAAGAAGATGTTTCACCAAAAGAGAAGGATCCCCTTATGCCCTTAGCGCAGTCTCCACTACCCATCTTTTTTCTGTTTAGACCTTGTAGGAAAGATAAACATGCATGTCTTTGTGAATCATAGGAATATTTGGAAACAGTAAATGGTATGATAAAATAGGAAGAGGGAGAAAGAGAATGTATGTATATGTCTGTGCGTGTTTGTGGAGGAGGAGGAGAGAGGTATAGGAATCATCAAAATATGGAATTAGTCTGTAGGAGTCAGAGTCTTGAAAGAAGTTCTGGAGAAGAGAGGAGAGACTAAGGTTTATGGAGCACCCACTATTCCAGGTGTGTGATAGAATAATCAGTCCTCATAATAACTCAAATGGAGATGTCAGTATCCTTGGTACAGATGAGAAAACCGAGGATTAAGTGAATTACTGAATTAGTATGCCCAACTCTAATCCAAGTTCATTTGACTATAAAGGCTATGTTTTTTAATATATACTATGATACCTGTCAATTATGTAAATATGTTGGTAACAGAAAAGAGCAATTTTATTAAATGAGGTTGTTGATGCCTGGCAAATCTTAGGTCCCAAAAACTGTTGGCTTTTTTCCTATCCATTGCCCTACAAAATACTAAACTGTAACCTATAAGG
This sequence comes from Piliocolobus tephrosceles, assembly GCF_002776525.5. NCBI lineage: Eukaryota > Metazoa > Chordata > Mammalia > Primates > Cercopithecidae > Piliocolobus > Piliocolobus tephrosceles. The sequence goes on from NC_045446.1 coordinate 92,080,879, forward strand.
ATGAAATTTTTAGCCATTTACTTTTTTACAAAGCCATTTCCTAAGTCTTCATGAGTTAGTAAGTACGATTTTTTTTCCATATGCGATTAATAAGGCTTTGAACAAGCTGGAGCCGTATGTCATGTTTTGACATCCTTTCTCTCTTCAGACAAAATATTAAAACAAGATAACCAAAAAGACACAACTAGAGTATGAATTTAAAAAAAAAAAATCTCTATAGGGCAGAAAATAAAACCACATAAAGCACTGAGGGTAGTACTAGAGGGCTGCCAGGTTTAAGGGCCATTTGGCTCCTGAGAAGAACTGTTAATAAAAGGACACACATAACAGGCTCAATGGGAAAAGTCAGGTGTGCAGCTGACCTGGCCCTGGCCTAGGACAAACATTTACAAGGATTGACGACGTGTCAAGTCACAGAGTCACAAATTGTCTAGAATCAATATTGTATAGACTATTTTTTGTAAACCTCAATGCAATTAAATTTAAACTCATAATAAAAAAATTGTTTCAAAAAACATGTCTTGCCCTACCAACTATTAAACATATTACTAAGGTTGTACTGTTGTATATACTGTATGTACTAAATAATATATATGTTTATATATATATATATAACTTACATGTTTAGTATAAACATAAAGGCAGTACTGTGGTACTAGTATAAGAATAGTTAGATTAATAAAATAAAAAATCTGGAAATAACAAAATGTCAAAATTTAGTCTATGATAAAGAAGATGAGGGGGAAGATACACTGTAACACAAGTGGTGTTGGGACTAATGGTTAACCATATGGAAGAAGATAAAATTAGATCCATTCACGCCATTCACCAGAATAAATTGCAGTGGATCAGATTGAGTTGCCAAGCAAATGAGAACTATAGTTTTTTAATTAAAATGGGTGAATTTCTCTTTAGTTTGAAAGTGAGAAAACATAATTCAAATTTTTAAAAAGATAAATTTGACTAAATAAGCTTTTTTTTTTTTTTTGACAGAGTCTTGCACTTCTCGCCCTGGCTGGAGTGCAGTGGCGCAATCTCAGCGCACTGCAACCTCCGCCTCCCTGATTCAAGTGATTATCCAGCCTCAGCCTCCAGAGTAGCTGGGATTATAGGTGCCTGCCACCATGCCCAGCTAATTTTTATGTTTTTAGTAGAGATGGGGTTTCACCATTTTTGCCAGGCTGATCTCGAACTTCTGACCTCTGGTAATCTGTCTGCCTCAGCCTCCCAGAGGGCTGGGATTACAGGAGTGAGCCACCACGCCGGGCTAAGACCAAGTTCTTATGAAAAACAAGAAAAAAGATGATAAACTGAGGAAAATTATTTGTTACTTACATCGCAGACACAGGTTTCTTATCCTTCGTGTATAGATTGTATAATAAGACATAGCAAAAATAAAAATCATGCTGAGATACTACTCATCTTTCAGATTGGCAGAAACCCAAAATTGGCAAGGCTTTGGGGGCAAACAAAGCACTCTCTTACATTACTAGTGAGGATACGTCAAAGTACAACTCCTGGAGTGGGGCAGTGGTGCAAATTTGGTGATATCTAGCAAAATTATTTATGCTCTTAACATTCACCTAAGCAATCTCCCATATAGAAATCTACCCAAAGATATAGTAGCAGAAATACAGACTTATGTGTGAGTATATTCTGTACAGTACTCTTTACTAATAATGGAAACCTAATAGGAAATTGGTTGAATAGAATATTAACCAGCTGTGTCACTAGGAAAATAAGGGAAAATCTCTATATACTGCTTTAGAGTTATCTCAGGTTGTATTGTTAGAAAGACAAAAGCAAAGTGGAAGGAAGTATCCATAGTATGCTACCATATATCAAAGAAGAAGGGATGTGTATGTGTTTGCTTACATTTTTAAGAGTAGAGTAAAGGAAACACTGATACGGTTTACCTGTTACCTACTGGAGGTAGGAGGAAGTGGGTGGGAAATAAAGCCCATCTCTGAAATTCAAAAGCAGAATGTCACAAGTACACCTGTATTTCAGGTAGTTGGCTAATTATAGAAGAATAATTTCAGGTGACTTTAAAGCACAGTGATTTTGCTTTATGTATTTAATGGAATATCTTAAGGAGATAAAATTGCAAAGAAATCTGAAACTTGAATCATTTAATGATCATAGTGTGTTGTTTTTAGATGATTGCATATGTATAGAGGACAATACATATTAATATTGTTAGAACCCAGTTTTTCAGCATGAGAAAAAATAGTTGTTATGAAATCAAAGTGAAAACCATGCATCCTAAATCTGAATTGGAAATATGCATTTTCTGAAGGAGAGTACCACCTAGAAATAGTTACAAAAAAGCGACAATATAATAATTGGTACTCCCTAGTACCCAGATTAATGTCTCTTAAATACCATTTCCCACTCAAAGAAATCAGGGCTTCTTCAAAAAAGGCTGACTAAAATTTGGGGCAGGGAATATACTAGATGACCTTGGAACATCTTTTTATGCCTAAAAGCAAACAAGGAAGTAGACCAAGCCCACTAGCCATAGCAAAAAGATCCAGCTTGAAGGGCTTACCTTGGTCAAATATGGCACACTTTGAGCATTGATCAGAATAACTGTGCTGGATTAAAACCCATCATAAACATATTTTAAAATCTGTGATTTCATAATGATTGTATTCCCTTTGCTCTAGGTAGCAGAGTATCAGAATGTTGTTGTTTTCGTTTTTTTTTTTTTTTTTTGAGACAGAGTCTCGCTTTTTCGCCCATGCTGGAGTGCAGTGGCATGGTCTTGGCTCACTGCAACCTCTGTCTCCCAGGTTCACACCATTCTCCTGCCTCAGCAACCTAAGTAGCTGGTACTACGGTCACCCGCCACCATGCCAGGCTAATTTTTCTTTCTCTTTCTTTCTTTTTTTTTAAGTAGAAACGGGGTTTCACCGTATTAGCCAAGATGGTCATGATCTCCTGACCTCGTGATCCGCCCGTCTCGGCCTCCCAAAATGCTGGGATTACAGGCGTGAGCCACCGTGCCCGGCCGATGTTTTTTTTTTAAACCCTTATTGGCTACCTTTGGGAGGACTCTGGGACCAACTCATCATCCTGAAAATATACACAAAAAGGGAATGAATCAAACGTTTATTCTGTACCTTACCTGTACAAATTATGTTTCAGGGTAACGAAATGCTTAATATGGAAAAATTCTTATTTATGGAACTTCAAATAATACATGGGAAGGAATGATACCATCATTTTGTAACCTCTAATGAAATAATAGGTTTAGGTTTTAAAAAATCAGTGGTTGCTAAAAACCATTGGGTGAAAATAATCTAAAGTGGATATAATAGGTTTGCCACATCTGCACCACTGATCCATCCTTATCATGAAGACAGTCATCTTGTGCCTTCTGTCCTCATGTAGTGCCACCAGTGAGGTATTCTTGCCAAAAATTGTGATTAGGCCTCTATATTCGAACTTGTTTACAGAAATCAAGAAATGGAAAAGCATGCTATATAGTAATATGGGGATGCAATCAGCAAAGTCCAGGCTGTAGAAAAGTCTATGAGGCAAATGACAGTTTCTTTGACAAATAAATGACAAGGAAAAAACAAAGGGGGAACCTGTGTATTAAAACAGTGGTCCTCAGAGTGCTGGCATGAATCAAAAGTCACTGGGAAGGCTTGTCAAAACACAGATTGCTGGCTTCATCCCATAGTTTCTCATTCATTAGCCCTGGGTCAGGGCCCGTGAATTTGCATTTCTAAAACGTTGCTAAGTGCTCTTCATCCTGATGATCCAGAAACCGCAGAACCATGTTATTAAAGTCTTGGATTATGAGTCAAATACAGTGCATGGACCTTGTTTGGATTCTGTTTTGAACAAGCCAATTGTAAAAATAATAATAATTCCCTCGATAATAGGGAAGTGTAGGCATGGGATGGACTTTTGATAATATTAAGGAATTGGTAAATTTTGATAGTGTAATCATGGTATTGTAATTATATTTTTCTTTTTTTAAAGAAGACCCCATCTTTTTAGAAATACATGTTGAAATTATGGGTAAAATGCTATATTGTTCACTTGAACATAATTGGCGCTGAAAAGTAGTTGAGGATAGAGGTAAAAAAAAAGCTTGGGGCCAGGTTTTGTCAATTGGGAAGAACGCAAGTGATGAGTACACAAGGATTCATTATCTGTATTAATTTTTCTACTTTTCTATGTTTATGGAAATTACCTTCTAAATGTAAAATATATGTTTGGAAACATAAAAATATATTCCTAAATAACTCATGACTTAAATGTAAGTCACCATAGAAATTACACGTTTTTGGAATAGAACAGTCATGAATTATACTATTTCAAAACATGCAGGATGCAGGTAAAGCAGGACTTAAGGGTAAATTTATTGACTTAAGTCTTCCAAAAAAAGATTGAAATGAATTAAGTTCAACTCAAAAGTTAGAAAATGAAATACAGAAAAGCTGGAGGGAAAAAAATAAAAGCAGAAAAAATGGAAATAAGTTAATAATGCGGTCATCTTATATTAACAGGTAGCTGAGAAGATTGGATTGAACCAAGGCATTATTCTGAGAGAGACTGGTCTGTAATTTTCCTCTCTGTAATATGCTTAGTTCTGTCTCGGTGCTATGCTAGCCTGATAGAAGAATTGGGCAGTCCTGAGCCAGGTATGGTGTTTGCCTGCAGTCTCAGCTACTTGAGAGACAGACAGTAGGATTGTTTGAAGCCAGGTGTTTGAGGCCAGTCTGGGCAACATAGTAAGACAGAAAAGGAAAAAAAAAAAAAAGTGTGGTAATCTAAAGAGAAATTAATAGTAGGACTTCTCTATTGTCTTAAATAGTATCTGCCTCAGTGAGTAACTACTCAATTTATGTAGAAATGGCTCAGTATTTTTTCAGCACACACTTCGTACCAGATGCTGTGCCAGGTATTGAGGACACATAGATGACAAGTATATGGCCCATACTCTGGCACTCAGTCTGAGGGAGCATATAAATTTGTAAACAAAAAATTAGAATCGGGCAGGAAACATCAGTAGACAATATGGAAACGTTCCCAGGCAATTCCTTGAGAGAAGACAATTTTTAATGTATAGGATGGATTCAGCCTTGTGAGGTTTTTGCTCAGGTAGTTTCCAAGAAGAAATGGCATTTACCAAGCAGCCAGTCTGTTATAATGGGACACATTAAAAATCACGAGGAGTTTGCTGTGTGACTGGGAGACCATTAAGTTATAAGAGCTGTCAGTGTATGTTATTTAGGATTTTTGTAGCAAGGTTTATATGAGAGATTGGCCTGTAATTTTCCTTTCTTTTAATATCCTTGTATGGTATCAAGGTTATGCTGGCCTTATAAGTGTTGGAAAATATTCCATTCTTGTTATGCTCTGGAAGAGATTGTGTAAGATTGGTGTTATTTCTTCCTTGAATGACTACAAAGTCATTGGGACCTGGGGTTTTCTTTAGTCATTGTGTACTAAACATTTAGTAGAAACAGTGACCCAAAATTTCAACTTAAGTTGAATATGTATCTGAAAAGGTTTATTATTTTTACTAATATTTTCACATAAAACTTCCCTCTGCCCACTGAGGTTAATCCACAGTTTGATCAGTGTTGTATCAGTGACAGAAATTCACTAGTATGAAAACCCAGTCCATTTCTGACCACCAAATAGTGTATTACAGCTTCACAATTTTTTTTTTTTTGCTATCTAGACTTTGTGCTGTGGGTACCATGGTGTCAAATGAGACAAATCTGTGTCATCCGAATACTTGTGACCTCAACTTGATATGAGCAAGCATCATATCATTTTAATCTACTTGCTTTATTGGGATGTGTATGTGGATATATTAAGGGCTGATTATTTTCATGGGCTTTGCTGCTTGGAATGCTTTGTCTTAGTTTTTGTGGATGAATTTTTAATTACATTTTTATATTTCATAAGAAGTAATGAATTTACGTCATTCACACTTCAGAAGTTATAAAAAAGGTTCTCCAACTTTGTCCTTTAGTCACCTACTTTCCCATCTCTGGAACCAAAAGATGTTAGTTGCTTCTTAGCTCTTCATCAATTTTTATATCCTCTGAATATGCAATATATATTCACTCCCACTCTCTCCCCCCCCCTTTTTTTAACACTTTACCTTGCTTTTAATTTAGTAAGTCCTTAGAAACTATTCCTTATCATCATTGCATGTTAAAACTACCTCTTGTTTCTTTTCTCGTATGACTTCCTTGTATCTTGTGACAACAGTGATAATAAATTAATGTAGTCATTGTAATATTGATGGATTTTTAGGTTATTTCCAGTCTTCCTGCCCAAAAAAGCTACATTGAATATCCCAAATTGCTTTTGAATAATTAAATTATCATTTTCTCTTCCTTCGCTAGTTTTTTAGGACAGATTTTTTTTTTTCTTTTCATTTCAGCCATGAACCAGAGAATCAGTCAGAGTGCTCCAGTGAAACAGCCACCACCCCTGGCTCCCCAGAGCCCACAGGGAGGCGTCATGGGTGGCAGCAACTCCAACCAGCAGCAACAGATGCGACTGCAGCAACTACAGATGGAGAAGGAGAGACTGCGGCTGAAACAACAAGAACTGCTTCGGCAGGTGAGGCCACAGGTTAGAAACCAGCCTTCCACTTTTTGGGGTTTGTTTTCTTAAAGTTGGGCAGATTGCATTTTAACATGTATTAGTTACAGAAGAATGTTGTCTTTGTAAAACTGAGCGACACAGAAGCATTCTATCCAGCCCTGTCCTTGTCTTAGTTTCGTGACTGTGAATGGCCTTTGATCAAGTTACAAGGGATGTGACTTGGAAACCTGTATCATGAAGAGCTGTTTTGGTCATGGTCATTGCAATTGAGCAAAAAGTGAAGGAAGCAAGGATGATTTCTCTAACCTACATGGAATTGTGGATTGCTGTTTTTCTGAGGATTTCACTAAAGGGGAAATTCTAGAACATCACTTGGGAGAAAATATCCTTTATTAATAACTTACGTGGTGGGATACACCAATATGACATTTCTCGAATGACAAATATACTTCAGTATTACCGAATCTAAGAATTTTCATTTAAAACAAAATAAACATTACCTTTGGCCAGGGGCGGTAGCTCACGCCTGTAATTCTAGCACTTTAGGAGGCCAGAGTGGGCAGATTACTGGAGGCCAGGAGTTCAAGACCAGCCTGGACAACTTAGCGAAACCCCGTCTCTACTAAAAATAGAAAAATTAGCCAAGCGTGGTGGCACACACCTGTAATCCCAGCTACTTGGGAGGCTGAGGCACAAGAATCACTTGAGCCTCAGAGGCAGAGGTTCAGTAAGCCAAGATTGTGCCACTGCGCTCGAGCCTGGGTGACAGAGCGAGACTCTGTCTCAAAAAACAAAAAGTTATCTTCAAGTTTAGAAGATGCCAGTGTGCTTTAAAATGACCTGCTTATGGATGTTTTTTTATGTTGGGAAAAGTAGGACATAGCAGTAGAGAGCTTGAAGCCCTTTAATCACCATTTCCATCAGCTTTCTTCTAGAAGGTACTATTGGTCTTTATGTTCCTAATATGTATAATTAATGTCAACATTAATTTTTACTTATTTCAGAGTGGTTAAATCTAAGTTCAGATATTGGGGATAAGGTCTTTTGTTAAACAGTGTAGATATTTTTTAAATTTCTATATAAAATTTTTTTGAATAGATAATAGAAACATGGTATAATGGTGATAAATGTACAAAAGGTGAAAATACACTCAAAATAAGAGCTTTTCCCTGTTTTTCTGGTTCTCTCCTATGGGGCCTAAATAACTATGAGTTTCTTAGGTTTTTTGTTTTTTGTTCATTTTTCCAGAGATATTCTGTTTACATACATAAAATACATGTATCTATGCTGTTTTTTCCCCCACCTAAATCACAGCATGCTAAGTATAGACATTTAAAAATCATCATACTTGGCCAGGCACGGTGTCTCATGGCCCATGCCTCTAGTCCCAACACTTTGGGAGACTGAGGCAGGAGGCTTGCTTGAGCCCAGGAGTTCGAAACCAGCCTGGGCAACATGGTGTGAGACCCTGTCTCTAAAAAAAACAACAACCCTCTACATTTCTGTTACCGGGAAGTAGGCACTTAAAGGTCTGGTTTTTTTTTTTTTTTTAAGGGCTATATTTTAAAAGTATCTCTTGAGTGTCAGTGAAAATATATGAACTCAGTACTACCTGAACTCTGATTTGGGGTTTGAGGAACTGGTATTTAAGGAGTTAAATTAAGCCATAGCTTCTGAGACAGGCTCACCTTTAAACTGTGCTTTGTTGGTAATCTGTCCCTACAACTCTAGTGTGATTGACATCAAAGGTAAACCCTGATAGAAGGAGTAAGACAGTACGTGCCAACATATGATGTCAGCAACTTTTTGGGGCTCAGAAAATCATGCTACAAAATATGGTTCTTTGACAGACTAAACTAAGGAAGCAGCCTCAAGTTCTCTCCCAAAGCATGGGATGAGGTTGTTCTTTGAAGTTCCTTTATCTACCTAGAAACCAGACCCCCCAAAAAGGAATACAATTGCTGTTGATCCCCTCCCCAAAATTTCATTAACCAGAGAAGACTGAAACTTGTATGACAAAGGAAAAGACTAAAAATTAAATATCACACCTAGAAAGCTCAGAGGAACTTTGCCCAGACTATTGTCTGTTCTCAGATCCCATTCAGTTTCCAAAGAGAATTATTTACTAACCATTGTCTGAGCACTAGGCCCATTCATTCTGTCTAAAAATCATTTACTGCCCTTCAAAATGGCCTCATTTCCCTCATGTTCCCTTCCCCTGTGAAGAAGGGTATTATGTAGTATCTGGAACTTACTCGGTTATTGGGTAATCATTCTCTTGCAATTTCCCCCATGCTTGGGTACCTTAAATAAATTTGTATGCCCTTTTCTCCAATTAATTTGTCTATTAGTTCATTTTCAGCGAAACTTTAGAGGGCAGAGGGGAAGTTTTCCTTTTGGCCCCTATAAAGTGATCCTGAAAGAAATGTTTATCTGACGTAAAAAAGATGGAGAAAAGAAGCATTATTGTACCTCTGACTTTCTAACAAATTACCATAAAGAAGAAGATTTTTCACCTGCTATTGTTAGAACACGGTAGAACCGTCAAAAATATAATTATGTGGCTAATAGAAAAAAATAAAGCAATTTAAAAATGTGTTATGTAACCTATTTTCATTGTTTTTCATTTTGTTGTTACCGAGTAGTAGTTGTTCTGAGTAAATACAGGTCTCAATTTCACTATGAATAAAAACTGTCAAAGTCAAAAAACTAAAAAAAAAGTTATTTAATTACTAATGTTAAAATCACACTGTTTTTAAGATAATTTGTAAAGTCTAGAAATGGGGCCATTCGCCATTTTGTTTTATGCCATAGATCATCCTGGGGTTTTTTGGTGGGCAAACGCTGCTATTTGTAAAACTCTACTTTCAAAGAATTTCCCTAAATCTTAATTCTCAGTCTTACTCTGGGTGATGGGTCCTGGACAGAATAGCTTCACTTCCTTTAAAGGTAACTTCTTTGTTTCATCTTTACTACCTACTGTGTCATCTTTTCTTATGTTAAAGTTGACAGACCTGCTCTATTCTCATACTAATAGACTATTTTTTGGATTTTTTTTTAAGTAATCACAATGAATTCAGTGTATCTTAAGTCTTTTGGCTTCCTGTGAAGTTCTTCCATTGATAGTTTATCTTACCACTGAAACATCAAATATATTGTATCTGCTTTATCTAATACTCAGAAGCAAAGAACCTACGTGACCAATATCAAATTTTTTTTAGTTCTGACACCTAGTCTTGCTGTCCTATCCTCAATGCTGTTAAAAACTTCTGAGGTTCCAGTTTTGTTATGTGGTGACTCCATTGGCTCCTGTCTTCCTCAGTCTGCTGCTTCTTGGGTAGCTTGGGAATTCTGTGCTATGGTGATATGTCTGGATACAATTTGTAAGTCAGCCTACACAGCCAGACCATGTGGCTTAAAGTAATTTTTATCCATCTTATTTTTTACTCTTAGGCAATGCGGAATATCAATCCCAGCACAGCAAATTCTCCAAAATGTCAGGTAGGCTCTTATCTGATGTTTTAGCACTGGAAAAAAAAAAAGATACTAAATTAGGAAAGATAAACTTACATTCCAGGGTCCTATCCTTATTGGACATTAGCCCAGAGTATAACTTTGAGCCATCTTTGATACTGAGGTTAACATCGCCCTTCCAAGAAAGTCTACACAGTCTGCTCCCTCCCTGCTCCTCCTAGGGAGTTTCTGTTTATTTTGATTCCATGGAGGTCTTTTTTATTCTATATTTAAATGTATTGTGTCTCAGTTGTACATCCTATCAGCTTCTAGGTATGCCTAATTTTTATTTGAATAGCTTAAATAGTATGTGTAATGATTTAAAGGAACTAATAAATTGAACAGTAACAAAAGCAGTACTTACTTGGGTAGGCTAGTTTAGGAAATTTTAGTCACGATACTATGTGGAAGAGAAAAATTCTTTCCAGTGGACATTCTAAAGGAAAAACATCAAAATTTTCAGGAGAGGATCTGCCTGGATAGTATTTCAGGTTTTCTTGCTGGCTTTTATCAGCATTCTCTGATGAACCCCAGGGAGCCCTGGTTGTGAAGGCATCTTACTTAGAAGGAAAGATTGTGGCCATTTTTTCTTCTAACACAGGCACTTGTCTGACTTGTGGGAAGGATCTCATTCTTAAAACCAAAAAGATTTTAGGTGTTTGGGATCTGCAGATTCGAAGAAATTTGGAGCCAGAGGATCATTCCACTTCTCTTGGGGCAAAAGCAACCATAAAATGCCTCACATTCTATGTAGCTTATTCTGCACTAGGCTAAATAAGTACATTGTTTTAGAATCTGCTGTAGAAGTGGGAGTTGGCAAAATTCTGCTCATTTTGGATACTGTTAAGTTGTCCATTGGAGCACCATGATGATAAAAGTCAGATACAGTCTTCATAGAGACCGGTTAATTTTGTGAGAGGGAAAATCTCTCTTCTTCTTTATCTGTCTGATAAATGCCTCCATTCATCAAAAGACCAAGCAAGGGATAACTCATAGTAACCCATCTTCACCAAAGTCAAGCATAGACATTCTTATGATGAGGGGGCACTAATATCCCATTTGACTGTGAAGTGCAGCATAGCATTGGGTCTTTATAACATGAAGCCATTTTTTCTTTGCCGTTTCTCTGAAGTGTTTGTTTTTTTGTTTTGTTTTGTTTTGTTTTGTTTGTTTTGTCTTTTTTCATTTTTGAGACAGTCTCGCTCTGTCGCCCAGGCTGGAGTGCAGTGGCGTGATCTCAGTTCACTGCAATCTCCACCTTCCGGGTTCATGCCATTCTCCTGCCTCAGCCTCCCGAGTAGCTGGGACTACAGGCGCCCGCCACCACACCCAGCTAATTTTTTTTGTATTTTTTAGTAGAGACGGGGTTTCACCGTGTTAGCCAGGATGGTCTCGATCTCCTGACCTCATGATCCGCCTGCCTCAGCCTCCCAAAGTGCTGGGATTACAGGTGTGAGCCACCACACCCAGCCTGAAGTGTTTCTGAAAGAAGACTTTTATTCATGATAAATGAAATAGAAACTAATATAGGAGCAGAAATTAACTCAAAGGAGATTTGGATTCAGGTAAAAAGTCCTCCATGCCATAAAAATGTTGAACTTGTTTCCTTTTTTCCCAGGGTCTTATACCCTGAATCTGGTAAATAGTCAAATTCTTCTTGATCTTTGTTTCATACTTGAATAGAAAAGTAAATCCTTACTGTTATTAAAATTATCAGGAATTCTTACATTTTTTAAAATAGTAAAGCTTTAGAAAAGATGAGGCTTATTAGTAGTAAAGTTTCTAAGATGTGAAGATTAGAGGTAATTACTTAGATTTACCCAGACCACAGCAAAAAACTTGAAAGAGGTTTTTTAAAATCTTTGCATATGTTGGAGATTAAAATATTGGTTTGTTATATATGCTTTAGTTGTCAATATATAATATTTACCTGACATAATTGTGGAAAATTAACAGTTAAATGTATGAAAATCAAGTATAGGGTTATATTTGAAATAGCTCAGATCAAGAAATCTGGAGGTATTTGTATCAAGAAAGCATGTGTGTATTTTTCTCATCCTATTATTTTCTAAATAACCATAAGGTAGTTGTCAGGAAATAGATCACAAAGAAGAGTCATATCTTTTTCTTTTTTCTTCTTTTTTTTTGAGACAGAGCCTTGCTCTGTTGCCCAGGCTTGAGTGCAGTGGCGCAATCTTGGCTCACTGCAACCTCCGCCTCCCGGGTTCAAGCGATTCTCCTGCCTTCACCCTCCTGAGTAGCTGTGATTACAGGCACCTGCCACCATGCCCAGCTAATATTTTGTATTTTTAGTAGAGACGGGGTTTCACTGTGTTATCCAGGGTGGCATCTCCTGACCTCGCGATCCACCTGCTTCGGCCTCCCAAAGTGCTGGGATTACAGGCGTGACCCACCATGTCTGGCCAGAAGAGTCATATCTTAAGTGAAGATAGCTTTAAATAGTGTTTCTCAGAATAATCAAGAAAGCTAGAAAGGGTTTTTCAGTCCCAAAGAACAGAGGGTATAAAGACATCATTCAATATCTGAACACCAGACACTGTTGTTCAAAGTTACTGGTTTTTTAAGTTATACTTTTCTAATAGATATTAATGCAGCTGAGTTAGCAAGGAATAGTGAGAGCAGTGTCATTGTCTAATGACACATATACCTCATATGCTGTGGGATGTGGAAAACCACCAAACTTCACAATGCTTATGAATTACTTCAAAAGCTGTCTTTAAGTACTTCCAGCAGGATTAACAAATCACGTGGCTGTTGTAGGGTGCTAACGTCAGTATGGGTGAGCTTAATGAAAAATTCCAAGATCCATGGCCCAAGTGATACTGAATTGTAAAATTTTGAAAAAACTTTAAAGGCATTTATATATCTTCATAGTTAAATATGGAAATTATCACCTTAATTTATTACACTGTGTTGGCAGAATTTTGGAAAAATTCATCCTTACAGAGCTTAACTTTTTATTTTTATTTTGAGATGAAGTTTTGCCCTTGTTGCCCAGGTTAGAGTGCAATGGCGTGGGTGATCTTTGCTCACCGCAACCTCTGCCTCCCAGGTTCAAGTGATTCTCCTGCCTCCGCCTCCCAAGTAGCTGGGATTACAGGCATTCACCACCATGCCCAGCTAATTTTGTATTTTTGATAGAGATGGGGTTGCTCCATGTTGGTTCAGGCTGGTCTCGAACTCCCAACCTCAGGTGATCTGCCCGCCTCAGCCTCCCAAAGTGCTGGGATTACAGGTGTGAGCTACCGCGCCCGGCCAAAGAGCTTAACATTTTAATTTTATTTTGATTACTTACGATTTTTATGTTTCAAAAGCAATTTCCATTCTCAGAAGAAACTTTTTGAAACTGTAAACATCTTTGCTTTGTGAGATTGAGCAGTTAATGCTATTTTCTAGTCGTATCTCTGTCACACATCAGTGCTCACTTGTAAATTGGAGAGACCTTTAGAGCGAGTGGGTTTAGGAATGCACTCTAGCTTCTGTTTCAAGGTCTTTTGAGAGAAGCACTTTGAGGAAAGATAGTCCCCCTCGAGTGCGAACACTTCTACCTTCTCTTGTGCTTAAGAATATGGTTCTTGGACTGGGGGCGGTGGCTCACGCCTGTAATCCCAGCACTTTGGGAGGCCGAAGCGGATGGATCACGTGAAGTCAGGAGTTTGAGACCAGCCTGGTCAACATGGTGAAACCCTGTTTCTACTAAAAATACAAAAATTAGCTGGGTGTTGTGACAGGCGCCTGTAATCCCAGCTGCTCAGGAGACTGAGGCAGGAGAATCGCCTGAACCCGGGAGGCAGAGGTTGCAGTGAGTCCAGATCGTGGCATTGCATTCTGGCCTGGGCGAAAAGAGCAAAACTCCATCTTTTAAAAAAAAAAAAAGAATTTGGTTCTTAGTATCTGGGGTTCCCTAGTACCTATGAGATAAGTTTAAACTCTGCAACTGGCTCATGGTCTGTGGTCAGTAGCCTTCTCACTCACTGATTTCAGTTAAGCCAGTAACTCTTCCATTAGCTAGGTGCACTCTGCTACCTTGTTGCTGTTACTCTGCTCACAAGCTTTTCCCCATAATAAGAACCTTGCTTATACCCTTTCTTACCAGTAAAGATTCTTCATTTCTCTTTTTTTTTTTTTTTAACCTTTTTTTTTTTCTTTTTTTATTATACTTTAAGTTCTAGGGTACATGTGCACAACATGCGGGTTTGTTACATATGTATACATGTGCCATGTTGGTGTGCTGCACCCATTAACTCGTCGTTTACATTAGGTATATCTCCTAATGCTATCCCCCCCCTTCATTTCTCTTTTAAGGCTTTGGGTGAGATTAATTCCCAAGTGCCCTTATGAGAATTCTTGAGGCAGGGCACAGTGGCTCACACCTGTAATCCCAGCACTTTTAGAGGCCGAGGCAGGCAAATCACCTGGGATAAGAAGTTCGAGATCAGCCTGGCCAATATGGTGAAACTCTGTCTCTACTAAAAATAGAAAAATTAGCTGGGCTTGGTGGCATGCACCTATAGTCCCAGCTACTCAGGAGGCTGAGGTGGGAGGATGGCCTGAGTCTGGGAAGTTCAGTGAGCTGAGATCGTGCCACTATACTCCATCCAGCCTGGGTGACAGTGAGAGTGCCTCAAAAAAAGAAAATTAGAGAATTCTTGAAACTACTCAGAAATAAGAACAATACTGCTGTATAAAGACATCTTAACTCAGTAGCCAGTGTAATTCCAATTTAGGTGGTCAAAAGTGTGATATGGGATTACTTTTGTATTTGGTCAAGTAATTGCTTCAATCTGTATAGAAATTACAGTATAAATATTTTGCAACTATTGAATAATGTGTAATTGCCTTTCCTTATGGGTGGTAATGAATAGACACCAGGGTCAGTCACTGGTTTAATGAATGACAAAGCCCACAGTATTGCTGTTGAGGATATTGTACTACACCATTACCTCTCAGTAGTGAAGAGGTTCAGATGTTTACAGTTGTAGTTAGTGAGAACAGACTAATACCATTGTTCTGACCTTTATGAAAACAATTGCCAACAACCATTGTGTTTCCTGAATTTAGTAAAAGTAAAATATTTGGCGTTTTTCCCTTCAAACTGTCTTTCATGTTAGCTTTTCAAAACCCTGTTAACACTTTTTCTAACATTATCTTTCTCTTTGAAAGATACTATCTTTCTCTTCTAATATTAAATAAATCATGGATTTTTTGAATGTTTTCCAATGGATATATTATATATATATATATATTTTTTTTTTTTTTTGAGACGGAGTCTCGCTCTGTTGCCCAGGCTGGAGTGCAGTGGCCAGATCTCAGCTCACTGCAAGCTCCACCTCCCAGGTTCACGCCATTCTCCTGCCTCAGCCTCCCGAGTAGCTGGGACTACAGGCGCCTGCCACCTCGCCCGGCTAGTTTTTTGTATTTTTTTAGTAGAGACGGGGTTTCACCGTATTAGCCAGGATGGTCTCGATCTCCTGATCTCGTGATCCGCCCGTCTCGGCCTCCGAAAGTGCTGGGATTACAGGCTTGAGCCACCGCGCCCGGCCTTATATTTTATTTTTAATGGGTATGTTGAAAACTTTGTATAAGAGGGAAGATTTAGCCTCACACCCTGCACACTTTTAACTGGCTATTTCATTTGTTTTTTCACTTGTTTTTTCATTTGTTATTTCACTTGCCTCTTCCTTGTTATTTGAACAGTGCCATAGTAACTTTGAGACCATGATTAAGTAATACAGATTACAAAAGGCCTAATTCCAGAAGTCTGTGAGAAAGAGTGTAGAATCCAAGGATAATGCTAGGGAACACCAAACTGCCATCCTGTTTTGGATGTGACTTTTCAGAGTTTAAGATTATCATATAGTTCTCATAACTGTCCCCAAATCCATGTGTATACTTTTTTTAATCAAAGAAGTTGTTCTGAAATTAAAGCTTCTTTGGTAAATGGCATAAACGTTAAAAAAACATAAAGCATTGGCTCAGTGTTTTAATGACTTTAGAAATAATAAAATGTTCTATTATAGTTTAAAGCTGTGTTGGAAAATGAGGTATGGCAAGACCTCTATCTTAAACAGTTGGAAGAAATGGCATTTTTTTCTGTTTTTAGAATTGTTGACATAAACTGCTATCACTAAGGCAAACTATTTACAAGGCATGTGTTTTCAGAGTTATTCTCCGTTTCTAAATTTGGATTTTTAGTTCACTAAGTGAGTCTTCCTTAAACAAATTGATTACCACCCTCCCTGCAAAAAACCCTTATTCCCATGCCATATATCATCCAGAAACGGATACTCTTGTGTAATGCAGTATTTGCTAAAGACAGAATAGCTTTAAGAAAGTAACATTGACTAGGTAGCTCCCCAAGTCATTAATTCTTATTTTATCTATTTATTTATTTTTTTGAAACGAAATCACCCAGGCTGGAGTGCAATGGCATGATCTTGGCTCACTGCAACCTCCACCTCGTGGGTTCAAGTGATTCCCCTGCCTCAGCCTCCCAAGTAGTTGGGATTACAGGCGCATACCACCACGCCCAGCTAATTTTTTTGTATTTTTAGTAGAGACAGGGTTTCACCATGTTGGTTAGGCTGATCTCGAACTCCTGACCTCAGGTGATCCACCCGCCTTGGCCTCCCAAAGTGTTGGGATTACAGGCATGAATCACTGCTCCTGGCCTATGTTAATATTTTTATATGCAATGAATATAGTATGTTTCATTGGGTTCAATAAGGAAAATAAAATAGTGTTGATATTTAAGGAAATTGCTAGACATGGGGTAGGGAAATTGCATATATTTATATAAGAAAATAAGCCATCCTTTTTCTCCCCTTCTTAACAATATGTCTTTGTAGTTCAGTCTTGCCAAAATAAACAACCTCTACCTCCCACACAGTCACGCGTGCATGAGTGTGCCCACACTCAGATAACGAAGGTTTCAGGAGACAGATCTTAGAAGTGAAATGGAAGTTTCGGAATGTATCCTACTCCATGTTTTAGCGAGTCAGATTATGAAGGAGAATGACCATGAAGTTAGACAATTGAGAAAGAGTTTTCTCCTATAAGGTGTCCTGCTTCTAGGGAGAAACAGTTAAATCATGTGTTTCCATCGTGAGTAAGTGTTATAATTCCTTGTATTCTTAGCAAAGGATTGTAAATGTAAAAGGGAAGTTACCATAGGAAACTTAAGAATTTTAGATGTAAAATAGTGAAAATTTGTTTCAGGGTTATCTAGACATTTTGCTAGGTACTTTCAAAAAATAATATGGATAAGCATGAAGTCAAATTAATCTGAATTTTTAATCAAAAATATTTTATATAAATTCTCCATTTTATTGCATTTAAAAATAAGCCTGTATATATCTTACACCTGTGTAAAAGAATGCCCAGTTATATTTCAATAGAGTAATTTTATCAAAACACATTTTCAGTGAATATCAACATTATTTCATAATTGGGTAAATCTGGCATAGCTCTTTTGTAGACAATCCAGTTATATCCTGAGCCATAAGCCTTGGGACATAATTGGATTGTCTACAAAACTGATTTTAGTTCAAACCTTTCATGTTGAAAGTTACCTCTATCTCTAAGAAGTTTTTGGATTATTTTATCCTGAACACAATGCCTAAAATTAGAATACTGGACTAAAAATACAAGTTTGTTAAACTTCTGTTTTCCCAAAGGTAACTAGGATAAATAGTTTGACAAACTTTCAAAACTTCGGAAATAAGTTACAGGAAATTCAGCCAAAACATAATCATGCTTCTGTTCTGTATTTCAAAGGTCAAATAGTTTTTTCTAACTGAAGCAAGTATTTTTAGCCATTTTCTTCTGTAATAATAGAAAAATGTGGTAGCTTTTCCCATTGAGCTTGTAAATCTTAGCTAATCTGGGACGCATTTGGAGTCAGAGCTATCTGTGCTATAAGTAAAACTCAGGGTCCCAGTTTGTTCTGTAGGAAACTTTGCAGGGTGGTTCATAAAAGAAAACAAGAGTTTGCCTGCTTTATTTAGTGGACTTTTATGGAACCAAGACCTAGCCATAAGCCATTGACTCTTACATTTCCCTCCTCTCATGTAAGTAGCAATATAATTTCCCAGAAGGCAAAAAAGATGCTAAGATCATGTATTTTTGGTAGTTAAGGTATTTTGGCCTTACATAAAATTGATGCCTTGATCCACATCATTTAGAAAAATAATGAGAAAGGCAGTAAAAGTAGTCAGTAGTCTGGAAACACTTAGAATATTTTTAGGGTTTTTAAAATTTTTTAGAGTATCCAAGAGAAACGAAAGCGTGTGTCTACACAAAGCCAAAATGTAGAAACCACCCAGATGACTAGATAAACAAATGTAATATATTCCCACAGTGGAATACTAGTTAGCAATAAAAAGGAATGAGCTGTGTGAATATAACATGAATGAATCCCAAAGTTATCACACTAAGTGAAAAAGTACATGCTGTAAGATTTTATTTTAGAAAATTCTAGAAAATACCAACTAATCTATAATGACAAAAAGCAGATCATTAGTTTCTGAAGGTTGAAGTAGGGAAGGTGAGAAGTAGTGGGAGAAAATTTTAAGGATGATTTTTCTTTCTTTCTTTCTTTTTTTTGAGACCGAGTTTCGTTTTTATTGTCCAGGCTGGAGTGCAATGGCGCAGTCTCGGCTACCACAACCTCAGCCTCCCAGGTTCAAGTGATTCTCCTGCCTCAGCCTCCCGAGTAGCTTGAATTACAGGCGCCCACCACCACACCCAGCTAATTTTTTGTATTTTTAGTAGAGACAGGTTTCTGCATGTTAGTCAGGCTGGTCTTGAACTCCCAACCTCAGGTGATCTGCCCACCTCAGCCTCCCGAAGTACTGGGATTACAGGTGTGAGTCACTGCACCTGGCTGAGGATGATTATCTTGATTGTAGTGGCAGCTTCACAGGTGTATACACATTTCAAAACTCATCAATTCATGTACTTTAAAATTTATTGTACATCAGTTATCTATCAATAAAACTTTTCGAAATTTACTTGGAATATCTAATCACCTGTAACTGAAAGTTTCAAAACTCAGCTAAGTATTTATACCTTTAGTATGCTATCCATAATCTGCATATATGTTATTTGTATCATTGGCCTTGTTACATTATAGAGTCATCCCCTAGGGGATTGGTTCCAGGAATCCTCACGAATACCAGAATCCTCAGATGCTCAAGTCCCTTGTATAAAACGGATACTATTTGCGTATAACCTACATACATCCTCCTGTATACCTTAAATCATTTCTAGATTACTTACAATAATACAATGGAAATGCTGTGTAAAAGCTGTTATACTGTTATAACTGTGTTGTTATTCTGTATTGGGAATAATGGCAAGAAGAATAGTCTGTGTATATTAAGTACAGACACAGCCTTCCATTTTTCTTCTCGAATATTTTGATCCATACTTGGTTGACTCCATGGATGTAAAAGGGTGACTATATTTGTTTTCATGCCAAATTCCTCCCTCTTTGATTAATAATACACTCTCCTGCCACCAGTAAGTAAAGTGTCTTTTTTAATTGATTCTTTCAAGTCTAATTTAGGTGAATCCTTAGGTTAGTTATTCTTAGTCATGGCTCAAATATAGGTTTAATGAGAAAAGTGTTTCCGTAGCCCTTCAAAGGGTCAGATATCTCCTTAGGTAACATGGAATGATTTCCCTGCTTACTGACATCTCTAAGTTATCTTTCTTTATAAATTTGCATAGTTGGTTCTGCAGTGTGTGCTGACATAGAAATTCAGTTGTTAAATGAAGTAAAAAGTAAAAATTTCATGGCTTTTAACAAACATAGTGGCCAATTTCAAAGCATCAAAAACATGGAGAGTCTAGTCTACACAGGATACTAGTTTTAACCTAATAAAAAGTCAGAATTTTATTTAAAGGCTAAAATAAAAAGTTATAAAAATAATATGAAAATTACAGCCAATTGGCCGGGCGCGGTGGCTCAAGCCTGTAATCCCAGCACTTTGGGAGGCCGAGACAGGCGGATCACGAGGTCAGGAGATTGAGACCATCCTGGCTAACACGGTGAAACCCCGTCTCTACTAAAAATACAAAAACTAGCTGGGCGAGGTGGCGGGCGCCTGTAGTCTCAGCTACTGGGGAGGCTGAGGCAGGAGAATGGCGTAAACGCGGGAGGCGGAGCTTGCAGTGAGCTGAGATCTGGCCACTGCACTCCAGTCCGGGCGACAGAGCAAGACTCTGCCTCAAAAAAAAAAAAAAAAAGAAAAGAAAATTACAGCCAATTTAGTTATTTTACTTATGACCTACAGGTTAGTGTTACATATTTGTTGTGCTACAAACATGAGCATACCTTCTCTGATCAAAAGCAAATGAAAGTCTTTAGGATATTCTCAAATACTCCCATGTTTTGTCACAGAACCCTTGCCATCAGCCTCATCTGGAGCCTATAATTGTATTCATTTTAAAGGTTGTTGTTAAATACATCCTCATATTTTAAGAGCAATATAGATTCTTCAAGGAATTATAAGTTGTTTTATGCTCCAAAGTAATCCATTCACTCTGCCCTTAGGGGGCACAGAAAAAATAATTACAATATTGTGTGATAAGTGCTGTGTTCAGGGTGTTAAAGACATGCCATCTTTGTGTCTAATCCAATCTCAAGATTGTGATGGGATCACCATGGAGAGTTTCTTCAAGAAGATAGTGCCTTCACCAGGTCTTAAATAATATAGAAGAAAGGCATGGTATTGAGAGGATGTGTCCTCCCACAGACAGACTACAACGAGTGTAGTATCATTGTTTTTAAAGTCACTTCTCACTTTATAAGAAGAGCATGAGGAGGTGTCAAAAGTAGAAGATAGAAAAGAAATAAGAGGGACCCCCATAAGACTGCAAGAAAAGTTAAAAAGATGATGAGTGTAAATGAAGTTACTTTTGAGGAGCAGGAAGAGGTGGCAAGAGGGGCCAGAAAAATCGAAGATTATACCTGATGGCCTGTTTTTTTGTTGTTGTTGTTTTGGGTTTTTTTTGCTTGCTTGCTTGCTTGTTTTGAGACAGAGTCTCGCTCTGTCACCGAGGCTGGAGTGCAGTGGCGCGATCTCGGCTCACTGCAACCTCAGCCTCCTGAGTAGCTGGGACTACAGGCATGTGCCACCATGCGCAGTTAATTCTTTTGTATTTTTAGTAGAGACGGGGTTTCACCACGTTGGTCAGGCTGGTCTCCAACTCCTGACCTCAAATGATGCGCCCGCCTCAGCCTCCCAAAATGCTGGGTTTACAGGCGTGAGCCACCACACCTGGCCGATGGCCTCAGTGTTCTAATGTAGATGGAAAAGAAATAGACATGGACTTCACTGACTGGGCATGGTGGCTCACACCTGTAATCCTAACACTTTGGGAGGCCAATCGCTTGAGCTCAGGTGTTCAGGACCAACGTGAGCAACATATAATGTGAGACCTTGTCTCTACAAAAAGTTTTGAAGAAGAAAAAAGAAAAGAAATGGACTTCCCTGAATAGGGGCTTGAGAGAGTATGCCATATTTGGAGTAGTGACCATGAGGATGTGAGAAAGAACTGACCAGGAACGAAACAAAACAAAAAAACCAATAAATGATACTAAGGGTCCATAAACCAAAGACCATTAATTTGTAATGATAACATTCTGGATAGTTGTGTGGGTTTTGTTTTGTTTTGTTTTCCTTTTCTCTTAGCATTTCTCAGCAATCTCAGTATAAAAACGGAACAAACACGCTTTGGCATTGCTTTGGGGTTGGGATTTGCTGGGCTGAGTTAAAATTATATGTACATCAGGAATCTAAAAGGTGTTTATGGTGTTTTGAATGATCAGTCCTGAATTCAAGCTTGTAGGGAAGGAGGGAAAAAAAATAAGATACCAAAAGAGAGCTAATAGACTAGAATAGTAAGGAGAGATGGGTCTGGAGTCTCTGAGGTTGGAGGGCAGGTAGAGTGGACATGAGTTGATGCAGTAACTGGTTAGAAAAAATGTGGTGAGAAAGTAGGATAAGTGCATATAAGATTTCTGGGAGAAAAGTTTCTAAGCCAGTTCCAGGGTATGACTGACAGAATTAATGATTGAAATACAGTGATGAAGTGGTCAGTATCATTTCAGTGTAAAGGCGATCCCGGCATTTCAACAATGGGTTATTATATGGGTTTTATGTGTGGATGTCATAATTCCCATGTGATAAATGCAGTTGGAATGAAGTGAAACGCTGATCGTCGTCTCAGAACATGACTTAAGATTTTAGAATTGGTTTGGTTTCAAATAACAGGATCTTAGTGGCTGTGCACAATGGGTGAGTGAGTGGAGTGGAGATGAAGGTCACTGGAATCCAGAACGTTCAAGAAGCTATCAGGTTTAAGTGAATTGTCCATTTAATACTGAAGCATGTTGAGGCATAGAGAATACTTGGAGTGGCAAGAGACTTTGACCAGGCTCCAGAATTCTCCTGTATATAAGATGGAGTAACGAAGAGATCAGTACATTTGAGTGCAAGAAACTGTTTGCCTTGCAGGGAAGATGGGCAAACAATTTTGGCATTTGGCCAAGACCCTAGGTCCCCTCTCAGGACATTGGGGATTGTTTTTTTAATGTATAGGATTGAAAAGAAAAGGAATTTTATTGATACTGTTAACAAAATATTAAATAGAAATTTGTGATATAATGTGCTTCTTTTTAATGTATAAATAATAAGATCTAAAGCTAGGTGCAGTGGCTTACTTATACTTGTAATCCCAGCACTTTGGGCAGCTGAGGCAGGTAGATCATCTGAGCCTGGGAGGTTGAGACCAGCTGGGCAACAAGGCAAAACCCTGTCTCTACAAAAAATACAGAAAATTAGCTTGGTATGGTGGTGTGCCCCTGTGACTGTAGCTACTCGTGAGGCTGAGGCAGGAGGATTACTTGAGCCTGGAAGGTCAAGGCTGCAGTGAGCTATGATTGCACCACTGCATTCCAGATTGGGTGACAGAGTGAGACCCTGTTTCAAAAAGATTGGAAAAAAAAAAAATCTAGAAGCACATCTTGTAACATAACCACTGTAACATTGAAATAGCACTGATCATAAATGGTATTTTAAAATATTTGCAGCAACTACGATGTGATACGAGAACATCTGTATGTTCTATTGGTGAAAAGTTAGGTACAGTGAATACTAATGGTGCATACTACATTGGAGAAAATGTTGATAAAGTTAGCGAAAATTAATGTATAATTTTTTTTTTTAACCCCATCCAATTTTACCCCACTTCAGAGACTGAATTCTGTCATGGTCCACTGGTTAAGCAACTCTGGTTTAAAGGATGGTATATCCAGAAGGCATAAACCTAAAGAAAAATAAGTAGTATTTACATGCAGGAGAATTGTAGCTGAGCAGTGGCAGCGTAGAGCTAGGAGAAGCTTTCCATACTTCAGGACCCCATGGCTATTGTGGAGGTGAGGGCTGGAGATGGTGGGGCTGTGCCTCAGTGAGCAGACTTGACTCAGAAAGCTGTGTGGAAGGATGAGGGAGTTAGACCAGTATCCTTTGTGATAAGAAACTGTATGTATTCCAAATCAAACCCAAAAAGTAGAGGGAAAGGAAGCTGATAGTCTAAGTAAAGATGTTTACGATAGGTGGAGAAGCACAGTGAAAATTCTTAGAAGGGTAACAAACAGTGAACAGATAGAGAAAAAAGAGATTTAGAATAGTAATGAGGGTGCTACAGTGAGATGGGTCACAGTGAGATGAACCGTTTTTGAGGTCCTAGGCAAATACAGGCTGAAACCTGGGATGTTTGGAAACCCATGAAGGCAGGCCTTCTGGAACCATCAGAGTAGCAGCCCACAGCCTTTGCTCAGGCTTCCAGGGAGAATCCTGCTGAGAAATTGTTGGATGTCCCTGAAGACATTTTACCCCATTTTAAATATTATGTTTGTGGTGGAGAAGCCTTGGGCTTGTGTTTTTACTTCTGATGGCTTTTTTTCATTTTCCTCCTCTTTCCCTGCTAGAGAATAGAACATATTCTATCCAGCTCAGGATAGAAAAACCTGAAGTCAGAATGAGACATTTAATAGCAAAGTGTGAAATAGTGTTGGGGATTGGGGAAGGATTGATGTCTTATAGTAAAATCATCAGATGCTATTCTTCCTACTTTTTTTTCCTGTGGGTTCCAAACACAAAACCATATGAGAGTTGGTGAGTAAAAACAAACTTTAAGAATTACATTTTAAAGGCCAGACTTGCCATTCTATAATAACCCAAAGGAGGATTTGGGAGTGTCTTGCCACAGTAAGGAAAATAACACAATGAAAACAAAGTAGCAAAATGTATATGGGGGAGTGGGAGGATTAATATAACTAGACAGACTTTAAATATATGTAACTTAATTTTTAGTCATTTGAAATGGATAGAAGAATTAGGTCATTTTGATTGGGGAATGTATTAACTTTAAACTAGATGCTTTTAATCTGTTTTTAATCTGTCTGCATGGTTACTCTGATGAACGTTTTATTTCTTTAAACCTAACATTAAATATGTTAATCAGTAGATTGATTCTCTTTGGCTTTGCTTTATTTTTAATTAGGAATTAGCACTGCGTAGCCAGTTACCAACACTGGAGCAGGATGGTGGGACTCAAAATCCAGTGTCTTCTCCCGGGATGTCTCAGGAATTGAGAACAATGACGACCAATAGTTCAGATCCTTTCCTTAACAGGTTAGTGAAAGTTGCTACTGATGAATGTCTGAAAAGGATCATTGCTTTAAAATCATTCTGCTTAGTGCTTGTAATAGTTATTTGGAACATCTGTGTGGGCCAAAAACCATAGCTGTAAATGAATCTCTCTGTAAATGGCAAGTACATGCAGAGGTGAGGATTAAAAGTTGTCTCCTGTGAGAGGAAGTGAGCTGTTCAGACTTGTACAAGGGATACTTATTCAGAGTCACAACGTGTTTGCTTCTGCCTATACTGTTGACTAACAGTTACTTAAAATTACAGAATCATGAAGGAACATGTGAATGCCTTTCTGTGAAAGCAAATGAATTGCATGTTAAACCTATTTAGGATTGCATTGTAAGGATCACTGGAAGGAATTTTCCACATAGCTATTCAACCTAAAATGTTTTACCCAGCAGCACTGTAAGGCCTCATGTTCTTACGGGCTGTAGTCCAAGGAGATAAAGTGTAAGGTTGTGCCTCTTTCAAAAATGCATTAAGATTAACGGCAGTATTTGAAAATAACATAGCTTAGGGATGCTTCTTAGGGAGTTACCACAAATCCTGGGTTTCAGACAGATTGCAATATTATATAAACTGCCATTTTGAAGTCTGTAAGCTGAAACAGGTCATATTCTTTGCCTAGGAAGTCATTTAAGATTAAGATTTAACTAAAATTAATTCTTCTAGGTTGTAAAATATCTGTGGAGTTTCAAACTTTTTAAAATATGGGAATACTTTGCGCTTTGGATTCCTTTTCTAATCGATTTAAATAACACACTTTCTTAAACACCTAAAGGTATTTTGCGCTAGGAAAACTATTACATCACCTTTTCAGTTCTCACCAATTAAATTGGAAACTTAGTAATTCCAAGAGAAAATATCTTACCCTGCTAAAAATACTTAGTGCAATAGAATTCACCATTTACTCAGTTTTTAAGGTTAGTGCTGGTGGCCTAGTTGGAAGGTTTGATTTTGAAGGCCACCTAAAATGTATTTTAAGTTTGTATTTACTCTTCTGACAGTTCTGTCTAAAAGTAAGTGTATTTATATAAGATTATAGTTCTAGACTTAAACTGAGGCTAATTAAGAGAGGCATAGCCTCAAAACTTTTTTTCCAGCAAGGAAAATTTCATCTCCATGTAAAATTTCATCTCCTGTCTTATTGAAGGACCTATATTAATCCCAGGGATAAAAATTAGACCATTTTAAAAATGGATAGGCTGTATATCTTTCTGACAGTCACTTAAGAAGTTTTTTTTCTTAAAACTTTTGATGAGAGCTGGGCTACAATTTGAGATTCTATTTTCTGAGAAGATCAGAGTGGCAGATAATCAGTGTTACTAATCTAAGGGCAGAATTATATATGCATTATCTGCAGTACCCCCAGTTTGTAATAATAACGTACATCTGACTTTGACTTTTTTTTGTTCTTTAAAAAAAAAAAAAAACAAAAAACACTCTTGGCTATGGTGCCTGTAATCCCAGCACTTTGGGAGGCCGAGGCAGGTGGACCACCACCTGGGGTAAGGAGTTCAAGACCAGCCTGACCAACATGGTGAAACCCCGTCTTTACTAAAAATACAAAATTAGCTGGGCGTGGTCACGCATGCCTATCATCCCAGCTACTCGGGAGGCTGAGGCAGGAGAATCGCTTGAACCCAGGAGGCGGAGGTTGTGGTGAGCCAAGATCATGCCATTGTACTCCAGCCTGGGCAACAAGAGTGAAACTTCATCTCAAAAACAAAAAGGACAAACAAAAAAAACCCCTCTTGATGGTTTTTCTCTTGTTTACTATTTGATTTATATATATTCCTTAAGCTCTAAATACTTTTTCCCCCAACTTGCCATAGCATTGACTCTTAGTAGTAATGCAAACTTCCCTTATCTCCCTTTTACTTTTGAGATCCCTCAAAGCTCACTCAGATGTCCCCCTCCATGAAACCTTTACCCTTTACTTTCAGGCTCCCTGTTTGTTCTGAAAGTACTGTGCTTACATAGTTCATATAGCCCCTGTATATGATTCAGTAGTATATTTGTTCATTTCCCTCCTTGAAGTTGTAAGTCTCTCACAAAACATTGTTTGTAGGTGGTGGTGGTTGTTAACCTCGTTATCCTCAAAGCCTGGTCTAATGCCTGTCATGTAGTAGCAGATGCTCAGTGAATGTTTATTGAATGAGTGGGGCCTGTAGGAGGTGAGGTTCTGCAGGGAGCAGTTCCTTGCCAGGAAAATGGCCCTGTAAACTCTGTCCTCAGGAATGCCCATGTGCTTCCCCTGTGGTTTGGAATGAACTCTGCACAACTCTGTAAGTTCAGCTATTCAGTAATAGACTAAAATGTCTGATGTGTGTTCCATGCTTAGCAGCCGAATAGAGTGATGACTAGGACCAGGCTCTTGTCCCAGATCAGGGCAGGCAAAATACAAACAAACCACATCCTGAGGCCTTCATCCGTGGCTGCATTGTATATCAATGGTCTCAGACGCAAATATATGTTTTCTTGGATCTGTGTGAAGCTTTTGAGCATTGGCAAAATCTGGCAGAAGCAATAGAGTAAACCAGTGATTGCAGTATATAGAATGAGGGGAGAGAGAGAACAAGGCAAATGCATTGCATCATTTAGGGAAGGTAGTTGGGGTACTGACTGAGCTTATAGCCTTGAGCAATTGTTAAACTTGTTTTTATTTTTTAACTTTTATGTAAGTTAAATAACTGCTTATTAAATGTACAAGCTGTAGAGAAAGTTCACACTCATGTACACAGACCATTGAAGAATAACAGCTGCCTTGATTTTATGCTTTTCTCCGAGATTTTCTAGAGTTAGCAGAACTGAGAATTTTCCAGAGTTAGTAGAACTCAGTGAATGCCCGCTGATGTCTAGATACTACTAGCTTAGAAGAGTGTTCTATTTATCAGAGTAATGGATATTTACCATACTCGAATGTAAATCTGGGAAACCTTAACTTAGTCTAACGTGAAAATCTGTGTCGTGTCATTTTATTTTCAAGGGATGTGCCTTGCAGTTTTTTGTTTTGCTCTTTCCTTTAACTGGAGCTATATGATCTCCTGTTTCCTTTCGTACTGAAGTGTTTGAGGCTTTTTTCTCCCCCGCCCAAACACAGAAGCAAGGAGATCAAGCCATGAGTATTCTTATCTTATCAGCAGTGACTCATCTATTTTGGCTCAGTCCTAAAAGGAATTCTGGTGGTTTATTTGGGGTTGATTTTCCTTGGCTTATGTTCTCTGCACAAGAGCTAGGAATTTAACTTGAATCTAGTGCAGACCTGTCTCCTCACCCACCTGGAGTTTGTGTTTTGACCTCTCTGTCTGTGCCACCACCACCTGGAGAATTGAGACCTTGGGACAAGTAAGTTGTGTGGGTTCCTCCCCACCTCCAGATTCAAATGGTATTACAGAGAGGAGAATACTCATGCAGAGAATTGTCTGCCAGCCAGGAAAACTAACCGGGGGTATCTTTTTTTGTCCCTTATTGTCACCAAGCACAGAACCTTAGGAGAAATCTTGGCTCCTTAGGGCTGCCAGCTTCAATTAGGATTAACTTGTCTATTTCACTTCATAGCACAAGCCCTGTCTACGGCCCTGAGGGAGGGACTTGTTTCAGACATTGCAGAGCAGGAATTTTCACTAATCCTCTTTGAGAATTATGTTGGTACTCAGCAGGTGTTTATTTTTACCTTGAATTGATTTTTAAAATTTTTTGTGTTGGTCTTTAACTGTCATGTTTTTGTAGTGGCACCTATCACTCTCGAGATGAGAGTACAGACAGTGGACTAAGCATGAGCAGCTACAGTGTCCCTCGCACCCCAGATGACTTCCTGAACAGCGTTGATGAGATGGATACAGGTTGGTATTCTTTATTCCTCTTAGTAACCTGACTTACAGTCGGATATGTTATCAGCAGGTCTAATAAGGTATTGTAAGCAAGATTATTCAGAAGAAAACCAATTAAAATCCTGTAAATTCGAATTAAATTGAGCCTGCTTTGTCTCTATATGGTGATTTGTAACTGGTATTTTCCTAGTTTAAAAAAATATATATCATGAATTGGCCGGGTGCAGTGACTCATGCCTGTAACCCCAGCATTTTGGGAGGCCAAAGTAGGCGTATTGCTTGAGCCCAGGAGTTCAAGACCAGTCTGGGCAACATGGTGAAACCCCATCTCTACAAAAAAATACAAAAATAAGCCTGGTGTTGTGGTACGTGCCTGTAGTCCCAGCTACTCAGGAGGCTGAGGTGGGAGGATGGATTGAGCCCTGGTGATCACACCACTGCACTCCAGTTTGGGTGACAGAATGAGACCCCTTCTCAAAAAAAAAAAAAAAAAACATAAATTGGATATATTAGCTCTATTTGAATAAAACTCTGGCAACATGACTTATGTTAGCATGTTGATCTTAATTGGCAAGACAAACTGAAGAGCCTGTTAGAACATCTCTCTCCTTATTATAGATTTGTGTCCTTAATTTTGAGAAATGTCTACATGTAATTCAGTGTTTGTCTTCATCTTTTCTCTAAGAGTTTTTGGTCCACCTTAGGTGTTATGGGGCTCAGGAAAGCAGATGGGAAAGACTAGGAGGTGAGGCCCACTTACTTTATTAGAATAGTTGCAGAAGGCCAGGTGCGGTGGCTTACACCTGCAATCCCAGCACTTTGGGAGGCCAAGGTGGCCAGATCACCTGAGGTCAGGAGTTCAAGACCAGTCTGTCCAACATGGTGAAACCCTGTCTCTACTAAAAATACATAAATTAGCCATGTGTGGTGGTGTGCGCCTGTAATCCCAGCTACTCAGGAGACTGAGGCAGGAGAATCATTTGAACCCAGGAGGCGGAGGTTGCAGTGAGCCAAGATCACACCACTGTACTCCAGCCTGGGTGACAGAGCAAGACTCTCTCTCTCAAAAAAAAAAGGAATAATTACAGGGGTCTTGCAGGAGCTAAGAAATACCTGCCTCACAGGGGTTATTA
Organism: Piliocolobus tephrosceles; assembly: GCF_002776525.5. Taxonomy (NCBI): domain Eukaryota; kingdom Metazoa; phylum Chordata; class Mammalia; order Primates; family Cercopithecidae; genus Piliocolobus; species Piliocolobus tephrosceles. The sequence goes on from NC_045446.1 coordinate 92,110,690, forward strand.
AGGAAGCATTTCTCCTGTGGCTTACCTGGCAACCATTGCCTTAAACTTGACAACTGCCAGACTGCATGAATTGGCAGGGAAATGAAGCTGTTCTTTAGCTACCAACTCTTTCGCTGACTACTTCTCTTCTGAAAGTGTTTAGCAAGGCTTTTGTGCCTGTACTCATCCAGCTCCTGGCTTTGATGCTTTCTAGAATCCGCACTACCCCCTCCTCTCTGCTTACCTAGATTTTAAATCATCCTTAGGAGCCACTTCAAACCCATTTCACACATAACACCTTTACTTACTCCTCTAATCTGTATTTCTCTCTTCTCTAGACCCCTATAGCACTTAGTGGTTTATATTAGTTTTTCTGAAAGTATGTTCTATTGAAGCTCTGAGGAATGTTAATGTTGTCATATGCAAAAAAGGCTTTGTGGCCGAGTAAGTTTAGGAAACCTAGAAGCAAGGCTAAGAAGATGTATTTCTTCAAAGCCCTCTGGGAAGCTTGTTTTGCTGTTATGAAGGTGCATTTCCTAAGGGTGGAATAAAGTATTCATGCAGTCCTTTTATTTTAATGTTTCCCAAAGTGTTTTTTAAGACCCAGGAAGTTCTATACCACTCGTTTTTATGTTTAGTCTTATTATGGTGGTGCTTATCTGGAAGACAGGGTAGTGATGCTGTTGTGTTGTGTTCTTGTTCTTTCTCCCCCTGCTGCATATAATTTTTCAAGGACTTTTTTATTTTTTTAATGACTCCCTTTAGTGCTCAACACATAATAGCAATCGAGCTGTTATTGGATATCTGAACAAATGTTGAAGCAAAAGTAAACTCGGCATTGTTATTTTGTTATCTGTGAGTTGTTTGACCTGATACAAATTCTAGGTATCAGTTTAGGTCAGTCAGGAGCACTTTTCTTTCCCTGTGCATTTCTGTATGCTCATATGATACAGCCCTGATGTTAGCTTTTCAAAAAGGACTTCGTTATCTCTGTGTGTGTGTTTCCACTAGGTGATACTATCAACCAAAGCACCCTGCCCTCACAGCAGAACCGTTTCCCAGACTACCTTGAAGCCATTCCTGGGACAAATGTGGACCTTGGAACACTGGAAGGAGATGGAATGAACATAGAAGGAGAGGAGTTGATGCCAAGTCTGCAGGAAGCTTTGAGTTCTGACATCCTTAATGACATGGAGTCTGTTTTGGCTGCCACCAAGCTAGATAAAGAAAGCTTTCTTACATGGTTATAGAGCCCTCAGGCAGACTGAATTCTAAATCTGTGAAGGATCTAAGGAGACATATGCACCTGAAATTTCCATAAGCCAGTTGCAGTTTTCTGGCTAATACAGAAAAAGATGAACAAACGTCCAGCAAGATACTTTAATCCTCTATTTTGCTCTTCCTTGTCCATTGCTGCTGTTAATATATTGCTGACCTCTTTCACAGTTGGCTCTAAAGAATCAAAAAAAAGAAAAAAACTTTTTGTTTCTTCTGCTATTATAACTACTGTTCATTTTGGGGGCTGGGGGAAGTGAGCCTGTTTGGATGATGGATGCCATTCCTTTTGCCCAGTTAAATGTTCACCAGTCATTTTAACTAAATACTCAGACTTAGAAGTCAGTCAGATGCATTATGTCACAGCATTTAGTTTGCTCACCAGTTGTTTCTTCAGCTGCCTTTGGCCAGTGGAAAAACATGATTTACTGGTCTGACAAGCCAAAAATGTTCTATCTGATATTAAATACTTAATGCTGATTTGAAGAGATAGCTGAAACCAAGGCTGAAGACTGTTTTACTTTCAGTATTTTCCTTTCCTCCTAGTGCTATCGTTAGTCACATAGTGACCTTGATTTTATTTTAGGAGCTTATAAGGCATGAGACAATTTCCATAGAAATATATTAATTATTGCCACATACTCTAGTATAGATTTTGGTGGATAATTTTGTGGGTGTGCATTTTGTTTTGTTGGGGTTTTTTTTGGCGGGGCGGTGGGGGGTGTTGATTGGTTGGTTTTGTCGGAACCTAGGCAAATGACCATATTAGTGAATCTGTTCATAGTTGTAGCTTGGGACGGTTATTATAGTTGTTTTGGTAAAATCTTCATTTCCTGGTTTTTTTACCACCTTATTTAAATCTTGATTATCTGCTCTCTCTTTTATATACATACACACACCCAAACGTAACATTTATAATAGTGTGGTAGTGGAATGTATCCTTTTTTTAGGTTTCCCTACTTTCCAGTTAATTTTTAAAATGGTAGCGCTTTGTATGCATTTAGAATACGTGACTAGTAGTTTATATTTCACTGGTAGTTTAAATCTGGTTGGGGCAGTCTGCAGATGTTTGAAGTAGTTTAGTGTTCTAGAAAGAGTTATTACTATAACTCTAGGGGAGTGCTCCACGCCCTCTGGGCATACGATAGATATTATCTGATGAATTGGAAAGGAGCAAACCAGAAATGGCTTTATTTTATCCCTTGGACTCCCTTGGACTAATTGACTCCCTTGGACTAATTTTTAAGTCTCGGTTGGAAATCACTGAATAGGTTCATAATGTGTATGACAGAAATAAGCTTTATAGTGGTTTACCTTCATTTAGCTTTGGAAGTTTACCTTTACCTTAGTTTTGGAAGTAAATTCTAGTTTGTAGTTCTCATTTGTAATGAACACATTAACGACTAGATTAAAATATTGCCTTCAAGATTGTTCTTACTTGTAAGACTTGCTCCTACTTCTATGCTGAAAATTGACCCTGGATAGAATTATAAGGTCATGAGTTAGCTGAAAAAGTGATCAGATTAATAAATGTATATTGGTAGTTGAATTTAGCAAAGAAATAGAGATAATCATGATTATACCTTTATTTTTACAGGAAGAGATGATGTAACTAGAGTATGTGTCTACAGGAGTAATAATGGTTTCCAAAGAGTATTTTTTAAAGGAACAAAATGAGCATGAATTAACTCTTCAGTATAAGCTATGAAGTAATAGTTGGTTGTGAATTAAAGTGGCACCAGCTAGCACCTCTATGTTTTAAGGGTCTTTCAATGTTTCTAGAATAAGCCCTTATTTTCAAGGGTTTATAACAGGCATAAAATCTCTTCTCCTGGCAAAAGCTGCTATGAAAAGCCTCAGCTTGGGAAGATAGATTTTTCCCCCCAATTACAAAATCTAAGTATTTTGGCCCTTCAATTTGGAGGAGTGTAAAAGTTGGAAGTAAGAAGTTTTATTTTAAGTACTTTCAGTGCTCAAAAAAAAAAAAAATGCAATCACTGTGTTGTATATAATAGTTCATAGGTTGATCACTGATAATAATTGACTCTAAGGCTTTTATTAAGAAAACAGCAGAAAGATTAAATCTTGCATTAAGTCTGGGGGGAAATGGTGACTGCAGATGGAGTTTTAGAGTAGTAATGAAATTCTACCTAGAATGCAAAATTGAGTATATGAATTATATAGCATGTTGTTGGGATTTTTTTTAATGTGCAGAAGATCAAAGCTACTTGGAAGGAGTGCCTATAATTTGCCAGTAGCCACAAATTAAGATTATATCTTATATATCAGCAGAGTAGCTTTAGCTTAGGGGGAGGGTGGGAAACTTTGGGGGGTTGTGAAGATTTAGGGGGACCTTGATAGAGAACTTGATAAACTTCTTTCTCTTTAATAAAGACTTGTCTTACACCTTACTGCCATTAAAGGCAGCTGTTCCTAGAATTTCAATCACTTAAGTACACCCACAACACAATAATATGGAGGTCTTCATTTCCCCTTGACTTTAATTTGCCCTGTTATACCTCAGTGTTGTAGCAGTACTGTGATACCTGGCACAGTACTTTGATCTTATGATGCCCTCTGTACTGACCTGAAGGAGACCTAAGAGTCCTTTCCCTTTTTGAGTTTGAATCATAGTCTTGATGTGGTCTCTTGTTTTATGTTCTTGTTCCTAATGTAAAAGTGCTTAACTGCTTCTTGGTTGTATTGGGTAGCATTGGGATAAGATTTTAACTGGGTATTCTTGAATTGCTTTTACAATAAACCAATTTTATAATCTTTAAATTTATCAGCTTTTTACATTTGTGTTCTTTTCAGTCAGGGCTTCTTAGATCTACTTATGGTTGATGGAGCACATTGATTTGGAGTTTCAGATCTTCCAAAGCACTATTTGTTGTAATAACTATTTTCTAAATATAGTGCCTTTAAAGGAAAAATGAACACAGGGAAGTGACTTTGCTACAAATAATGTTGCTGTTTTAAGTATTCATATTAAGTACATGCCTTCTATATGGAACATGGCAGAAAGACTGAAAGCAGTAATTGTGTAATTCAGAATTCATATCAATCAGTGTTGAAACTCAAACATTGCAAAAGTGGGTGGCAATATTCAGTGCTTAACAATTTTATAGCGTTGGTACATCTGAGAAATGAGTGTTCAGGTGGATTTTATCCTTGCAAGCATGTTTTTATAAGAATTGTGGGTGTGCCTATCATAACAATTGTTTTCTGTATCTTGAAAAAGTATTCTCCACATTTTAAATGTTTTATATTAGAGAATTCTTTAATGCACACTTGTCAAATATATATATATAGTACCAATGTTACCTTTTTATTTTTTGTTTTAGATGTAAGAGCATGCTCATATGTTAGGTACTTACATAAATTGTTACATTATTTTTTCTTATGTAATACCTTTTTATTTGTTTATGTGGTTCAAATATATTCTTTCCTTAAACTCTTCTTTGTTGTTTTTAACAATTGATATTTAAAACTTTTTTTTTTTTTTTTTTTTGGCTTCTTAATGGTCTTTGAATAGAACAAGAACTGGAAATAAAAGGTGATTAGGGGAAGACAGGTTAAACTTAAGATTCGTTTTGCTTTAAGTTAGGCTTGGCATTTGGAGCTTTTGAAGTATGGATATATACAATTTTTTTAACTTTGTGTTCTTCACATACACCATCCTCATCAATGGTAGTGTCTAAGCAGAATTGTGTCTGCTTCATTCTTAAATGACTTCACTACATGTGACAGCACAGAGAAAACTGAAAACATAAGAAGACAGCACTGTCTTTCAGAATGGCCTTTGGTTTTACTTATTTAATATATTCTCTCAGGCCAGGCAGGCAGATCACCTGAGATTGGGAGTTCAAGACTGTCCCGACCAACATGGAGAAACCCCATCTCTACTAAAAATACGAAATTAGCCAGGCGTGGTGCCACATGTCTATAAACCCAGCTACTCAGGAGGCTGAGTATATATATATATATATGTATTCTGTTCTATTTTGGAGGTCATGAGAGAATATATATATTAGTAAAAAGCATTACTTATTGACTTATAAATAAAAACATTTACAAATCGAAGTGGTAGGTCCTGACCTTTCAATAAGAAGTAGATTTGAATATCTTTAAAGATGGCTGGGCGTGGTTGCTCACGCCTGTAGTTTCAGCACTGTGGGAGAGGCTGAGGCGGGCGGATCACTTGAGGTCAGGAGTTCGACACCAGCCTGGTCAACATGGGGAAACCCCATCTGTACTAAAAATACAAAAATTAGCTGGGCATGGTGATGCACGCTTGCAATCCCAGCTACTTGAGAGGCTGAGGCGGGAGGATCACTTGAACCCGTGAGGCAGGGGCTGCAGTAAGCCAAGATCACGCCACTGCACTCCAGCCTGGGTGACACAGCGAGACTCCATCTCAAAAAAAAAAAAAAAAAAAAAAAGATACCTGTGTTTGTGTGTATAATAGCTTCGGTTATTGACACATCTATTTTGGTGAGGCAAATCTGAAAATGCTTCATATTTTACAATATATAATTTCTTTATGTTAGAACACTAATTTCGTGTAGCTTGAAATTATTTCCTTATTGTAGTTCAGATACAGTGGTGCTACATCTTGGCTCGAAACCATACCTTGTGTCTGTAGGCATTGTGCTTGGGGCTCTGACTTTTTGTCGGATGATGTGAAGCCCAGTAATGTGAATCTGCCTTCATTTTGGATCTCTGAACCAGAATTGTCTTTAGTTAACTCCGAGTCTAACAGAATACTCAGAAGAATGTATTTAGATTTGGGAATAGCCTCTAACGAGAATGAGGAGGAACATTCCAGATACTTGAGAAGTATAATAGTCATACTTAAAACCTGATTTACATAATGTTTTTCTTAGACCCCAAGTTAAAGTTCAACAGCTCAGTAAGTGAATTGCTCAGCTGCAATAAGCAAGAAAATAGTCTTCCAGAGGGAGGGAGAAAAAGAGCAATAACTAGTAATAAAAGGAAACCTAGGCCGGGCGCGGTGGCTCAAGCCTGTAATCCCAGCACTTTGGGAGGCCGAGACGGGCGGATCACGAGGTCAGGAAATCGAGACCATCCTGGCTAACACGGTGAAACCCTGTCTCTACTAAAAATACAAAAAACTAGCCGGGCGAGGTGGCGGGCGCCTGTAGTCCCAGCTACTCTGGAGGCTGAGGCAGGAGAATGGCGTGAACCCGGGAGGCGGAGCTTGCAGTGAGCTGAGATCCGGCCACTGCACTCCAGACCGGGTGACAGAGCAAGACTCCTCCTCAAAAAAAGAAGGAAAACTAGGTGACTACTGCAGAAGTGATGGGTAGACTGGTGGGTTTTGTTTAATTCCCCAACCCAGATTTCCATTTCTTGACAGCTGAGGTTACAAAAGAAAGGCAGCCCCAAGGAGCCGATGATGTTTTCTTACCTTCTCTAATGGCAGCCAGACTCTCTCTGCTTCTGCAATCATCAGTTTTACTGACTGAAAACCTGGCTTTATTGCGAGTAAATTCCTGGCTCTGGGTTTCCACATGTGCTAATGCTGTTGGAATCAACAGTAGCTCTGGCAGGATTTCTGCCATGTCATCCCTATTCCACTTTAAACTGTTGGCACTTAGTCTTTTTTAGCGATGAGAACCTTGTGATAAACAGTCTTTTCTGATTTAAAGCTTAACTACTAAATTAAAATTCAGATGAGAAGTCTGTGACATTTAATACTATAGTTTTTCCAAGTCACACATGGAATATGTTTTGCTACATTGAATACAAAAAGCTCTGACATAGGTAAAATGGATAATTTATTAACCATAAACATAGCCTTAATACTGCCTCAAATGAAAACATTTGCACAAGACATTAGCAAAACAAAATGATATTGAAAAGGTATTCTGAATTAAAATCTGCCATCTTTTAACAAAAAACAAAACCCCCAAAGTGGCCTGACTTACAAGCTGCTATGATCCTGTTAGAAACAAAAAACCTAGTATCTTTGCCACTGAAAGCAATTATTTGGAGACCTTTTAGCAAAGAATCTACTTCTATAAAATTTTTGAACACCTAGTCTAACTTAGAAGCAAACTGTTTAACTGTTAAATAAAAAAAAGAAACAAGAACTAGAGTTACTGTAACTTTGTGCAATTGGTATTGGTTTGCACTCAAGTTAGTGGATAAGGCTTGATTTTTTTGTAAAAGGAACTTTTAAAAAAAGCCTTAGGGTTGTGACACACCTTTTCCCATGTTTCCTTAGGTCTTGTCCCAGGTATATTTTTTTTGTGAAATTATAGTTTCCATGACCTTCATAGAATATAAAATATGAGTTAAACTTCACCTTTTGGGTGTAATTTTATTTGAGATATTATTAGAAGCCACATCTCAGTTCCCTTTTATTTTTATTTTATTTTATTTTTTATTTATTTATTTTTTTTTTTTTGAGACGGGGTCTCGCTCTGTCACCCAGGCTGGAGTGCAGTGGTGCAATCTCAGCTCACAGCAACCTCCACCTTCTGGGCTCAAGCAGTTCCCATGCCTCAGCCTCCCAAGTAGCTTGTGCCACCCTCCCAGCTAAAATTTGTATTTTTTGTAGAGACACGGGGTTTCACCATGTTATCCAGGCTGGTCTGGAACTCCTGAGCTGAAGTAATCCACGCACCTCGGCCTTCCAATCCCCTGCTGGGATTACAGGCCTGGGCCACCATGCCCGGTCCCGCATCTCAGTTCCTTTTAAAGCATTTGTTCTGTTTCAAATCAGGTTTTTGTGTTACAGTGGATTTACACAATTAAAATGATAGCATATGTGGCAAGTTAAAGAGAAACTAATTTTCTCAAGGATCTGGATTAAATGGCAGAATCCGAGGGAAAATCTCCTGTTTTTCAATGCTATCTCCAAGAGCTACTCGAAACCAGCTACTCGAAACTCAGCTTCAGTAGTGATGCAGCCGTTGGGAAACCTAGCTAAAGACACTTTCTCCTCCTTCAGGGAACCTCCCAGAAACTTGTATTTGGCACTTTTTTCTACTGAATAAGAGATAAGGCCGGGCGTGGTGGCTGACGCCTGTAATCCCAGCACTTTGGGAGGCCAAGGCAGGGAGATTACCTGAGGTCAGGAGTTCAAGACCAGCCTGGCCAACGTGGTGAAACCCCGTATCTACTAAAAATACAAAAATTAGCTGGCCGCAGTGGCGGGCATCTGTAATCCCAGCAACTGAGGCAGGGAGAATTGCTTCAAACCAGGAGGCGGAGCTTGCGGGGAGCTGAGATCGCACCACTGCCTTCCAGCCTGGGCAACAGAGCGAGACTCTCAGGAAAAAAAAAAAGGAAGAGGAGGTAAGCACATCTGCAGCCAGAGTTCAGCAGAGGCATCTAACTCATGGGCTGTAGCCCTGCGGAATCTAAATGAATCTAGGATCACAACTAGGTAAGACTGATCACTTTAATGACCATGAACTAAGACCTTAGATTTTATGAGAGATACAATAAGTCATATTCAGGGGCAACCAGACTATTAGGTAATTTGAAGTCACACCACAAAAACCACATATGCATTATCTTCCAAAGGGAGGCCATTTGCTGAGGTGTTTTGTCTCTGAGCCCTAGTAAGTCTCTTGAGCCCTGTAAAATAATCCCAAATGGGACTGCCCAGCGGAGAATGTGGATTTGAGATTTAGTTGTTCCTTTACAGTCCAAACCATTGAAAGACAGCATAGCTTTTCTGTATTCTAGGCCAAGGGAATTCTGCTATGGGAGTTTCAGAAAACCAGCATAAGCCCGTTTAGTGTTCATTCAGAAAATAGCTGATGCTTCATTGAGGGGCAGCAGGCGGGGATGGGGGCGAGGGGTGCCTAACAGCCAACTCACAGCTCACCTTCGAGGCCACATCTTTATCTGGAATGCAGTGGCAAACCCGACCCCAAATTCAGGATGTTGTTGAGGAAATTTTACACTGATTGGAGCTAAAACTTTGACCAAATCCCTATCAGTCTTCCAAAGTCACTGAAGAAAAATTTTCAATACCTGAACATCTCCAGTGTTCTCATAGTTCTGTTATTCTATCCTGGTCAATATGACATATTTGAAAGGCAGATTATTCCAATTAAGTTGATGTCCCACTGCCATCACGAACTGTGGGATTAGCAATAATCTCTCAGACTTTTTCTCCATCATGGGTAAAGTGAACGTATTACAATTTACACTATCTCAGACGCTGATAAAGAAGATCAAAGTGTTACAAGAGCAACTGGTAAACTATTAACATTCATTAAAAGTGATACTGTATTTTAAAATCACTATGACCTTCTCTCAATATCATCTTGTTTAAAGACATAATATTAGTGAATAATTCAAAATAGTCCTTCAAACTTGAGTAGGTCTACCCAGGGCGTCTGCACAAGTTCATAAGGCTCTGTCTTGTTCTGTCATTAAGATGCACACCCTCTTCAATTTTATATCTATGCTATTTTTCAGTATTTTAATATTCTGTTATTATTGAGATGCTCCCACATATGACCTCCTTGTTTGATCATACCAAGATCAAATAAGATGTAATTATTACAACCTAATTGTGTGCCTCAAACCTAGGTTCACATCCACATTATGGCTGTGAGATGACTAGAAGTTGAGGGGGTAGCCCATAACTGGAAAATACTTTCTGTATTCAAGGCTAACTGTATTCCCTGGGGCTCAAAATTGTCTTCTCAGTTATGAGCTTCCCTACCTCTGGCCCCACTGCAGGTAGGACTTTGCTCTCCACACAGAGGGAATCCTGGGAAAATTGCCACAACAATAAGACAATGGTCTAATAGATTAGATCTTCCAGCCATTTTAAAAAAGCATGTACATTTGCTCAACAAGCACACTTGGAAAATATTCCAGCTCGAGTAGTAAGTGGCATGGTAACTTACTCAGGGAGCTTACCGAGAGTAAAGGTAAGACTGTTGGCCGGGCGCGGTGGCTCAAGCCTGTAATCCCAGCACTTTGGGAGGCCGAGACCATCCTGGCTAACATGGTGAAACCCCGTCTCTACTAAAAAATACAAAAAACTAGCTGGGCGAGGTGGCGGGCGCCTGTAGTCCCAGCTACTTGGGAGGCTGAGGCAGGAGAATGGCGTGAACCCAGGAGGCGGAGCTTGCAGTGAGCTGAGATAGGGCCACTGCACTCCCGCCTGGGCGACAGAGCGAGACTCCGTCTCAAAAAAAAAAAAAAAAGACTGTTAAGTGCTGAAGTGCTGAAGTTAGTTCACACAATGTACTGAGAGAGCACAGTCTGTGGGAAGATAACTTCCTCCCAGGATGATCAGGAAAGGACCTTGTACGGGTTCCATTTAAGCTGGGCATTGAGTGGTTATGACTAACCCAACAGAAGTGGTCAGTGGCAGAGAAAGCACTAGGTAAGGAAAACAGAATATTTGGAGGAAGGAGGAGTGTATTAATCCATTCTCACACTGCTATACAGATACTACCTGAGACTGGTAATTCACAAGCAAAAGAGGTTTTTAATTGACTCACAGTTCTGCATGACTGGGGAGGCCTCTGGAAACTTACAATTATGGCAGAAGGTGAAGGGGAAGCAAGGTACATCTTACATGGCAGCAAGAGAGAGACAGAGTGCAGGGGAAACTGCCACTTTTAAACCATCAGGTCTCGTGAGAACTCCCTCACTATCATGAGAACAGCATGGGGGAAATTGCCCCCATGATTTAAACACCTCCCACCAGGTCCCTCCTTCAACACATAGGGATTACAATTCAAGATGAGATTTGGGTGGGGACACAGAGCCAAACCATATCAGGGAGTATTATAGTTTGGCTGAGCTATAAATAAATATATAATGGATTAACTCATTCAACAAATAATTTGAGTATCTAATATGTGCCAGGAACTATTCTAGGCCCTGGGAATACAGTAAGCAACAAAACAGACAAAAATTCCTGCCCTCGTGGGGTTTACATTCTTGGCAAACCAGAACCAAGTAATGATAATTAATGTCTCAAGTGCCCATTATATACCAGGCACTTTCCCAAGCACTTTCTTATTGACTCATTTAATCCCCACAACAATAAGGTTGGTAGTATCCTAGTTTTGCTGGTTAAAAGATAATACACATTTTTAAAAAACTTACATAGAGGTCACATATCTGAGTAGGGGGTTTCAAGAATCTGGCTCCAGAATCTGACCTATTACCACCATGTGCTGCCTATTGCTTGAATTCCAGAGTGAGAACTCTGAATATCCAATGAGAATGAAGGCCTTTGAAGGTCTGTCAAACTAGAGGACAATAATAGCAAAAATTATTTCAAGTCCAGGCTATTACATCACAGTTTGAGGAAATTATGATTGAACTTACCCAAAGGGTAACAAAAATGGGCTGAACACACAAGTAGAGAAAAAACACAGATAGCTGCATATACCTTTCCAGACATTGACAGTGAACTCCGAGTACCTATGATTTGCTCCCATAATGCTGTGGGTCTGTTTTGGTTTTTTCTAACTGGCAAATGGAAGACAGGAGGAGAGGTGATTTCAAAGATGACTGAATCAGTTTCCCCAATAGTGTAATTCATCTACTCATGTGGTAGGTTCTGTAGAATGGAAATAACTTTGTTTTCATTTTTAAAACAGTCTCTTGCTGTTGCCCGGGCTGGAGTGCAGTGGCATGGTCACGGCTCACTGCAGCCGCAGTCTCCCAGGCTTCAATTGATCCTCCTGCATCAGTCTCCGAGTAGATGGGACTAAAGGCATGTACCACCACACCTGGCTAATTTTTTTTTTTTTAGAGATGGGGTCTCACCACATTGCCCAGGCTTGTCTCAAATTCCTGGGCCCAAGCTATCCACTCACCTCGGCTTCCCAAAGTGCAGGGATTACAGGCGTGAACCACCACATCTGGCAGAATGGAAATAATTTTGTGCAATTTATTGTACAGAGATAAAAATTAGGGAAGCTGCCATCTGAGCAGATTGCTGACTTGTGAAACTTACCTAAAGAAAAACTGTGGAAGATGTAAATTCATGAGGCTATCAAGAGCAGCTACTCAAAAGCCAAAGATGGCAAACCCATTTAGGGGTCATTGAATAGGAATGGATCAACTAAAAGGCCTGAACAAAACTGAAGTCAGAAAAGGGAAATGCTTTGGCCAGTCTAGATTTTCTGTTTAGTCATATCTGTCACTGTTTGCTAGGTGCTTTCAATAAATACTTGAGCACCCACTACATGCCAAGCATTGGGCTAGGCCTGGAAATGCAATGCCAAAAAAGTGTGATCTTATGGTCTAGTGAGAAAACAGACGTCAAGCAATTAAAAGTATCATGATCATTGGGGGGAAATGCACATTCCAGTGGTCAGAAAATAAAAGCATAAGTTCACAGAGTCCAAAATGTGTTTTGGGTAGCCATGCCAACACAGATTAGTAGGATCCCATATGTGCTAATGCAAAGATTCACTCAACACTTTACTGCTCAGGAGTAGAGGTGGGTTGTTTGCACGGGAGTGATGTGCAGTTGGTGTGCAGACATCATGAGCCAGTGTGAGCAAGCGACACTTCTTCAGTCAAACCCTGCTCTGGTGTGGTTACTAGATCTACCAGTGGCAGCAGAAACACCAGGCTCACCAGTAGAATTCTGCTGTCGAAGAGGGCGGCTGCCATGTCAAGATGCGTTGTTCTAGAATATCTCCAAGATCCCCTGCCTGCAGGAGGAGGCGCAATGGGCACAGGAACTCAGTGTCATGGAGTGTTGCTGAGTCACCAGTACCAGCAATGGGCAGTCCTTGAAGAGTGTTAAGGAGGGAAATGATGTGGTCACATGAGTATGTTCAAAAGATGTGTCTAGCTGCTGTGTGACGTGAACTAGAGGGAGGGGGCGAGCATGGTGGGGCCAAGTGGAAACTACAGTGGCAGTGCAGGGGTGAGGAGATGGTGGTTGTGGCGGTGGGAGAGAAAAGGCTCAGGCTTGGCACTGCCTAGGTGTGGGAGAGAAGGACAAGAAGTACTGTAAAACAACAGGAGAGTGGGATCGGGGAAACATCCCAGACAAAAACATGTTAGTGAAGTGCATAGCACAAATAAAGGTTGCTGCCTGATCCAAAAAGAGGTTGCTGCTCTGTGAATCCTGTGTTACCATAAAGGACAATTGATTTAGATGGTGAACTTAATGGGCAACTCTAGAGTGTATTTGATCTTATTAAACTCTAACACAACACACAGGAAACCCCAAAAATAACAAGACCAGTCCACAACCCCTTTCAAATCAAGAGCAAGGCCAGTGGCTCATGCCTGTAATCCTAGCACTTTGGGAGGTCGAGGTGGGTGGATCACAAGGTCAGGAGTTCGAGACCAGCCTGACCAACATGGTGAAACTCCATCTCTACTAAAAATACAAAAAATAGCCAGGCGTGGTGGCGTGCACCTGTAATCCCAGCTACTCAGGAGGCTGAGGCACGAGAATCACTTGTATCCAGGAGGCAGAGCTTGCAGTGAGCCAAGATAATGCCACTGCACTCCAGCCTGGGTGACAGAGTGAGACTCCATTTCAAAAAAAAAATCTAGCAAAATGAAAGAAACCAAAACAAAACATGCAACCGTCCCAAATACAAAACATGGATTTAAATGGTTGGTCATGTCACTATTTTTAAATGCAGGACAAATCCCATTAGAACCTATCTATCTGTGGATAAAATACAAATCCCTGCCCAATAAGCACAATAAGAGAATGTTGGCAGTTCTGTTATTTCATCTCTAGCACAAATTGACCTCATTTCTCCAATTGGCTTTGTGTTTTGAAAAACTGACCAAAATGCCACGTGTGTGTTTGATTAGCACCTCACACTTTGTTTACAATTCGCTAGAGGAACTATCTGTTGTTGGCATCTGTCCAGCTGTTCCTGATGAGTTGCCAGGCTGAGAAATCTCCCTGGATTGGGACAACTGGAACAAAGGCCAGGCTGACTGAAAAGTCAGCTGAGGCTGGGCCTGGTGGCTCATGTCTGTAATCCCAGCACTTTGGGAGGTGGAGGTGGGTGGATCGCTTGAGCCCAAGAGTTCAAGACCAGCCTGGGCAATACAGTGAGACCTCATCTCTACAAAAAAATAAAAAATGTAGCCAGGCGTGGTGGCGCATGCCTATAGTCCCAGCTACTCAGGAGGCTGAGCCAGGAAGATTGCTTGAGCCTGGAAGGCAGAGGTTGCAGTGAGCCAAGATGGTGCCGCTGCACTCCAGCCTGGGTGACAGTGATACTGTTTCAAAAAAAAGAAAAAGGAAAGTTCAGATGGTCTTTTTCATTTTTGGTGGGATGTGGGGAGAGATGTCCCAAAGCCTGAGATAGACTCCTAGAGCTCTTTATTCCCCAGAACCAGCATCTATGAAAGAGGAGAATTTCTACAGCCCTACCCTCTTTTTCTTTGGCTACTGTGAAGTGTTTTCCCTCTGAGCTAAGGTATAAATGGCAACTGGTTTCCAAAACCACTTATTCACATAGCTACTGAACCACTGGGCTGGTACCGATAGCCTCCCCTGAACCATCCCAGGCGTGGGGAGGGTTACAGGTGCTTCATGATATTTGTAGGTCAAGACCCTTGACACCCTGCCCAGGGTAGCCTGAGTAGGGTGGTCGGGAGTGACCCTATACAGTCAGGACTCGGGAGCCGGATCCCTCAGGATCACAGAAGCAGACAAGGAGGTGTGAGGCAGAGTTCAGCCAGGTCTTGAAATGAGAGAATCGTAGGCCAGGTGCCGTGGCTCATGCCTGTAATTCCAGCACTTTGGGAGGCCAAGGTGGGCAGATCACTTGAGACCAGAAGTTCAAGAGCAGCCTGGCCAACATGGTGAAACCCCATCTCTATGAAAAATACAAAAAATTAGCTGGGTTTGGTGCCAGACGCCTATAATCCCACTACTCTGGAGGCTAAGGCAGGAGAATTGCTTGAACTCAGGAGGCAGAGGTCGCATGAGCCAAGATTGCGCCACTGCAGTACGGCCTGGGTGACAGACTAAGACTCCATCTCAATAAAAAAGAAAGAAAGAAAGAAAAAAAGAAAGAGGGAAGGGAAGGGAAGGTAGCAGAGAGAAGAGAGAAGAGAGAAGAGGGAAGAGGGAAGGGAAGGGAAGGGAGGAGGGAAGGGAAAGGAGGGGAAGGGAGGAGGGAAGGCAGGAGGGAAGGGAAGGGAGAGAAAGCAGAGAAGGAAGGGAAGGAAGAGAGAGAAAGAAAAAGAAGAAAAGAGAAGGAAGGAAGAGAGAGAAAGAAAAAGAAAGAGAAAGAAAGAAAAGAGAAAGAAAAGGAAAAAAGAAAGAAAGGAGAGAGAGAGAGAGAAAGAAAGAGAGAAAGAAAGAAAAGAGAATTGCAGAACTTTAGGGAGAAAAACGAGGCCCAGAAGGACAAAGTGACTTGCTCAAAGCCATATAGCTAACAGGGGACAGAGCCTTAGACTTTTCACTCCCAATGAATTTCTCCTGTAGCTATGTTGGTAAAAACCACAGGGTCAAAATTGCTCTCAAACCCCCATGACCTTGCCTGTAATACATTTGGGCCAAAGGCTCATACTCTGAAAGGCACTTAGAGGACTAACAGCAATGGAAGAACAGCAGGTCCAGATTGCCCGTTTCAGGCTCACTCTGAAGCCCGTGCTTATTGAGTGGAAAGGTCAGTGGAATCGCCCAGGCTTTTGAAACATTATTTCTCTCTTGCTCTCTCTGCTTTCTCTAGAATATATGGTTTAATTTATGTACATTAAATGGGCGATGAGGTGCTTGCTGTATGTCAGGAATGGACAATGGGGAGTTAATACCACTAATAATGACCAGTCACGGTGGCTCACACGTGTAATCCCAGCACTTTGGGAGGCCGAGGCAGGCAGATCAATTGAGGCCAGGTTTGAGACCAGCCTGGCCAACATGGTGAAACCCCATCTCTATTAAAAATACAAAAATCAGCCAGGCATGGTGGTACCCACCTGTAGTCCCAGCTAATTGGGAGGCTGAGGCAGGAGAATCGCTTAAACCCAGGAGGTGGAGATTGCAGTAAGCCGAGATTGCGCCACTGCACTCCAGAGTGGATGACAGAGTAAGACTCTGTCTAAAAAAAAAAAAAAAAAAAAACCTACTACTAGCAGCCAAGCTATTAAGAGCTTAATGTATGTCAGGCACTATTCTAAGACCTTTGGTAACTCATTTAATACCAATGATGAATAAGCATGTTCCTTGCTTTCAAAATGCTCGTTGTCAAGGGAAGTGGTTCTGAATCCTGGCTGAATATTAGAATCTCTTGGAAAGCTTTTTAAACACCTTAGTGTGTAGGCTTCATCTCCCAGAGATGTGGCTTTAATTGGACAAGGGATTGAGGGAGTGTGAGCGTCAGGGATTTTGCAAAGCTCTCCTGACCACTTTTGTGTGCAGCCAGGACTGAGAACCACCGGGCCAGAATAAAGGAGACAGACATGTTGAGCGGCAGTGACACCTGAGGGTACCTCAGTCTGAGTCACCCCTCTGTGCTAAGGGAGCCCATACGTCAGACACCTGACCCAGACCCTGAGGGTCAGGAAGATGCTCTAGAGGAGGAAGTGAGGGAGGGTCACTCTAGGCATGTTGTAAGGGAGTCTCTGTTCCCACCACGCTGCTTTGGCTCACATCTACCCACCTGGCCCTGTCCTAGCTGAAACGTTTAGTTTTAAGGACCCTGAGCCAATTAAAGTCAAACTAGCATTCCTCATGGTAAAAAGTCCCCCCGTGAAGCCAGGCATTGGTTTCCACACCCAACAGCAGATGCTTGTTCTCTGACTGGATTTGAGGTTCAACCAGGGAGCCTCTGTCCCCCGGGGCAACTGACTCACCAGGGCTGGACATCAGGGAGAAGGGAACTGGCTTGTTTGAAAAACTTCCCCTTCTTGACATAAGCCTCTATAGTTCTGTATAATCCTTAGGTCAAAGGTTGGGGTCTTGGCCACAGGACCTCTGATTAGTATTCCAAGTGCACTATACATCAAATGAATTTTATGTGCTACTTTAGAGACTGGGACTTTCATTTATTTATTTATTTTTTGAGATGGAATTTCGCTCTTGTTGCCCAAACTAGAGTGAGGTGGTGTGATCTCGGCTCACTGCAACCTCTGCCTCCTGGGTTCAAGTGATTATCCTGCCTCAGCCTCCCAAGTAGCTGGGATTACAGGCACTCGCTGCCAGACCTGGCTCAGTTTTTGTCTGTCTGTCTGTCTGTTTGTTTGTTTGTTTGTTTGTTTTTGAGATGGAGTCTCACTCTGTCGCCTAGACTGGAGTGCAGTGGCACGATCTTGGCTCCCTGCAACCGCCGCCTCCCGGGTTCAAGCGATTCTCCTGCCTCAGCCTCCCGAATAGCTGAGACTACAGGTACCCGCCACCATACCCAGCTAATTTTTGTATTTTTAGTAGAGACGGGGTTTCACCATGTTGACCAGGCTGGTCTCAAACTCCTGACCTCGGGTGATCCACCTGCCTTGACCTCCCAAAGTGCTGGGATTACAAGTGTGAGCCACCGCGCCCGGCCAAGATTGGCAACTATTCATAACATTGCTTTTCATGGTTAAATTCATTCAGGTTCCAAACAGCCAACTGGCAATACATTCTTACAGTATAATCCAATGATGGAAAACACATCTGTATACTACACATTATAATCCAAGGTAATAATTGGACCTGATCAAGAAAGTGGGTACAAAACATATTTATTTAAAAACCTATAATTGCTGGGCGCGGTGGCTCAAGCCTGTAATCCCAGCACTTTGGGAGGCCGAGACGGGCGGATCACGAGGTCAGGAGATCGAGACCATCCTGGCTAATACGGTGAAACCCCGTCTCTAATAGAAAATACAAAAAACTAGCCGGGCAACGAGGTGGGCGCCTGTAGTCCCAGCTACTCGGGAGGCTGAGGCAGGAGAATGGCGTGAACCCGGGAGGCGGAGCTTGCAGTGAGCTGAGATCCGGCCACTGCATTCCAGCCTGGACGGCAGAGCAAGACTCCATCTCAAAAAAAAAAAAAAACAAAAAAAAAACCTATAATTGACCTAAGTACCTCAATGTGTCATACTACAAAATTATTTAACATATGCAATAAAATGGGAGAGGGGGTGCTAGATTAAAAATTTACTTGAAAACATTTTGCAAATGGACTAAAACATTAATTTTTCCAGCTTTCTTTTCCTTAATATATTTAGCATATTTTGAAAGCAAACTACACACAAGTGACAGTGAATGGGACCCTTGGCCTTACTAGAGGTGGTCTGTAGTCCTGGAGGTACAGAATGTAGGATCCACAGACCTCCGAGGCAGAGGTCAGAGCTTAGCAGGCCCTTTCGCTGCAGCACTGCAAGGGAGCTCGATGCCCCAGTATCTACAGGGGAAAGCAATGGTACACCCAATCTGAAGTCATCTAACAAGGTTGCCAGTGGGTTCCACTTCTGGAACATTATCCTAAGAAAAGAATTCAGGGTGTGTACAAAGATTTAGCAAAACAGAAAAAAAAAAATCTGAGAATAACCTAGATTAAAAAAAAAAAAAGGAAACTGATTGGATTAATTATGTTCTATCCACAAAATGAAATACTATGCAACTATCAAAAACAATGTTAAGGTCAGGCACGGTGGCTCATGCCTGAAATTGCAACACACTGGGAGGCCAAGGCAGGTGGATCGCCTGAGGTCAGGAGTTCAAAACCAGCCTGACCAACATGGTGAAACTTCGTCTCTACTAAAAATACAAAAATTAGCCAGGCATGGTGGCAGACATCTGTAATCCCAGCTACTGAGCCAGGAGAATCGCTTGAATCCAGGAGACGGAGTTTGCAGTGAGCCAAAATCGTGCCACTGCACTCCAGCCTGGGCAACAATAGCAAAACTCTGTCTCGAAAAAAAAAAAAAAAAAAGTTAAAAATGCATATTGAGGCTGGTCATGGTGGCTAATGCCTGTAATACCAGAATTTTGGGAGGCTGAGACGGGCGGATCACTTGAAGTCAGGAGTTCAAGAACAGTCTGGCCAACATGATGAAATTCAATCTCTACCAAAAATAAAAAAATTAGCCAGGCATGGTGGTGCACACCTGTAATCCCAGCTACTTGGGAGGCTGAGGCCCAGGAATGGCTTGAGCCCGGGAGGCAGAGGGTAGTGAGTTAAGATCATGCCACTGCATTCCAGCCTGGGTAACAGAGAAAGACCTCATCTCAAATAAAAAAAAAAAAAAAAAAAAAAGCATGTCGATTTGCATGGAAAGATGTTTATAATATTGTATACTATTTTATGAAAAGGGTACAAAATCATGTTCCTAGGGAAAAACCTCATGCATAACACAAAATAAATACTCTTTATTAAGTAGCAAAATAATAATATATATATATCCCTTTTTTTTTTCGAGACGAAGTCTTGCTCTGTCACTCAGGCTGGAGTGTGGAGTGCAGTGCCATGATCTTGTCTCACTGCAACCTCCGCCTCCTGGGTGAGACGTGCCTCACCTTCCCCAATAGCTGGGATTACAGGCATGCACCACCACATCCAGCTTTTTTTTTTTTCTTGTATTTTTAGTAGAGACGGGGTTTTGCCGTGTTGCCCAGGCTGATCTCAAACTCCTGGCCTCAGGGATCCACCCACCTCGGCCTCCCAGAGTGCTGGCACTCAGGCATGAGCCACTGCACCCTGACAATATATCCCCATTTTTGTTGAAAAATACGTTAATACATTTCTAAAAGGGAATAACATGCACTAATCACAGAGGTTATCTCTTACTGGCAGAATTATATGTAGTTTTTATTTTCCTTATCCGGTGTTGGTCATTTTTCTTTCTTATTTTTCTATATTTTTTATTAGAGACAGGGTCTCACTTTGTCACCGAGGCTGGAATGCAGTGGCGGGATCACGGCTCAGTGCTGCCTTGAATTCCTAGGTTCAAGCGCTCCTCCCGCCTCAGCCTCGCAAGTAGCTGGGAGCATGGGTGCGTACCACTGCATCTGGCTCGTTTTTAAATGTTTCTTATAAAGATGAGATCTCACCATCTTGCCCAGGCTGGTCTTGAATTCCTGGGCTCAAGTGATCCTCCCACCTCGGCCTCCCAAAGTGCAGGGGTTACAGGCATGAGTCACCACACCCAGCCCCCACATCTGCCTTTCTCTTGCCTTCTACATTGCCACAACCATTGCCCCGAGAGCCACGGGAATCAAAGCCCCTGCTGTTGTGCAGGAACCCCTTTGCCAAGGAGCCTCTCAGTGGTCCCAAAGTTGCCTCCCTCTTTGAAGAGCCAGCTCAAGGTATAATTCATTTTAGTATCATTTCTGTTTTGTTCTTACACAGATTCAGAAGATTCATGTGTATGACATTTAAAATAGACACAAAAAAACTTATCCACATTTTGTCATTTCTCTTGATACTTTTTTTTTAACATTTTATTATAAATCCCCAAAATCCTACTTATCAACATACTTATTATTTATACCAGAATTACAACTTAATAAAACCAGAACAAAACCTACACTATTAAGTAGCCGGCTGGACGTGTGGCTCACACCTGTAATTCCAGCACTTTGGGAGGCCGAGGCAGCTGGATCACTTGAGGTCAGGAGTTCAAGACCAGTCTGGCCAACATGGTAAAATCTCATCTGCATTTAAAATACAAAAATTAGCCGGGCAGTAGTGGTATGCACCAGTAATCCCAGCTACTTGGGAGGCTGAAACAGGAGAATCACTAGAGCCTAGGAGGTAGAGGTTGCAGTGAGCCAAGATCACGCCACTGCACTCCAGTCTGGATAAGAGAGTAAGACCCTGTCTCAAAAAAAAAAAAAAAAAAAAAAGAGGCCAGGTGAGGTGGCTCACGCCTGTAATCCTAGTCCTTTGGGAGGCCAAAGTGGGTGGATCACGAGGTCAGGAGTTCGAGACCAGCCTGGCCAAGATGGTAAAACCTTGTCTCCACAAAAAATTCAAAAATTAGCTGGGTGCAGTGGCGGGTGCCTGTAATCCCAGCTACTTGGTAGGCTGAGGCAGGATAATCGCTTGAACCCAGAGTGGGAGGTTGTAGTGAGCCGAGATCGCGCCATTGCACTCTGGGCTGGGCGACAGAGCAAGACTCCATCTCAAACAAACGAAAAAAAAGAAATAACAACAACCGTGTCACTTGAGGATAGTTATAAACTGGTGAGCCCACCAGCACCCGGAGAGCCTTGTAGAGGATGTGCAGCTGCAGCCATCGTGCCCACCTTGACACAGGCTGAACTCCAAAGTAAAGTGCTTGAGTTCTTCAGAGGTTTCAAGGACAGGAGCTCACTGATTTATGATTGCAACTTTCTAAATAATTAGCTTCAACAAATGGTTTGCATTAGAATTTATATTATTATTTCATTTTATAACTTACTGAAGTTATACTGTTTACCAATTGATACAATAATATTTCAATACTTAATCATTCTGGTCTTCTTGGTTAACATATAAGCTGAATATTATAAGCCTAATACACTGCATGACACATAGAAAGTGCCCCCAAATTGGCTAGTAAATAACTATATAGATGAAAATTGGTTTTGGTCCAATATTTTACTTCCTATCACTTACTAATTTTGACGTTGTTTGGTGGTGATCATTCGTGCTAAGCATAAAATACTTTCAGCTCTTTGCTTTTTTAGCACATGGTAGGGGTGACTTCTATGCCCGTCTGGAAGCCACGTGACTTGCTTTGGCCTGTGGAATGTGAGCAGAAGGGATGTGTGTCACTTCCGGTGGAAACTGTACTGTTGATGCATTGTTGATACCCCCTTGGCCTACCCAGACTTCCATTTATATTCTCTTGGCCTGTAGATATTCTTTAGCTTCAGAAGCATGACAGACCTGTGTCTGGGGCTTCTCAGAATTTCCAGTTGTTAACCATTTGGGAGGACCCAAAACCACTGAGGGATGGGCTAATACCTGTGTTGAGTTTTGTTTGTTTTTGTTGTTTTTGTTTTGTTTTTTGAGATGGAGTCTTGCTCTGTCATCCAGGCTGGAATGCAGTGGCGTGATCTCCGCTCACTGCAAGCTCAGCCTCCGGGGTTCACCCCATTCTCCTCCCTCCACCTCCCTAGTAGCTGGGATTACAGGCACGTGCCACCACGCCCGGCTAATTTTTTGTATTTTTAGTAGAGACGAGGTTTCATCGTGTTAGCCAGGATATTCTCGATCTCCTGACCTCATGATCTGTCCACCTTGGCCTCCCAAGGTGCTGAGATGACAGGCATGAGCCACCACGCCCGGCCACCTGTGTTAAGTTTTAAAGGATGAGTAAGAGATAGCCACTGAAAGAAAAATTGAAAGGGGATTCTAGGCGGAAGAAATATAAGGCCAGGTGCAGTGGCTCACACCTGTAATCCCAGCACTTTGGGAGGCTGAGGTGGGTGGATTGCTTGAGCTCAGGAGTTTGAGACCAGCCTGGGCAACATGGTGAAACCCCGTCTCTACCAAAAAGTACAAAAATTAGCCAGGTATTGTATCGCACGCTTGTAGTCCCAGCTACTCAGGAAGCTGAGGCGAGAGGATCACTTGAGCCTGGGAGGTTAAGGCTGCAGTGAGCCATGGTCACCCACTGCATTCCAGCCTGGGCAGCAGACTGAGACCCTGTCTCCAAAAAAGAAGGAAATATAAGCAAAGACTGATACAGTGAAACAGTATGGGTTTTCCCGGGCTGTCCAGTGAGAGACTGGAAGCAGCAGTGGCTGGAGACAGGCAAAGGCACACAGGTTGCAGTGCGGAGGATGGCTTGAAGGAAGGACAAGCGTGGAAGATTAGTTAAGAGGCTGTTGCACAGGCCAAGAGAGTGATAATAAGGACCTAAGTGGGTCCATGGTAGTAGAGATGGCGAAAGGGCTTGAATCTAGAAATAATTAGTAGATAAATTCACAAACTTGTAATTGATTGGAAGTGGAAGCTAAGGGAGATGAAGTCATCTAGGATGATTCCGGGTTTCTAATGGATAGTGGTGCCACATAAGGGAGACAGGAGGAGAAACAGATTCAGGGATATGGTAAGTTCAGATTTAGACTTGGTGAGATCTTTTCAGAACACAGATCTAATCATATCACTTTCCTACCTTATACACTTGAGTGGCTTCTCATTTCTTTTAAGATTTAGTCCCAAACCCTACATGATTGCAGGGACTTGTAAAATCTTGTCCCTCCCAATTCTGCCCTTCACTCCCTCTTCTCTAGCCATGCTGGCTTCTCTATTTCTGAAACCTGCAAACTCCTTTCTATCTCACAGCCTTTCCTCATTCTGTTCCATCTGCCTGGAGGACAGTTCTCCCAATTCCCCATTCATCCTTCAGGTCTTAGCTTAAATATCATTTCTTCAGGGAGGACTTCGCTGAGCCCCTGGTATAAACTAGACCCCTGGCATGTGCTCTCAAAGCCCCTTGTACTCTTCTTTGTTGTACTTTTCATAATCCTAAGTAAAAAAATTGATGTATTAGCCAGGTGAGTGGCTTACACCTGTAATCCCAACACTTTGGGAGGCCAAGGCGGGCAGATCACAAGGTCAAGAGATCGAGACCATCCTGGCCAACTTGGGGAAGTCCCATCTCTACTAAAAATACAAAAATTAGCTGGCCGTGGTGGCGCACGCCTGTAGTCTCAGCTACTCGGAGGCTGAGGCAGGAGAATCATTTGAACCCAGGAGGCAGAGGTTGCAGTGAGCTGAGAATGCGCCACTGCACTCCAACCTAGCAACAGAGCGAGACTCTGTCTCAAAAAAAAAAAAAAAAAAAAATAGATGTATAATTATTGATTTAATGTCTGCTTTTCCCTGTAAGGGAAGACACTGTGTCTGTCGTGTTTACTGCTATATCCAGCACCTAGCATAGGACCTTACATGAATGAAGCAGGCTAAGAAGGAGCAGTCGCTAGGCAGGAAAAGAACCAAGAGAAACTTATGTCAAAGATGTGGACAAAGAGGACAGCAAATCAAGACTTTCAAGTAAGGCAAAAAGGTCCAGTAACATGAAGGCCGAAAACTGTCCATTGCATTTTGCAGCTAGGAAGTCACTGAAAATGTTGTCAAAAGCAGTTTCAGTGTGGGTGGGTGCCAGATTGCAGTGGGTTGAATAGTGAATGGAAAGCGAGAAATCTGAGGAATAAAACACAACCACTGTCTGCCTCTGTATACAGGAGGGGGAGGAAATGGTTTTTACTTTTGTACCCTGACTCAGCTGTTGTTTTCCCCTTCCAGCCTTCTTACTTCTCTACTGAATGCCACTGAATTGTTTACTTCTGACTCCTGACCATCATCCGGGGATGTCAGAAATAAGATGAGCTGTTAAGCGGAAGTTGTCTGGAAGTTCTTGGTGGCTCCTGCTAACTTCAAAAGGGTCTTTCCTAATTTCCAGGGAAATAGAGATTTAAAATATAAATGCCATTTTTATTCATTTATGCAAAAACAATGTATATTGCCTCCTTTTTTGGTCATTTTCTTTGAATTCAAGCAAGATCAACAAATGTTATGCAGCCCCAATCTGCCTGGTACCCAGCCACCCTGGAATGAAAAAGAAATAGTTTGCAGTTTTCAGGGGGCCTGTCTTAGTCCATTTTGTGTTGCTATAGCAGAATACCACGGACTGGGTCATTTATAAAGAAATTTATTTCTCTCATTTCTGGAAGCTGTGAAGTCCAAGATTAAAGTGTCAGCCTCTTCTGAGGGCCTTCTCTGTGTGATCTCATGGTGGAAGGTGGAAAGGAAAGAGAGCTGAAAGAGGGACAGGAAAGCTGAGAGATAGAGCCAAGGGGGTGGAACACATCCTTTAATCAGGAACCCACTCCAGAGACAACTAATTGATTTATGAGGGCAGGGCCCTCTGACATAATCACCTCTTAAAGGGCCCACCTCTCAACATTGTTGCATTGGAGATTAAGTTTCCAACACGTGAACTTTAGGGGCCACATTCAAATCCTAGCAGGGCCAATAAATAACACACCTCTTCCGCAATTGGTTTTTGGAGAAAAAAAAAAAGAGAGAGAGAGAAATAAAACAAGAAAGTTGTATGGAAGCCAAAACATCCCCTTGTTTCTGCTAAAGGCTAAGCTGGATGTTGTAGCTTTGAGAGTGAGACAAACAGGCCTTATACTGGAGACCTAGAATTAAGCAGACTTCCACACCCAGCTGCAGGCAGCTCTGGATCACGGCACGCTTCCTGATGGGTGAGCCCTCTCAAGGTAAGACTCAGACATGCAAGTAAAGATAAAAAGCGCTCCTGGGGATGCAGCTCCCACTCAAGAGGAAGGAGAAAGCCACTAGCCTACCTTATGCTTCCCCAATTAGTAGATAAGATAAATCCCACCACCTCCTGGAAATCAGGATTGAGGGAGAAATTGTTTCTGCCTAACTTTTCCCAAATTTTTCAGATTTTGCTTTCTTGTGTTGTTTTTTGTTAGTTTGTGTTTTGAGAAAGAGTCTCCCTTTTCACCCAGGCTGGGGTGCAGTGGCGTGATCTTGGCTCACTGCAGCCTTGACCTCCTAGGCTCCAGCGATCCTCCTGCCTCAGCCCCATCAAGTAAACACCTGGGATTTACAGGCATGGGATTACAGGCATGTGCCACAACACCTGGCTAATTTTTTTTAGTTTTCAAAGAGATGGGCTTTCACCATGTTGCCCAGGCTGGTCTTGAACTCCTGAGCTCAAGTGATCTGCCCCCCCTTGGCCTCCCAAAGTGCTGGGATCACAGGCGTGAGCCACCACGCCTGGCCCAGATTTTTTTTTTCTAACACTTTTGGTTTCACCATTCACAGAAGTGAGGCTATTAGCTTCCAGCTGCATGTGCTGGCTCGCCCACAACTACTCCTCCTTATTTGGGAGTCCTCCTGGAATCACTAGGGAGCAGTATAAATGTCTCCCAAGAAAGCACTGAAAAAGGGCCCAAATGGTCCAAATCCACTGTGTTCCTAAGGCTAAATATTCAGTCCCCAGTCCAAGACACCTAGCTATGTTGTCAAACATAGCATACTGGAAGTTCCACAATGACAGTAAATCTTGAAAAGAAGGTCCTCTGATAGTACCGTGCATAGATACACTCCAAAAATAAAAGGCCCAAAATATTTTTTAAAATGTCCCAAATGTGAATATAAGCCCCCTCCCAATATGAAATTCCCAGGGAACAATTAAAGTCCAAAAACCTAAATCCCCTTGCATGTTAAAGTTCAACGGCATTAAAATCCAAATAAATTTTAAAACCTGAAATACACTGCACTTTAAATGTTCAGTTGCTCATTCCGCTCAACCTCAGTTACACGCTTCTCAAGTCTGGGTGAGAGTTGAAGCTTTTTTCAACAGGGAAAGTCTGGAGTTTCTCTTATTGTAAAGTATATCATTCCTTCATGACCTCAGAAGCTGCATTAATTCAGTGCCAAGTCTTTCATGAACCTTCCTTTTCAAAGAGCCTGAGTTACCATACACACGAGGTAATTAGAACACTGGTGCTAGATCCACCCAATTTTTTTTTTTTTTTTTTTTGAGACAGTCTTGCTCTGTCACCTAGGCTGGAGTGCAGTGGCATGATCTCAGCTCACTGCAACCTGTGTCTCCCACATTCAAGCGATTCTCCCACATTCAAGCGATTCTCTTGCCTCAGCCTCCCAAGTAGCTGGGATTACAGGTACCTGCCACCATGTCCGGCTAATTTTTGTATTTTTAGTAGAGATGTGGTTTTGCCATGTTGGCCAGGCTGGTCTTGAACTCCTGACCTCAAGACATATCTGCCCACCTCGGCCTCCCAAAGAGCTAGTATTATGGTCATGAGCCACTGTGCCTGGCCAGATCCAACCAATTTAAGAAACAAACTATCTCCAGTCCCTAGAGCATCCCAGGCAAAATTATGGCCCTGGAATCCAGTACTCTCCTTTTTGCCTAGATATTTATTTATCTAACACATTAATCTAGCTTTGTCTCATGAAGTAGTTTATGGTGAGAGATACAAAATCAATAACTTGTTGGTCTACGAAAAACAGCCATTGTTCAAATACATCTTGTCTACCTTTAGTTCCCTCGGTTGGATAGTTCCAGCTGGGAAACATGTTTCCCTGTCAGACCATCATCCAGTTCATACCTGGATGCAATTTATCATTTTTCTTCATGCTCCTCTTTAATCTCACGTTTACAGAGCCTTTCCTAAGGATTCTTAGGTTCCCTCAGAACAATGACTCTGAATTCACTGTAATGATTGTGTGCACAATGAAACTTACCAATAATTTCACTAATTACTGGTCAATCTGTACCGGTGTTACACTGATTTTGATCACTGGCTCTAACATTCTGCCACCATTTAGTATGGCTGTCCCGGTAAATAGAAGGTGGTGTCTCTATTATAATAATTCTGGATTTTTTCTTTTAACTTGAGGAGACCATCTTAAATCATCCCCTGGTTGTTGGCCCCTCTGGGAGAATCATTCTAGACTGCACTCTGATACGCTGCTTTCTCTGTTAGACTTCTTTATGTCCATCATTATTGCTGTCTTAGTAACTGTAAGACATCTTTACCTTGTCTGATGTCTTTTTTTTTGTTTTTTTTTTAGACAGGGTTTCACTCCTGTCACCCAGGCTGGAATGCAATGGTACCATCTCAGCTCACAGCAACCTCTGCCTCCCAGTCTCTCAAGCGATCTTCTTGCCATAGCCTCCCAAGTAGCTGGGACAATAGGCATGCACCACTACATCTGGCTAATTTTTTTGTTTGTTTGTTTGTTTGTATTTTTTGTAGAGATGGGGTTTCACCATATTGCCCAGGCTGGTCTCAAACTCCTGGGCTCAAGTGATCTGCCCATCTTGGCCTCCCAAAGTGCTGGGATTACAGGGGTGAGCCACTGTGCTTGGCCTGATGTTCTCTTTAACAGCAGTTTAGAAGGGGAAGCATGTGAATTTCCCTTTTACAGGCACCTTTCCCAGCCTTTCAGAGCTATTTGTTCATTTTGTGTCTGTCTAGTCTGTCTTCTACTGCGTGTTGAGGGAGGAATTGTGGCAGGGGCGGGAATGGTGGGAGTGTGACTCACCTGCCCACATAACTTGCTCTTGCCTTCAGGACCTGCTCATGTCTGATCTTGTACAGACTACTTCGTCTTAATGATAGAATCTTCCTGGACATGCCTGATCATACAGCTTAGAGGTCAGAGAGCATCGACTTGATGAAAGACAGCTCAGATTGCTTATGCTCCTAGTGTCCTGTGATAAGGCATTTATTTGCTACAAGCACCCAGTAATAAAACAAGATCTGTTTCTCAAAAGAATAGTACTTTGGGCTGGGCGCAGTGGCTCACACCGGTAATCCCAGCACTTTGGAAGGCCGAGGTGGGCAGATCACCTGAAGTCAGGAGTTTGAGTCCAGTCTGGCCAACATGGTGAAACCTTGCCTCTACTAAAAATACAAAAATTAGTTGGGTGTGGTGGCAGGTGTCTGTAATCCCAGCTACTCAGGAGGCTGAGGCAGGAGAATTGCTTGAACCTGGGAGGTGGAGGTTGCAGTGAGCTGAAAGTGCACCACCGCACTCCAGCCTGGGCAACAAAGCAAGACTCCGTCTCAAAAAAAAAAAAAAAAAGAAAGAAAGAAAGAAAAAGAAAAAGAAAAGGAAAAAAGAAAGAATAGTAATTTGCTTTAAAAAGTATATCTTTGTTAGGGATCTTCACTGTGATTCTCCAGTAAAGACATCACAGGTTCCTGAAGGGCCACAGACACTTTGCACACCATCAGATCCACCGGCTCACAAGGGCCAAGTGGCAGAGCTATCTTGTACTCCAACCTGAACCAGCTGGAGATTCTTCTGATGCTCTGGGCTCCGTCAGAGTTAACAGCCTTTTCAGGTCACTCAGCATGTCAGATATTGATGTGGGTTGACCCAAAATGTCCATTCTCCCTTTTTCCCATTATGTTTTAAATCTGAAGTTAAAATTTAAAATAGAATTCTAGCTGGGCGATGACTGCCCAGTCTATCATGCTAAATGAAGCATGTGAACAAGTACAACACCCCAGGCACAGCAGAGCCACATAATTGAAGGACTTCGGGTCCCTGGATATTCTATGGAGCACAGCTGTTCTACCAGGCTTGGGCCACTTACTTCAAGACTGTCTTGTGAGAGGCAAATACATTTCTGTCTTGTTTAAGGCATTGATAATTTCAGTGTCATCTGTTTTGCAGCCAAACCAATAACTAATACATTCAATACAAATGGACTGGAGAACAAATCACACATTTAATATGTGTTACCTCCAATAGCTAAAGGGCCACCAAGCTTTGTCCCCACTTCCCATAACTCTCATTCTTTGTCTTTTTTATGTCCTCCTCTAATACAGTTCCTTCTCCACATATAGGCATCTTCAGCATCTTTCTGAAGTTCCTTTATAGAAATACAATCAAATATAAACAAATATCCTTTTTATCCTTTTTTTCTTCCTTTTGAGTCAGAGTCTTGCTTTGTCACCCAGGCTGGAGTACAGTGGCATGATCTCGGCTTACTACAACCTCTGCCTCCTGCGTTCATGCAATTCTCCTGTCTCAGCCTCCCAAGTAGGTGGGATTACAGACATATGCCACCACACCCAGCTAATTTTTGTATTTGTAGTAGAGACAGGGCTGCACCATGTTGGTCAGGCTGGTCTTGAACTCCTGACCTCAAGTGGTCCACCTCCCCTTGGCCTTCCGAAGTGCTGGGGCCACCATGCCCAGTCCTCCTTTTTATCTTTCTTAAACAAATAACATATATGCACTTTTCAGTACCTCACTTTTTCACTTCACAATATGTATTTTCTATGTCAGTACATAAAAAAAGTTCACAACTGCACAGTGTTGTGCAGCTGTACCATATGTTATTTGATAGCTTATTGAGAAACATGTATTATTTCCAGTCTTTTGCCATTTCAAACAATGCTGCAACCATGGCACACATATCATTTTGTACATGTGCAAGAATACCTATATTTGTAGGATACAGTCCCAGAGGCAAGAACTGAATTAAAGGATGTGTGCATTTATAATCTGATGCATACAGATAAATGTTAGAATATATAGTTTGTTCTATTTTTGTATTCCTGTCAGTAATTTATGAGAGTCTCAGTTTCCCTACAATCTTACCGATAGAGTGTGACATCTTACTTTTGGAATTTTGCCAATTTGATTGGTAACAAATGGTATCTCAGTAGTTTTCTGTTTTGTTTTGTTTTGTTTTGTTTTGCTTGATACGGAGTCTCGCTCTGTTGCCCAGGCAACAGTGCAGTGGCGTGATCTTGGCTCACTGCAAACTCCGCCTCGTGGGTTCACGCTATTCTCCTGCCTCAGCCTCCTGAGTAGCTGGGACTACAGGTATCCGCCTCCACGCCCAGCTAATTTTTTTGTATTTTTAGTAGAGTAGTTGTTTCGCCATGCTGCCCAGGCTAGTCTTGAACTCCTGACCTCAGGTAATCCGCCTGCCTCGGCCTCCCAAAGTGCTGGGATTACAGGCGTGAGCCACCGTGCCCAGCTGGTATCTCCGAAGTTTTAATTTGTATGTAACTTATGATGAATCAAGTTGAGCATCTTTCATATATTTAAGGCCACTCTGTATTTATTTATTTATTTACTTTTATTTTGTATTTTTTGAGATGGAGTCTCACTCACTGCAACCTTCACCTCACGGGTCCAAGCAATTTTCCAGCTTCAGCCTTCCGAGTAGCTGGAATTACAGGCACGTGCCACCATGCCTGGCTAATTTTTGTATTTTAGTAGAGATGGGGTTTCACCATGTTGGCCAGGCTGGTCTTGAACTTCTGACCTCAGTGATCCACCTGCCTTGGCCTCCCAAAGTGCTGAGGTTACAGGCGTGAGCCACCACGCCCGGACACCAGTCTGTATTTCTTTTACTCAGAATTGTCCCTTCAGGTCTTTTTCTCATTTTACTGTTGGGTTGTTGGATTTTTCTCGAATTTAAAGGAGTTCTTTATAAGAGATTAGAAGTTGTAGAAAAGTTTTCCAGCTTGTCACTAGTGTTTTGACTTTGCTTGGGATGTTATGTTGATGGAAATCTTTTTAATGGTTGTGCTTATCAGTCCTTTTAACCTTTACTTTGGAGAAAATCTCTCAATCTGCTCCAGACCTCTAGACCCTAAGAAACATGATGTGGTGTTGGGATCTTGTGTTTTTGTGGGATTTATCTTCCCTCTTGGAATGCAGGTGAGTGTCTTACTAAGGCATCTTGGTCATCTGCTATGTCCTGCAGTTGTGAATCTTTAAATCACCAACAGGGTGGTTCAAGTCAGGCCTCTGTTCACCGTATGTTAGAGACTTTCTTGTTTTTTAATTATTATACAGATCAGGCAGAACCTGCATCAGCTGCCCTATAATCTGTTCATAGGGGACCCATAATCAATTAGCTATTGCCAGGTAATGAGATCAGACCATTCTGAAAACTCCCCCGACCATGCTGCCTGTTTTTCTAAGAACATCCACCATGCCTTTGCCTAACCTCCACCACCCTGGATCATGGTTTTCTCCCCATAGAAATCAGGAAGCTCATTTCAATGTAGACATTTTCTGATGGCCAGGATAGCAATACTCAAAGATGCTGGTGCTTCCCTTTCCAATGTTTCTCAAAGTCTTGGTGCACACTGGCTGGGCACGGTGGTTCACACCTGTAATCCCAACACTTTGGGAGGCTGAGGCAGGAGGATCCCCTGAGGTCACGAGTTCAAGACCAGCCTGGCCAACATGTTGAAACCCCGTCTCTATTAAAAATACAAAAAAAAATTAGCCAGGAGTGGTGGCAGGCGCCTGTAATCCCAGCTACTCGGGAGGCTGAGGCAGGAGAATTGTTTGAACCCGGGAGGTAGAGGTTGCAGTGAGCCGAGATCGCACCATTGCACCCCAGACTGGGTGACAAGAGCAAGACTCCATCTTAAAAAAAAAAAAAAAAAAAAGCATTGGCGAACACTGTCTTCGAGTTCTTTAAGGGACATATTTAGGTGAGGAGTGAGCAGTTCATCCATTAAAAATCCACTCCAGCATTCTTATTTTCCTAAGCCTTTGAATTACTTCCTTTGTATTATACTAAGGAATTTCTGGCACCTCAACTTCAATTAGCATGGGTAAGCTAGGGCAGACCACAAAGGCAACCAAGGTTTGTGCATTGGTGAGAATGACAGCTCAGACTTAGCTAAGGCTTCTCTCACTTGACTTTACAATTGCTTCAAAACCTTCACGCATGATTAAGAATACATGTTGGGCTGGGCGCGGTGGCTCAAGCCTGTAATCCCAGCACTTTGGGAGGCCGAGACGGGCGGATCACGAGGTCAGGAGATCGAGACCATCCTGGCGAACACGGTGAAACCCCGTCTCTACTAAAAAATACAAAAAAACTAGCCGGGCGAGGTGGTGGGCGCCTGTAATCCCAGCCACTTGGGAGGCTGAGGCAGGAGAATGGCATGAACCCAGGAGGCGGAGCTTGCAGTGAGCTGAGATCCGGCCACTGCACTCCAGCCTGGGTGACAGAGCGAGACTCCTTCTCAAAAACAAAAAAGAATACATGTTGGTGTGAGTAAACGAGCGT
The DNA here is from genome assembly GCF_002776525.5 of Piliocolobus tephrosceles. Lineage (NCBI taxonomy): Eukaryota > Metazoa > Chordata > Mammalia > Primates > Cercopithecidae > Piliocolobus > Piliocolobus tephrosceles. The sequence goes on from NC_045446.1 coordinate 92,143,456, forward strand.
CTCAGGATCTCCTTTTTTAAATTATTTATTTATTATTATTATTTTTTGAGATGAAGTCTCACTCTGTTGCCCAGGCTGGAGTACAGTGGCACATTCTTGGCTCACTGCAACCTCTGCCCCCTGGGTTCAAGCGATTCTCCTGCCTCAGCCTCTCGAGTAGCTGGGATTACAGGCTCCCGCCACCATGCCTGGATACTTTTCATATTTTTTTAAGTAGAGATGGGGTTTCACTATGTTGGCCAGGCTGGTCTCCAACTTCTGACCTCAAATGATCCACCCGCCTTAGCGTCCCAAAGTGCTGGGATTATAGGCGTGAGCCACTGTGCCCAGCTGGGATCCCCCACTTTATTTTTTTGGAGATAAGAGTCTCGCTCTGTCACCCAGGCTGGAATGCAGTGGCATGATCTTGGCTCACTGCAACTTCTGCCCTCCTGGGTTCAAGCGGTACTCCTGCCTCAGCCTCTGGAGTATTCTGGGATTACAGACTTGAGCCATCGTGCCCGGCCAGAATCCCCATCGTTAATTACAGAGGTGTACCCTAAGTTGGTGGTCTCAACAGCCCTCCCAGAGTGATGAATTCATCAGGTAAATGGAGTTGAGAAACATGACTGCCTTTGACACCACTTTAGGCTGTACATTATTCAAGGGTCCCACCTATTTCCAGAAAATAAGAAAGAAAACTTCTTATCTCACTGCAGGGACATAATCTGGTTCCTGCTGATTTTATTCCTTTCTGCATCCTCAGACCTGCTTGAGGCTTTGTCGTTGCAGGTCTGGGCAATAGCTTGCCACAGTGGGCCAGCTGTTTTGTTGTGGTGGTGGTTGTTTTGAGACACAGTCTCACTCTGTTGCCCAGGCTGGAGTGCGGTGGCGCCACCTAGGCTCACTGCAGCCTCCACCTCCCAGGTTCAAATAACTCTGGTGTCTTAGCCTCCAAAATAGCTGAGATTCCAGGTCCCTGCCACCATGCCTGGCTAATTTTTGTATTTTTAGTAGAGACAGGTTTTTGCCATGTTGGTCAGGTTAGTCTCGAACTCCTGACCTCAAGTGGTCCACCCACCTCAGCCTCCCAAAGTGCTGGGATTGCAGATGTGAGTCACCACGCCTGGCCAGTGCGCCAGCTTTTAAAACAGAAATGGAGCATACCATGAGAATTGCTCCCAGCCGTTCGATCTAGCCTAGTGATTTCAGAATCTCTAATAATTTCATTCACATTGATGATTTCAGCTTAAAGTTTTCATCTTTCCTACTTAATCTGGCACCCTCAGAATAAACCTTAGGTAGTCTATTTTTTTCCCCTAATATAAAGTAGCAAAAACTCTCCCCTTAGTCTGACTTTGTAATTGCCTCATTAGTCCTATCTAGGCTCTCCTCAATCTAGTTCAGCTGACACCCAACATTATCCATCACACGTGCCCAAACTCACACTACAGAGTGAGTCCGCTGGGCAGACACACACAGTCACTTGCACCTCTAACATCGTCAGTCTTGGACAGGGACACGAAATGTCTGTTTCTGCTTCCTCTGGGAAGTGGCTGTAGGAGCGAGGCTGCCTGTGCCAAAACAGAGTCAGTATGGTTTCTGCTTGTTTGAATCACTTGCTTCTAGTTCAATTAGAGGTTCATCTGATGAATGGAAACTTCATGTCAATGTCTTCATTCTAGATTGCAAAGTAGTTTGGGAAAGCAAACACCCAGCATTTTCAGCTTCTGTAGTGGAGGTGTGGGTCTCTCCAAATACAGGAAGCAATGTTTAAAAGCTGAGAAACCAAAAAGAATGACAAATGGCCACTTAGGGTCATATAACTTGACACTCACCAAAAGAGTAAATTTATCTCTCAAACTCCTCATCATTTAAAAAGGGGGCATTCAAGATCTTTTTATTGGGCTGGGAATGGTGGCTCATACCTATAATCCCAGCACTTTGGGAGGCCAAGGCAGGCGGATCACTTGAGGTCAGGAGATTGAGACCAGCCTGGCCAACATGGTGAAACCCCATCTCTTTGGGAGGTGAGACAGATGGATCACTTGAGGTCAGGAGTTTGAGACCAGCCTGACCAACATGGTGAAAACCCGTCTCTACTAAAAAAACAAAAAACAAAAATTAGTTGGGCGTGGTGGCACGAACCTGTAATACCAGCTACTTGGGAGGCTGAGGCAGGAGAATTGCTTGAACCCACAATGCTGAGGTTGCAGTGAACCGAAATTAGGCCACTGCGCTCCAGCCCGCGGGACAGGGTGAGACTCCTTCTCAAAACAACAATGAAAAAAAGATACAGGCTCATGCCTATAATCCCAACACCTTTGGGAGGCTGAGGTGGGCAGATCGCTTGAGGCCAGGAGTTCAAGACCAGCCCAGACAACATGGCGAAACCCCGTCTCTACTAAAAATACAAAAATTAGCTGGGGGTGATGGTGCATGCCTGTGGTCCCAGGTGCTTGGGAGGCTGAGACACAAGATATCACTTGAATCCAGGAGGTGGAGGTTGCAGTGAGCCAAGATCATACCATTGCACTCTAGCCTGGGTGACAGAGCAAGACTACTGTCTCCAAAAAAAAAAAAAAAAAAAGGAGGAAAAAAAAATGAGAACTATAATATCTTGTTTTGTCTTTGTACTCTACTGATATGTTAAACCTATTGTATTTTCAAGTATTAGATTTTATACATATTAAATCCAAAAGTGTATGTCTTATATATTAAAAATGTTTGAAAAATAGTAGAGTCATCAAAGAGAATAATAAAAACAGCCTCTTAAAAAAAAGTTTGATTCTTAATATTTGTTGGTACAATATACTAAACCCTCCTGGGTTTGTTTTGTTTTGCTTTAAATAGAACTAATGATGGTCCCATCTCTTCGCAGGAAACTGGGTTCAGTGAGGGGCCGCTGCAGCCACACACAGTTCTTAAGTGGCAGTCCATTTCTAACTCAGAGCCTCCAGCCATCACACTAATCCTGGCAATATGAGAGCAAGAGAGCCAGATCAAAGCCCATTTAGAGAAAAAAAGAAAATAATTCCAAACTGCTCCTTTGATGTCCCATTAGGCCATTAATATACATCACATCTGTTTAATTTAAAACTTCTGCCCAGTGCTGGTATGAGTTAATTGCACACCTCTCAAGAACCAGCATTAAGTTACTGTGTGCTTGAATGGGAAACATGATTTGTGTGGTAGTTAATGATGGGGTTTAGAGTCAAGTCCATAGTCATGCATTCTTTATTCTCTCCACCAGCCTGACTGCATGCTCCTCATAAATAACATTTTCAGCCGGGCGCGGTGGCTCAAGCCTGTAATCCCAGCACTTTGGGAGGCCGAGACGGGCGGATCACGAGGTCAGGAGATCGAGACCATCCTGGCTAACACGGTGAAACCCCGTCTCTACTAAAAATACAAAAAACTAGCCGGGCGAAGTGGCGGGCGCCTGTAGTCCCAGCTACTCCGGAGGCTGAGGCAGGAGAATGGCGTAAACCCGGGAGGCGGAGCTTGCAGTGAGCTGAGATCCGGCCACTGCACTCCAGTCCGGGCGACAGAGCAAGACTCCGTCTCAAAAAAAAAAATAAATAAATAAATAACATTTTCAGTGGATGAGGGGGCTGTAAATCTGTCCAGAGGTGGGACACCCTGTTCTGCTCTCTTCCTGGACACTGCCTTTTAATTCCCTAGAGGATAATGAGACGTTGAAAAGTAAGTATCTTCTCTCTCAGTGGCCTATAGTCATTTCTGTCCTGCCTTATTCTGTGTTATGGAAGAGAGGGGAGGTTGTTAGGTTTTTGACAATATCTCTAACATACAACCATCATTTAGAATATCATTTCTATTCATATTCCAGGCATTTTAGAGCATGGTCCTGTTTTTTGATCATAGAATGTTTTATTTTAGAGATTTTATCAACTGTTGTACAAAAACTGGAGGAGCTGAAATAATGGGGAAAAAAGTAAAGAAGACACAAGGCTTTACAATTATATAAAATAAGCTGGGTGCAGTGGCTCACACCTGTAATCCCAGCCCTTGGGGAGGCTGAGGCAGGTGGACCACTTGAGGTCGGGAGTTCGAGGCCAGCCTAGCCAACATGGCAAAACCCTGTCTCCACTAAAAACACAAAAATTATCTAGGTGTGGTGGTGTGTGCCTGTAGTCCCAGCTACTCCGGAGGCTGAGGCAGGAGAATCACTTGAACCCGGGAGGTGGAGGTTGCAGTGAGTCAAGATCACACCACTGTACTCCAGCCTGGGCAACAGAGCGAGACTCTGTCTAAAAAAAAAGTATATAAAATAGAAGCGTCAACTATGTTGAACTTTAGCCAATGTGGGAAATGCCATATCAGCATTAGCAGATTTTAACAGAAAACGGCGCCTGCCTTTGCCTCTTGTCTTTACAGTACAGCAGGAGAAGTAGGTCTGTATTCATGGAAAGAAACTGGAAGAAGTAACTGCAGGTGCTAGAGAGGGAATGGAGCCATGTGAACAGGTGAGTCAGGGGTACGGGTGCAGGATGGGAGAGACCATTGTGCATGTGTGTTCATGGATTAGCAACCTCAGAAAAGGGACACGTAATATGAGAAAACCAGCATGGTCTAAAACCATGGGCCTTGTGAACAATACTTAGGTATGTCTAGACAAACTTTTTTTTAAAAGAAAGAAAAAGTTCATAAGGGTTTAGCACTCTTCTTGCAGTACCGAAGTGCAGCCTAGGAAGAAAGGCAACCTTTAAAAGGGAATGTAGGCCGGGCGCAGTGGCTCACGCCTGTCCTCCCAGCACTTTGAGAGGCCGAAGTGGGCAAATCACTTTAGGATTTCGAGACCAGCCTGGCCAACACGGTGAAACCCCATCTCTACTGAAAATACAACAATTAGCCAGGTGTGGTGGTGTGCACCTGTAGTCCCTGCTACTGGGGAGGCTGAGGTGCGAGAATAGCTTGAACCTGGGAGGTGGAAGTTGCAGTGAGCTGAGAGGGCGCCACTGCACTCCAGCCTGGGTGACAGAGTGAGACTCTGTCTCAGAGAAAAAAAAAAAAAGTGAAGGCAAGTAAGCCTTAGTTGTGCCTGTTTTAGAGTTAGCTTACCTAGGAGACAGATGGTGGGTGGAGGGAAGAACCAGAATGATAAAGACCACAACACAAGTCAGGTTAGTTAGTTTTCCTCAAGGTCAGTGAGCTCTGACTAACTTCAACATATTAGGTTACAGAATATCTTAAACTTCCGCCAAACAATCCTGAATAAAAGAAAATGAATATATATCCTGAGGGTGAGAGGGCTGTTGGAGAGATGATGCTGACACTGCAAACAAAAACTTCTTTAGAATTTCCTGTTTGATCTTAAAAATTCATACAAATGTTGCATTCTGTTTGGTTTTTAATATAAAATATTTTAGGCTAATCACCATTCAGCAAAATTGGTCCTCCAAAAAAACTGCATCCCTGTTAGTCTATGATTTTGCAAAGTCTATAGGCCATTGCTATGGGAATCTCTGAGGCGGCTGTACTGTCTGTTATTTGAGAAGCACATGAGCAGCAATTAGCTCATTTCCAAATGTTGTATATGAAAATATTGTGACTTTCGTAAAGTGTATTCAATCATTTAGCCAAATATTTTAATAACCTGAAGAATCCCAGGGAATATAAAGTTAAACTTTGGCCTGTTCTGTTCTCAGTTGAGCAGATGAAGCTTTGCATGATTCCTTTCCTGCAGGAGATGCTTAGTTAAATCAGAGGCATTGCTCATTCTAAAAATTTGATCCAAATCTAGACTTAGTGTTAAATGACACCATATGTTTCATCTGGTTAAATAAGGTCAATAAATCATGTTCCTTTTTGTTTCAGAAAACTGAGATATTTTTGTCTATTCATGTTGAAAGAACACTAACTGTGAATTTAAAAAACATGAAGGGGTTGTGTGGCCCTAAAAAACGTGGAGGCGGAGTGCGGCCCTAAGTCTGTACTTGGCCTGACCGTCTTATCTTCAGAATTCTGGGGTATATGAGGTATTATATAAAGATACAAGTCTGCTTTAAAAATATATACATCTTATTTTATTTTATTTTTTAGAGATAGGGGCTCCGCCGGGCACGGTGGCTCACGCCTGTAATCCCCGCACTTTGGGAGGCCGAGTTGGGTGGATCACAAGGTCAGGAGATTGAGACCATCCTGGCTAACACGGTGAAACCCCGTCTCTACTAAAAAATACAAAAAATTAGCCGGGCACGGTGGTGGCCGCCTGTAGTCCCAGCTACTCAGGAGGCTGTGGCAGGAGAATGGCATGAACCCGGAAGGCGGAGCTTGCAGTGAGATGAGATCGCGCCACTGTACTCCAGCCTGGGCAACAGAGTGAGACTCCATCTCAAAAAAAAAAAAAAAACAAAAGATAGGGGTTCCCTGTGTTGCCTCGACTGGTCTCGAACTCCTGGGCTCAAGGGATCCTCCCACCTTAGCCTCCCAAAATGCTGGGACTACAGGTGTGAGCCACTGCATCCTATCACAAGTATGCTTTTCTTTTCTTTCTTTCTTTTTCTTTTTTAACTTCTTATTTAAGAAAAAAAAAAGAGAGAGAGACAGACAGGGGATCTCACTTTGTTGCCCAGGCTGGTCCCAAACTCCTGGGCTCAAGCAATCCACCCACCTCAGCCTCCCAAAGTGCTGGGATTACAGTTGTGAGTCACCATGCCCACCTTGCTTTTCTTATGGCCTAAAGTAAGTTAAATAAAATGCTTTGAGAAATGATGGCATTGTTAAATGAACATAACAAGAAAAGACAATACTCACTTGAATATATAAGTTAAAATTTAAAAACCATCAGTAACCAAATGAACATCAGAGTTAAGCACAAATTCCTTCCTTCAAAAAATGAAAAATAATACTCAGGCCTTTTTGATCATTAAAACGATCCCAAAGTCCCTTATACTACCCAATAATTATTTTGCATGAAAATATGCAGAGGAGGAGGAGATTAATAAAGATAAAAATCTCTTAATTGAATATAAACAATTTAACAGTTCCAGAATTCCCCAAGTAAATTTTATCTACATATGTGTGGGTTAAACCTGGAGGAAAAGGGATGGTAGATGCAAAATGCAATTATTTGCTTCAAAAATCTATCTGCGTGAGTAGCTCCAACGTATAAAAGATTAAATGAAGAAAGTGTTACCCGCTTGTTTCCAATGTTTCCGACCTATCTGGATGGATCTTCCCCTCTGACTCATGTTGGAACAGTCCTCTCTAAGTCAAGGAGACAGTTTACAAGCTGGGGAGGTTTCCCTTCATAATGGCTAAGGGAACTTATTCTCCCCACAACCATGGTTCAAATGTGTCAGGTACTGACATAAGGATAGACTGTCTCTGACCTAAGGAATTCATAATCTCATGGAGGAGACGGACAAATAAATAGGTAAGTTTAAAGACGTCAAGTTCCCTGTCAAGATAGAAAAGTATAGGGTGTCTTGGAGCACAGAAGAGGGTGTCCAGAAAGGCAAATGCAGATCAGACACAGAAGCAAGGTGCTGGGGTCCAAAATGCCCTGGTGGATGTCCTGGTCGGATCTCCAGAGTCCTACAGAGGACTTGCTCCACACAGGGCGGGTCAGTTTCAGCCCATGGGAATGAAAGAGGGGGAAAACATGGAGAGCAGCTTCCAGCGCAGGGGGAGGAAAACATTCCCCAAGGAAACACTAGATTCCTGAAATATGTCCAGCCCTTGTGGAAAAGATGTAGTTCGGGCTGCAATTCAAGTAAACTTCGGAGAAGCTTCAAAAGCTCCGACTTGGCAATACAACTCAAAGGGCTCTTCCAAGCTCTTCCTATTCAACTGCAACTTCTAAGGCAAAGTCGTTGTTTACAGCCTGGCGGAGTTGGAAGAGTCTCCAAAAACACAACTTGCCGTGACAGTTGGAGTTTATAACCACCCTAGGACTTTAATGAGAGGCAAGTCTGAGAAGCTTCCAGCACCGCGGCCTGACTGGCTTCTGCGGGGCTGCTGGGAACCCTGGGTCCCAAATTTGGGACGACCCTTCTGCAGTGAACACCTCCTCCACATTCTCGTTTGCTATGCCTCTAGGCCACCTGGAGCTGAAGTTTCGCTGTTTTCCACGGCATTTCCGGAATGCCAGGGCATGCCCTGTCAATCCTGCACGCCCGGCGGCCCCGCTGCTTTCTCCACCCGGGCAGCGCTCGGAGTAGGCGGGGCATGCGGGTGGGGCGGGGCTCCAGCCAGGGTGGGTGGGGCCTCTGCACCAACACCTGCCTGTACTTGGGCCCGGAGCTTGGATCTCTGCTCAGCGAGCTCTGGCAGCCCCAGGCATCTCTGGTAGTCAGGAGGCAGCGCCGCTCGGCTGCTGCAGAGGGCATTGCCCGACTTAGCGACAATTTTTTACTACCTCCTGTATATACCTTGCTCAAGTGACTGGACTCCCGAGATTCTGTTTCCTTATTCACAAAACGGGGTTGATGATCGTTACATTTCACAGTTGTTTGAGGATTAAAAGAATGATGTATCTGTATTGTTTATGTGCCAAGCTCTGACAGGTATTCATTAGTGCTCGTTTCTTTCCTTTTTCTTTCCAAATTCAGTCTGATTCAGCAAATAGCTACCGGGAGTCTACCTGTTTCCAGACACTGGGGATTTAATGGCAAAAAAACCCCAAGAAGCTTATTGTCTAGTGGAGAAGACCAACAGGTAAACGGGCAGTGGGAAGTGCTGTGAGGGTGGAATTGCTGGGTATTGGACAGGTAGAGGGGGCTGTGGAGGAAGAGCACGTTGCAGCTAGTTAGAGAGGTAGGATGAGAGCAAGGACAGGGAGAAGCTGGAAGTAGTACAGACCCTCTGGAAAGGTGAAGCTGGATCATGGGGCCAGATCATGAAAGAATTCCTAAATTATAAATGCTAGTGGCTATAGATTTTTATCTTGAAGCAGAGAGGAAACATTGAAGTATCTTAAGCAAGAGAATATGATGTGATTTGGATTTTAGAAAGATTCCTCTGGGTAGAGATCACATCAATGCAAGGCACAGTTTAGCTCCTAAGCTCATTATTAGCAGCTTCATTTGAGAGTCACACAAAGAATTCCCCTAGAGTCTAAAGTATTTGGAATTTTTCAGGTCAGGCCATGTAATTCTGAATTCTCAAAAATGACTAGAAGGATCAGTTAGTTCTTTATAACTGGAATTGAGTTGGGTTTTAATATCCCTCCTGTAAACCAGGCTTGATTTCAAACCAAATTTTATTATTCAGTTGGAAAAATAAAACGTTTATACCTACATTAATCAACTGCCGCTTTGTAAACTTGCTTTCTCACTCGCCTCCACGTGCCTAGCTTCTGGGATCAAGAAGCCAGGAGGCAGTTAAAAGTGTTATCAGACTTGCATTAAGACCAGCCCCTCCTTGAAGATGTTCCGGAGGCAGAGCTTAATCAGGTGGAGCTGGGCAGGGCTGAGGCTTCAGGCTCAGGCTTGCAGGCTGATTTGGGGGATTAAAAGTCTAAACAAGTTAGTTGGGTTGTTCCTCTCCCATCATTTCCTGTTAGGTGATATGTGAGCTGGTTATGTTTTTATTTTAATGATTCACCCCTAAACATTGCTTTTGAAACAGCAGTTTGCAGGATTAGCGAATAACCGTGCTGTCATCCCTATCTAAACCCAGTGAACAGTGATTTAATCTCAGATGTGCTCAGTGCAGGCTTCAGGTTCTCTCTGTCTAGCCCTATCATTGCATGGGATGGGTGACTGAGCTGGTGTGGGGATGAGTTAATTGGCTCCTCCTCAGAGTTCCTCCAGGTGCGCAAGTTGAAAAGAGTGAATCTTGTCAGCACCAAGTCCTTTTTTTGTGTGTGGTTATATGAGGCAGAATGTAGGTCTGAAATTTTGCCCTGAGTTGCTCCTAATTTGTTCAGTGATCTGGAATTGCTCTTTCCATTCTTTGAGGCTTAGTTATAAAACAAGAGTTTGATAAAATGCTGGAAGTTTCCTTGCAGCTCTGGGAGGCTCCTGGTCATCAGAGTAGTTAATATCAAATCCCTACATTTAAAGGCATAGCGTGAAACTATAAAGAATTATCCCCAAACACTCCTCTGGGTCTACATCTTTGCCTGGCAAGCAGTCTCTTTGTCATTGCAAATTGATTTCTAAATGAAATTGCAAATCTTGTCAAATATACAGGATTGCATTAAGCTGATGAAAATAATAATGGAGATAGCAAGTTCTTTGCACAAACAGGAATCTTGCTAGGGAAATTACCTAAAAGCTGAAGAAAAAAAAATCAACAAGAATGATGACAAGGTAAGTGCTTCCAAAGAGAATGATTAGATTAGCAAAGGATTAATAGAGACATTTGGAAAAAAATTGACAAAGCCTATTTACATTTTTATAAAAATGATAAGTCAAACATAGTGAAAAATACCCGAAAAGGGATGTCAATAAAATAGTAAATACTTGATTTATTGGAATTATAAATATATACTTGTTTTATAATTTCATTGTTTTTCAAAATGAAATCCAAACTTTTTTCTATGAAATTTTGGTTTCCCTTTAGTGTCCTTTTTAAATGGCTTTTTGGGATATCACTATTTCCTGCATTTATTAATCTTCAATCTTGTTTCAAAAGGGATTTAAGAGGTCTAACATTCTGTGTTGAATACCAGTATATTCTAAACTCTGTTGCCAAAGAAAGCCATTTTTTAATACCTCTCATGGTTCTAATTTTAAAAATATATTTTGCTTATTATTTGGCATTTTTTTTCTTCTTCTTTGGAAGTGGAGTTTTGCTCTTGTCACCCAGACTGTAGTGCAATGGTGCGATCTTGGCTCCGCCTCCTGAGTTCAAACGATTCTCCTCCTTCAGCCTCCTGAGTGGCTGGGATTACAGGCACCTGCTACCAAGCCTGGCTAACTTTTGTATTTTTAGTAGAGACGTGGTTTCGCCATGTTGGCCAGGCTGGTCTCAAACTCCTGACCTCAGGTGATCCACCCTCCTTGGCCTCCCAAAGTGCTGGGATTACAGGCGTGATCCACCACGCCTGTCCGCCAGCAAATTTTGTTCTTTCATCTATCTTTTTTTTTCTAGATATATTTCCTATTTTCCTTTATCAGTGACTCCCAGATGTATCTTTCACAGTAATGATGAAACTAGCATATTTAGGCCTGGTATGGTGGCCAGTGCCTGTAATCCCAGCTACTTGGGTGTTTTCAAACCAACATTTTCCCAATGACCCCAGCTAGAACTCTGAAGTTATCCTTGACTCTTACCTCTACCTTGTCCCTTCCATCCAATCATTGTTTCTATATGTATTTATTAAGGCTCCAGTAAGTGCCAATCACTGTTTCTGTATGTGGAAGGATAGAAGGGTGAACCAGACAAAGTCTTCACCCTAACACAACTCACATTCTCTCTCATTCTAGTGAGGGACAGTCAACCGACAAGTGTAGATTTTATTGTCAGATATTGGTAAGTGCTATTCAGAAAATAAATAAAGATAAAGAGATGAAGTGTGGGGGGCTATTTTAGGAAACCTGACCATATCTGTTAATCTCCTAAAAGCCTCCATACCATGTCTTCCCATTCCACTGACATTATTAAGACACTTCATCATCCTCTGTCTGAATGGCTCTAACTATCTCACGCCCTTCACTACCTTGAGTACTAGATCATTAGACCCATATCTGATCACATTATAGCCCTGCTCAAAATACTTCAGTGGTTCTCTATCCCACAGAGTATAAAGCCTAAACATCTTTGCCCTCTTGGCTGGTAACATTTCTTCCTATTTCACTGAATGAATAGAAGCAATCAGAAGAGAATGTTCATATCCTCCTGATACCACAAGTACCCACCTTCCTGCATTTTTTGCCCATACGCTCTGCTTTTCCTTGTGCTTTTAGGCATGCACTGTTTACACTCCTAAAATCAACACCTCCACTTGTATTCTAGATCCCATCCCTTCAAATGCCTAAGGATGTCCCTCTATCAGTTTCCACTTTCTCTTCTGCATGATCAAATTTCCTTTCTTTACAGGAACATTTCCATCGCAAACATCTTATTTCTAGCATTGTAAAATTCCTTGTTGATCCTCTCCTCCCTTGGTTACAGCCTGATTTCCCTTATTGCCAAGGCTCAACGTTCAGTCCTCTTGTCTCTTGTACACTTAGTCTCTTCCTGATATCGCCCACTCTCATGGCTTTAAACCCTGCCTACCAGTATATGCTAATATCTCCTTTTTCATCTTCAGCCTAAAACTCCCCCTTGAACCACACACTTGTGTATCTAGCTGCTCAACAAAGCCTTGTCTTCTCTTCTTTACATCTCAGTAATGATAATGCCATCTTTCCTAGATTCTGAAGCCAAAAACCTTGGAGTTGATCTTGAAGTTCTTCATTTTACGTCCAGCCCTCACATTCAAGTATTTGCTCAAATGTCATCTTCTCAGTGAGTCCCTCCTGTCTGCTGTATTTTTTAAAATTTATTTTGATTTCTTTATTTTTTTGTCATGGAGTCTCGCTCTGTCACTGAAGCTGGAGGGCAGTGGTGTGATCTTGGCTTACTGTAACCTCTGCCTCCCAGGTTCAAGCGATTCTCCTGCCTCAGCTTCCTGAGTAGCTGGGACTACAGGCACATGCCACTACACCTGGCTAATTTTTGTATTTTTAGTAGAGATGGGGTTTCACCACGTTGGCCCGGCTGGTCTCGAACTCCTGACTTCATATGATCCGCCCACCTCGGCCTCCCAAAGTTCTGGGATTACAGGTGTGAGCCACCAAGCCCAGCCCTGTTTGCTGTATTTTAAATGGCAACTCTCTTCCTACAAGCACTGTCTGTCACCCTTCCCCGATTTATTCTTCTCCACAGCATTCCTTTCCATCTTCCATAAAGAGTGTCATGAATGTATGCCATTTCTCTGTGGATGAGATACTATTTTTGATTTAGTATCTTGGCTAGGGAGGAGGGAAAGGTAGTTTCAGGAACTTCCCTTAGGCTACCACGTTAGTGGATAGTTCTTACCTCACTGGCTAAGGATTCAGCGTGGGTTTCTGCTGAATACGTCTACTCTAGTAACACATTTAAGGAGTAGGGAAATGGACATTGGAATGTCCACTGGAATGCACAGCCATTCCATTTATGAATTAAGTTAAACTCCATTTATTATTTTATTGTCATATGCTTCACTCCACAAGGAGACTCATGATATTGCTTTGAGTCTCTGAGTATCAATTTCAAATCAGATTGGCATCCAGTGGTTCTTGAAATGCCCCTTCTCCAGTGTGCAGCTATGTCAGCACATGGCCACTGGTCTCCTGGGCTGGGAGAATCTTTACCATATAAACTTGCCATGGTGTTGCAGGGTCCTTCCTCTTGGAGACATACCCTCTCTTTTAGTTAGTGGGTTCCAAAGTTGAAAAACTGGCTCAAGGTTCAGAAATGGGTCCGGGCATGGTGGCTCATGCCTGTAATCCCAGCACTTTGGGAGGCTGAGGCAGGTGGATGACCTGAGGTCAGGAGTTCAAGACCAGCCTGGCCAACATGGTGAAACCCTGTCTCTCCTAAAAATACAAAAATTAGCCAGGCATGGTGGCACGCACCTGTAATCCCAGCTACTCAGGGGGCTGAGGCAGGAGAATCACTTGAACCTGGGAGGCGGAGGTTGCAGTGAATTGAGATCATACCACTGCACTCCAGCCTGGGAAACAGAGCGAGACTCCATCTCAGGAAGAAAAAAAAAAAAAGGTTCAGAAACTTGGAAAAGCATTATGACTTTTTATTGAACTAACTGCTCTCAGCCTCCTGTTTATCCATCTTTGATTTCTTTGGATTGTATAGCTTGAGTTCCCCCTTGCTGGCTGCCTGTGTGGAGGCTGAGTTCTGTTAACCATCTCCATAACTCTTTAGGTCAATCATCCCTGGCTGCCCCTCTGATCATGCCATTTATTATGGTAATTGCATATACCCACCTTTTAATAGCTAAGCTCTTCCACCTGGCCTCTGCTTTAGGGTCCTAAAACCCTGTGGCTGTTAATGACCTCTATTCTGTAATGATGCCTCCTGATAGCAGTCCTGGCCTAGAGAGAAAAGCCCCTACTGAACTTATTGGTGATTGTCTTAGTCCATTTTTGCTGCTACAAAAAAAAAAAAAATACCTGAGACTGGATAATTTATAAAAAACAGACATTTATTTCTCACAGTTCTGGAGGCTGGGAAGTCCAAGATCAAGGTGCCAACAGATTTGGTGTCTGGTGAGGCTGCATCCTCTAGAGGGGCAGAACGCTGTGACCTCACATGGCAGAACCGAAGAGCAACCTAAGGTAACGCTGTGTGAAGCCTCTTTCATAAAAGACTTAATCCCATTCACAAGGGAGGAGCCCTCATGGCCTCATCACCTCTTAAAGGCCTCACTGCTTAACACTATCACATTGGCAACACTAGAATTCTGGAGGGGACACATTCAAACCATGGCAGTGATACTGGCGCCACTCTTATCAGCACCTTCTCTGTTGCTTTGGAAATTGATATATCTATTGGGTAAATGGCCCTGCCATGGAACATAGTCCTCTGACGGTGTTTTTTTTGTTTGTTTTGTTTTGTTTTTTTGTTTTTTGAGACAGAGTCTTGCTGTGTCACCCAGGCTGAAGCACAGTGGTGCAATCTCAGCTCACTGCAGCCTCTGCCTCCTGGGTTCAAGTGATTCTCATGCCTCAGCCTCCCGAGTAGCTGGAACTACAGGTGCGCGCCACCATACCTGGCTAATTTTTGTATTTTTGGTACAGATGGGGTTTCACCATCTTGGCCAGGCTGGTCTCAAACTCCCAGCCTCCAGTGATCTGCCTTCCTCTGCCTCCCAAAGTGCTGGAATTACAGGTATGAGCCACTGCACCAGGCCTCTCTTAGCCTTTTAATACCTTCTGCTTTCCAGCATGTCCAACTCACTTAGTGTGGGCTTCACTTTTCCCTGCTTCTAGGGGTCATCCTAGTAGCCTATCTGCGACACTTCTCGGGGTCTTTTCCAAATGCTATATTCTGCTCTGAGTTGATAAACTCTCACTTTCCCTTATCCACTATCCTTTGCCTTATCCTTTCATGTTTCACTCTCCTTAGTCTAATTCCACGCATAGTCTCCTGGCTGCTGCCAGTACTTGCTGGCTGGGACCTGCAGCCTCTTTGTACCAGTTCCTTTCCTTCCTTATCAGACCCAGCATGACCCCATCTGGGTTATATTGTGACTTAACCTAGTTATTAGCCTTGGGGCCAGCAGGTTCTGTGGGGACGTATCTTGTGGTGGGACAGGGTATTTTGCAGTATGTAAAAATCCCTAACTATTAATTGCCATATGATTGAGCCAAGATCTATCTTGCAGAGAAAACTGAAGTTTTAAACTATAAACAGTGTATATAATTAAAGTTCCCTGTCCTGAGACTGTTTTGTGCACTGATGACATTTTTTTCCTGTTTTAAACCTAAAGGCAATGGAAGACTTTTCTTTCAAGTGGTTACCTCTGCTTTTACCTGTTTCTACCTGATTTTCATTTCCCATATCATCACCCATTTGTTCTCACAATACGAATGTTGCATGTATGAATGTTTCCTGTCATCATATACTTTTTATTATTTACGAGAAATGGATAGCTTGTGGACTTACTGGCAGGCAAGGAAAACATTGTGAAAGTTGATCTCTGTTGCTACTAACTAGCAATTTGGTAGTAATCACTTAATAGGAGTGGAAAAGTACAAATTGTATTTGATGCAGAAAAGTGGTAATTTCTTCACATACACAACATCACTTGTTTGTCCTTATTGTGAAGTTAACTGAGACTGGCACCCACATTGCTTTAAGCCCTGGCTCACCATACCACATCCCTCAGTACAGCCAGTTTCAAACTACAAATGGGCTACGTTCCAAAAAGGTGGTTGAAAATCAGTTTAAGACTCAAATCACTTTTTCCATGGAAACAATGTAATAAGTAAAAGTCCAGTCAACTGGCTGGTTCCCCAAAGTCTATTTAGCACACAACATGGCTGAAATTGAGCTGGTGGGAGTAGTATTCTACGTGGCCTCCTCCTCTGCCTGCACCTCTAATCCCATCTGCCCTCCACGCAGCCGCCGCCAGTGATCTTTCTAAAGTATAAGCCTCATCATATGACTCAGTGCTTAAAACGTATCCCAGAACCCTACATCAAATCAATTCTCAATTCTATGCCCCAAACACTTCTCTAATCTTAATGTTTTTCTCCATTCCCATTGCTGTGATCTTAACATAGGCCATGATCTATTCTTACCTAGACTATGAGAATAGTCTCCTAACAGTTCTCCCTATGTCTAATCACATCACCTTCCAATGTGTCCATCATGCTGCTGCCAAACTCTGGAACTTCTCAGGAATGACCTCTCAGTCCAGTCACAACCCACTTTAGAGCCTCATTTGCTTCTACACCAACTCACATACTTTGGCAGATTGTATTTTCTTTACTTGGTATTTCCTGAGAAATTCCTGATCAAAGCCACGTGTCAGCTTCTCTGGGAAGTCTTTCCCTACAGCCAGAAAGAGGAAGTCACTCATTCCCAGCTGCTTCCACGGCACGCTCAATATTGCCCACCATGTGCTAGGTGCGATGGATAATCAATGGGAATATCAAGGTGACAAATTCCCACCCTCTGCTCCCAAGGAGCTCACCATAGACAGAAAAAGAAATCACTAATTAGAAACCACTGTGAGGGCTGGGCAAGGTGGCTCACACCTGTAATCCTGGCACTTTGGGAGGTTGAGGCAGGCAGATCACTTGAGGTCAAGAATTCAAGACCAGCCTGGCCAACATGGCGAAACCCTGTGTCTACTAAAAATATAAAAAGTTAGCAGGGCATGGTGGTGGGTGCCTGTAATCTCAGCTACTCTGGAGGCTGAGGCAGGAGAAGCGCTTGAACCTGGGAGGCGGAGGTTGCAGTGAGCCAAGATCACACCACTGCACTCCAGCCTGGGTGACAGAGTGAGACTCTGTCAAAAAAAAAGAAAAGAAAAGAAAAGAAAAAGAAAAAGGAATCATTGTGAGAAATATGTTACATAGGCGTGTCTTGAGTGTGGCAGACCGAAGGACTTTTACTTACCTAAGGGACCTGGCAGTCATTGAAGAGGTGGTGGTGATTTGAGTTGATATGTGAAAGATGACTAGAGCTTCATGGAGAATTCCAAGGGAAAGGGGCTTATAAGTAGAAAGATGAGTAGTCAGCTCTCCACATCCATGGGTTCTGCGTCTGTGGATTCAACCACCTGCATATGGAAAATATTTGGGGAGAAAAATCGTATCTGTACTGAACATGTATAGACTTTTTTCTCTTTCTTTCTTTTCTTTCTTTCTTTTCTTTTCTTTCTTTCTTTCTTTTCTTTTCTTTCTTTCTTTCTTTCTCTCTCTCTTTTTCTTTCTTTCCTTCTTTCTTCCTTTTTTTTTTTCTTTTTTTTGACAGAGCCTTGCTCTGTTGCCCAGGCTGGAGTGCAGTTCGCCTCCTGGGTTCAAGTGATTCTCTTGCCTCAGCCTCCTGAGTAGTTGGGATTATAGGCATGTGCTACCATGCCTGGCTAACTTTTGTATTTTTTTTTTTTTTTCTTTTTTTCTGAGGCGGAGTCTCGCTCTGTCACCCAGGCTGGAGTGCAGTGGCATGATCCCTGCTCACTGCAACCTCTGCCTCCCGGGTTCACGCCATTCTCCTGCCTCAGCCTCCCAAGTAGCTGGGACTACAGGCACCCGCCACCTTGCCCGGCTAGTTTTTTTGTATTTTTTTAGTAGAGACAGGGTTTTACCATGTTAGCCAGGGTGGTCTCGATCTCCTGACCTCATGATCCGCCCGTCTTGGCCTCCCAAAGTGCTGGGATTACAAGCATGAGCCACCACGCCCAGCCTAATTTTTGTATTTTTAGTAGAGATGGGGTTTCACCATGTTGGCCAGGCTGGTCTTGAACTCCTGACCTCAGGTCATCTACCCGGCCTCAGCCTCCCAAAGTGTTGGGTTTACTGGCGTAAGCCACTGTGCCTGGACTTTCTTTTTGTTATTTTTTAAACAATAGTATAGCAACAACTTATATAGTATTTAGATTGTAGTATGTACTATAAGTAATCTAGAAATGGTTTAAAGTATACAAGAGAGACCAGGCATGGTGGCTCACACCTGTAATCTCAGCACTTTGGGAGGCTGAGGCAAGCAGTCATGGTGATGCACATCTGTAGTCACAGCTACTTGGAAGGCTGAGGCACGAGAATCACTTGAACCCAGGAGCAGAGGTTGCAGTGAGCCGAGATCATGCCTGCATGACAATGTGAGACCCTGTCTCAGAAACAAACAAAAGTGTACAAGAGGATGTATGTAAGTTATATGCAAATATTACACCATTTTATATCAGGGATTTGAGCATCCTTGGATTTTGGTATCTGCAGAGTGTCCTGAAACCCTGACGGATACCAAGAGACAACTGTATTTGCAGGACAAGGTGTGTATGATAAAGCAGTGGAAACCAGGCAAAGCAGATCATTAAAGGCCTTACCAGCCAAGGTATGAAGTTTCCATTTTAATTTATACAAATGTCTATTATAGAGTTAAGGATTCCAGGTCATTCCATCTTCATATCACCTCTGGTATCTAACATCATGCCTGGAACACAGTAGGCCTTCGCTTTACACTTTCTAAACTGATTTAAAATGGTTTTTGTCATCTCTAAGTGATAAAATTTGGGAAAATAGAGTTAAAACTAAAGTTAAACTAATAAATTTGCAAACAAATTTCTTATTTCCATATGTTTGCTTTCATTATTTTAATACCCAAACCAACCCAGATATACAAGAAAACAAGCTATTAATTTTTCACTTTAATTTTATGTTTCTCCATGGTGCAAACATTTTAAAAATCAAGTTCATATACTTTTCCAATTTAAAAAAGTTTGTGTTTTGTTAATAATAAAAGAAGCCTAAATATCGAAGGTCAAAAATGATTTCCTCATTAACTTATATTCCCTCTGAGATTTATTGCACAGTAAATTAGTTAATTGCAAACCTTCTAACAATGTTTTACTCCATTATAGATTGCTTTGGAAAAATGAATTTGATTTTTCCCTCTTAAACAGTGAGTGGTTTATTTTAAAGTAGGTGAAAGGTAATGTGAAGGAAAAAAAAAAAATAACCCAGCTTCACAGATGTATAGTTTAAAGTTTGCCAAGTACTTAGCAAAGGGTTACACCAACTTCAAACGGTTGGAAAGTATAATGTAATGTGAGAACTCGAAGGTCTTGTTCCTCTTTCAGCTCCCGCTCTCACTCAGTCCCCTGCAAACCATCTGCATAAAGAGCAAAGTTTCAGAGATCACATCCCCTAGTGGAGAGCAAATGAACAAAAGCGGAAAGAGAGACGCGACAAATTGCACGTGCGCTGTTATATTTGCAAGCGGGTTACACTGTCCTTGGATAAGAATTTTGTATTCCCCGTGAGTCCGAGACTCTGTCTGTGCTCTGAATTATTATGTCGCTCAATGCAAGCGATGATCCAAGGCCAATGACAGTGTACCGAGCTATCATTTTTTGGCAGGTTGAATAGTCATGTGTATATTTTATGTTCCTTATAAAAGTTAGGCAATATAAATATTAGTGATATGAAAGTTGATATTCTACATAAATTGTCAGTTGCTAGTCAAACACTTCAAGCTTTTTTCTTTATGTGGTGGGGCTTTAAAATTTCAGCAGGGAATTCTTTGAAGTGTCTCCCCTAAGCTTTCTGTTTCAGACACTGTTTTTTTCCAAAATAGGTCTCTGTGTTGGTGTTTCCAAAATGCAGATGATTCCTGTTCTTATTTTATGGCTCTTCTCGCAGAATGCTATCAGCCCCAGATCTAGGGTAGAGGACAGGCTTGATTGGAACCTTTGCCTGTTACAATGCATGATTCCACCACAGGCCAGCTGTGACCATTCTGCCCAGTGACAGCGTGGTCGTCTTTCCTCATAGGCGAAGGAGGTGACTTCCTATGGGACATGATTTCTGAAGCAGAAGTTTACCTGAGGTTCCTGGAAGAAATGCTTTTCCCACCTGTTGGTTCCCTGAGTATTAACATGCCAGATACAAAGCTTCATTCATTCTGTTAAAATGCAAATGACCCCAACAGAGTAGTAAAACAGTTTGCTGCTAGAAGTGATTTACAATATAGCAAGAGTAACGCTCTTATTCACCCTGAGCACAGGTTTTAATAAAAAGTGGAAGGGATCACAAGGGTATTGAGATCTCAGCAAGAGAAGGAAAGGGAAAAGGTTGGTTTAAAAACAATATTAACAGAAGACATACCATGTAGAGAGAAAAATACGGGCTGTGCCTGTTCAAGATAACTTTCATTACAATTTTGCCTAAGGCAGGGTGAATGCAAATGTTTCAGTTTTAACAGACTGGATCATTCATTCAAAAAGCATTTATTGAGTGCCTTCTTGAAAAAAAAAGATAATTAGATTTTTTAAGTTATAGAGAAAATATAAAACCAAAACTAGAGAAATATATGCCAAAATTGTTCCAATAGTTCCGTTGTCAAAGTAGAATTAGAATATAAGTGCAGAGTTAAATTCCATTGTGTATCAAGAAGTAATTGTAAAGGAGTTATGTCTAAAAATGTATCTTTTCAGTGATTTTTATTCTGAACAATCTTCTGCCTCAAATACATTTTGGATCTATGATTTGCAACCACTTTTTTTGTGGTGGGTCAAGATACCAGCACTGTGACTTTAAGAAGTTCATCATTAGTATGCATTTTAAAAAATGTGCCAAGTTAAGAAAAAAATAGAATAAATGTACATCAGTCTAAAGCAGGGGTTAGCAGAGTACAGCCTGCAGGTCAAATCCAGTCTACTGCCTGTTTTTTTGTTTGTTTGTTTTGTTTTGTTTTGTTTTGACTAGAATGTTGATACATTTTTAAATGGCTGAAAAAAAAATCAAAAGAATAACATTTTATGACATGTTAAAAATTGTCTTAAATTCAAATTTCAGGGGCTGGGTGTGGTGGTTCACACCTGTAATCCCACTACTTCGGGAGGCTGAGGTGGGTGGATCACCTGAGGTCAGAAGTTCAAGACCAGCTTGGCCAACATGGCAAAATCCTGTCTCTACTAAAAATACAAAAAATTAGCAAGGCAGTGTGCAGTGGCTCATGCCTGTAATCCCAGCACTTTGAGAGGCTGAGGAGGGTGAATCACAATGTCAGGAGTTTGAGACCAGCCTGGCCAACATAGTGAAACTACATCTCTGATAAAAATACAAAAATTAGCCAGGCATGGTGGCACATGGCTGTAGTCCCAGCTACTTGGGAGGCTGAGGCAGGAGAATAGCTTGAACCCGGGAGGCGGAGGTTGTGGTAGCCGAGATCACACCATTGCGCTCCCGCCTGGGCAACAGAGCGAGACTCAGTCTCAAAAATTAAAAAAAAAAAAAAAATTAGGCCAGGTACAGTGGCTCACACCTGTAATCCCAGCACTTTGGGAGGCCGAGGCGGGTAGATCACCTGAGGTCAGGAGTTCAAGACCAGCGTGGCCAGCATGGTGAAAACCTGTATCTACCGAAAATACAAAAAATTAGCTGGGCTTGGTGATGGGCACCTGTAATCCCAGCTATTTGGGAGGCTGAGGCAGGATAATCGTTTGAACCTGGGAGGCGGAGATTGCAGTAAGCCAAGATCGCGCCATTGCTCAAGAGTGAAACTCTTGGGCAGCAAGAATGAAACTCCGTCTGAAAAAATACAAAAAATTAGCCAGGAGTGATGATGTGAGCCTCCAGTCCTAGGTACTCGGAGCTCGGAAGGCTCAAGTGGAGGATTGCTTGAGTTCAGGAGGTCAAAGCTGCAGTGAGCTGTGATCATGCCACTGCACTCCAGCCTGGATGACAGTGAGACCCTGTATGAAAAAAATAGAACATGATTTCCATTCTCAAGTTTTTTCCTGGCTATGGGAGCTCAGTCATGATGTCTGTGTTGGGTTGGGAGAAAAAACTCAGTTTCCTCTATTTAGTCTTCCCAGTGACTTCTGCTTCTGTCTCAGTGACTACGAGTAGGCTGGAAAAAGTAGTAATTAGGATGGGTATATTGCCAACCCAAAGAAAACTTTTCTCTGTTGGTAAGAAAAAAGGAAAGGGTGGTAATTGGTAGACGACTAGTAGTCACTGACATAGTAGCTGCCTAACCTGGGCAAATTACTTAATGATATCTACCTTGTGGATTGTATTGGATTTCCAGGGCTGCCATAGCAAATTACTACAAATTGGGTAGTTTAAAATAATAGAAATGTATTCTCTCACAGTTCAGGAGGCCAGAAATCCAAAATCAAGGAATCAGCATCGTTGCTTCCTTGCCAGAGGCTCTGAGACAGAAATCACTCCAGGCCTCTCTGGGTCTGTAGGGGTTTCTGGCAGTCCTTGGCTTCCTTAGCTTGTAGGCCCTTCGTTCCAATCTGCCTCATCTTCTCTGTGTCTGTGTGTGTTCTTCTGTCTCTTATAGTGATGATTTCCGTGGAGTTGAGGCCCACCCCCCTCCAGTATGATCTCTCCATTCTTACTTTAATCGCATCTGCAATAACCCTATTTCCAAACACAGTCATATCCTGCGATTCCAGGTAGATGTGACTTTTTCTGGGATACTATTCAGTGTGCTACACAGAGTTATTATGATAATCAAAGATTCTGGGTATAAAGTGCTGGCATAGTCTCTCATATCAGGAAAATAGATCTTTTTTTTTTTTTACTGAGAAGTCAGTATGAAACTACATGTAAACCACAAAACTCTTTTTGGAAGTTATAGCATGAAATGGGGATACCTTTTTCTGCCTTTTTATACTTGTTTATATGTAGCTTCTTGCACATATCATAGGCATTTAGTTCCATTAACTGAGTTAAGCCTGAGGATTACATTTGCAGAAAAGTAGGTGTTGGACTTGAGCAACATCATTCATGTGTACCGTGAGGAGGAATGTTATGAAAATGAGTCGAAGTGCATGCGGCAGGTGCATCTTGGGTTGCACACCCTGCTCAGAATCATTCCTCCCTTTCCAGGAACTGCCAACAGCTGGGACATTCCTATCAGACTGCCCAGAGGCTATGGGTGATTGGTCTATGGATGAATCCTGATCCTGGCCTATCAGATCATTTTTTAAAAAGAGCCTGGAATTTTGAACTACAGATGTAAATAGGGGGTTACAGGGCCTGAGGCTACTTGATGCAGCCTCCTGTTTCTGCTTCCTGCTTACTCCAAGGGAAACCTACATCATTCTGATTAATTTGTGCTTTGGGGTTTGCTGAAGCTGGCACAGGTCATTTTTTGCAACTCAGAGAGCCTTAATTAGTAAAATACCGAAGTTACAGGATAGTAAACCCAATATGCAAAGAATAGTAAACAGATATATCTACTTTCATATGTTTTCTATTTAAATAAGCTATTTAATTTTTTGATCTTGAAATTGTTGCCTAATGGCACAAACCTGATTTTAAAGCAAGCTTTCATTTTATGGATAAACATTAGCACATTAAAATGTGCCAGTAGGGGACTGGATGTGGTGACTCACTCCTGTAATCCCAGCACTTTGGGAGGCTGAGGCAGGCGGATCATTTGAGGTCAGGAGTCCGAGACCAGCCTGGCCAACATGGTGAAATCCCATCTCTACTAAAAATACAAAAATTAGCCAGGCATGGTGGTGCAGGCCTATAGTCCCAGCTACTCGGGAGGCTGAGGCAGGAGAATCACTTAAACCCAGGAGGTAAAGGTTGCAATGAGCTGAGATTGTATCACTACTCCAGCATGGGTGACAGAGCCAGACTCTGTCTCAAAAAAAAAAAAAAAAAAAAAAAAAGTGCCAATGGGACCAAATCTTCCTAAGAGGGTCAATGGACTTTTAAATAGCAAAACTTTGGTTATTCTGAACTCTAGGAATATGGAGCTAAATAGCCAGAAAGATGCCAATGAAGCTGGCACAGCTGTTAGGATTTCTATTCAGTTCTGCATTTTCCTTTACTATTATTTGGCTTGAAAAATCTAGGGTCCAGACTATAAGAAAAACAAAACAGAATGGAAGCTAAGATGGCCAGTTTTTATAGTAAAACATCTATTCCAAGGGGATGGGTTGACACTTTCTCTATTTGGAAATAGAGAAAAGTAAATTAAAGAAGAAAAAGCCACACAAGGTATTTTTTTCTGAACATATGTATTTAAAATATTTGTCACTGCATTTTGACTTATTCAAATTGTTTAATATGATATTTGTTGGTGTATTTTTAGTAAAATAGAACTAAAGGCAGTTTGTATTTTGACAACCTATTTTGTTCTGGTATCTCGGAGAGCGGAGTGAAGGGAAGATGATCTGAGAAAATTCTGGCGTGGGGAGAGATGAGGAGTGGGAGTTCTCTTTCACCTTCTAGTGTTCTTGAGAATGCATCTCTTGGGGCTCAGGAAACAATACCCCAAATATGGCACTTTGGCCTGCTGAGTACTTTGATTTTTTTTTTTTTTGCTTGTTTGTTTTTTGAGATGGAGTCTCACTCTGTCGACCAGCCTGAAGTGCAGTGGTGTGATCTCAGCTCACTGTAACCTTCACCTCCTAGGTTCAAGTGATTCTCCTGCCTTGGCCTCCTGAGTAGCTGGCATTACAGGTGACCACCACTACGCCCGGCTAGTTTTTGTATTCTGAGTACTTTGAACTAAAGGAGATTAGAAAGCCTCAGAGGCAGTTTAAGAAGCAAAGTCTCAGGCAGTGGCTCACGCCTATAATCCCAGCACTTTGGGAGGCCGAGGCAGAAGGATCGCTTGAGCCTAGCAGTTCAAGACCAAACTGAACAATATAGAGAGACCACATCTCTACAAAAAATTTTGAAAATAGCTGAATGGGGTGGCACATACCTGTAGTCCCAGCTACTTGGGAGGCTGAGACACAAGGATCACTTGAGTCCGGGAGGTTGAGGCTGCAGTAAGCCCTCATCTCACCACTGAGCTCCAGCCTGGGAGACAGAGCAAGACCCTGTCTCAAAAACAAACAAAAAACCCCCCAAAACAAAGAAGCAAAGTCTTTCTCTGACCTTCTCCCACCTGCCTGTTTCCCACCCACCTTTCTTCCCTGAAGTGAGTCATAGAAACCATAATTCCTCTTCCCCACTTTGGGTCATACAAATTAGAATCCCTCTCCCTGCAAAGCGAGCCATAATATCTAGAAAGGTTACTCTCTCCCTTCTCCCTTGAAGACCTTCATTCCGGAGGGGTCCTGCCTCATATCAGGGAGGAAAGAATGCTACACAGAGAGGCCAAGAAGAATCTGAACGGACAGGCCTTGCTGGGTTTCCCTCCCTAGTCTCTGACTTTCGTCCAATCACATTTCTACATGGCTGTCCATTCTTTATCAAACCTAAGAATAAAAATAGAACGTTTTTTCTGGGTCTTTGGGTCTTCATTTCTGAAGGGTCTTTGGGTCTTCATTTCTGAAGGCTCCTGTGTCATCACAAAATACTTTGATTAAATATATTTGTTACGCTTTTCTCTTACTAATCTGTCTTTTGTTATAGGAGTTTTGGCCATGACCCTTAAGATGGGTGAGACAAAGAACTTGGAAATGACATACGAACAGATAGGACTACCTCCATTATCATATATAAGAATAGGAATTATGGGCTGGGCATGATGGCTTACGCCTGTAATCCCACCACTTTGGGAGGCCAAGACCGGTGAATCACCTGAGGTCAGGAGTTGGAGACTAGCCTGGCCAACATAGTAAAACCTCATCTCTACTAAAAATATAAAAAATTAGCTGAGATGGTGGTGGGCACCTGTAATCCCAGCTACTTGGGAGGCTGAGGCAGGAGAATTGCTTGAACCCGGGAGGCAGAAGTTGCAGTGAGCCAAGATCGCGCCATTGCACTCCAGCCTGGGCGACAGAGTGAGACTGTCTCAAAAAAAAAAAAAAAAGAAAAAAAGGTTATTAATTTTATTAATCACATGATGTATGGAGGCTTTCTGGGGAGAACAGGGCGGCTCCCAAGCAGGTCCAAGCATGGCTTGAGAGAGCAGGGAAAGGAGACAGACTGTGCTTTTCCTGTGATTAGAGGGTAGGGTTCTTACTTGGCCAAGGCTTGCATGGTTTTAACTCACTTTCAGTGCCAAAGGAGGAAGCACTCGGGTAAGCACTTTCTTACCACCTTGCCCAGAGGTGGGGCAAGGACAAGGAAGTTGGGGGGCGGGGGGCTTGAAAACTGTCAGCAAACATCAAAAATGGAGTCAGACTATGATAATAAAAGAGTTTAAAAACCTCCTGTTTACTTTTTTTCTCTTTCTTTGAAATGGAGTCTCACTATGTTGCCCAGACTAATTTTGGAACTCTACATTAAAATATAATTTTCACTTAAAAAAGGGAACAAGTAGCTTAGTGTATTATTTTTAATTTTAAACTCCAAGTTGGAAACATCTGAACTGTCAGTGAGGTCTACACTACCACTATGGGACTTGGGACTTGTCTGTCCCTGGTTAGAATGTTTCACTAGGGAGGAGCCTTCAGAATCTTTCTTGTTACTGTTAAATAGTAGCGGGCACATAGTAGACATGTTACAAATATTAAATGGATGGCTGGTGGATAAATGGATGGATGAGTTCAAGAGAGTTGCCACTAGATGGCACTGTTTATCCGGATCTGTGTTGCAAGTTTTCACAAGTCCGGCGGAAGGTGGTGGCTATTCGTCGGGATCAAGTGAGTTATTTATGTCTGAACTCCCCTGATCCTGCCCCGTTATGGCTGTTCCTTCATCCCCCGCCAGCCCTCTAGGGAGCTGAGAATCATGAAATTTTCTCCTTGGAAATAATCTCAGATATTATCTATTCTATTGCAACTCTCCAAATTTTCAGGTCAACAAAATGGGGGGCAGGCCGTGAAGCACTGCAGTGGGAGTGTAGCTGTCAGCAATTAATTTTTCAGATGTCTCAAACTTAGGAGCCAAAAATAACGATAATATGCTGAGCTATTTGTTCATTCAGAAAAAAAAAATAAAAACCAAAAAACAAGAATTTCCTGCAGCAGACTTAACACCTGCATCCTGTGCCCACCATGATCCAGCTCCTGCAGTTACCATGCCCCCACCCCCCAACCTCCCCCGACCTCCATCTGTTGTAGCAGACCCAGAAGGTCTTTCCCTAGACTTACATCTAATATTTACGTTTCTCTCCCTGAGAAGCTGTAAGGATCCCTTGCTTTCTGCAAATCGACTAGGTCTGCCATTTTCATCCTTAAACCTGGCCTCGTTCTCCATTTGGCCTCAGGCCCAGCTGACCTGGCCTTGTTTTCCTCATCATAAGTGACAGGTTTTTAAAATCTAAAACATCCTAGCTGCAAATCCCATTAGTGCCTCCATAGAATCCGGTGATTTTAATTTTATCTAATCCCAGCATTTAACAGCAACTGGGCAGCTCTGCTATATCCAGGCCTGTGGTAGTCTCATTATCATGTATTTTAGCAATTATTCAAAATGCACCGTTTCACATAGAACAAGAGTAAGTCCAAGTCCAATCTAGCCATAATTCATTCACTCATTCAGTAAGCATTTACTACATGCATATTACATAGAACCGGGTTCTGTCATTGTTTATAAAAACAAATAAGGCATTTCCACTCCCCCAAAGTAGACATGCAATCAGATAAAGTACAATCAAGTACATTAAATGCTTAGTAGTATAATGAAAATAAATAACAGACTGAAATGAAATATTATTCTGGAATACAGACCACTGCAACTCTGAGTTTTTGTCTACAATATAAGAATGCTAAGCTCTACCTACCAGGCTAGTATGAAAACTCAGAGTGAATGTGGATACACAAACATAAAATTTCCTCAGTACAGCTCTTGGCCTACAACAGGTGTTCAATAAGTACTATTCCCTTTTCCTCCTCTATAATAAAGGTATAAACAAAATTTTGTGGAAACACAGAGGAGGAAGCTTGTAAGAGTTTCCTGAAAACTCTGCAATCTGGAAGCACAGAAAAAGAAGAAAGTTGCAGGCAGGAGTCAAAGTAAATAGAGAGATGCATCAGCTGGGTCCTCTGGGAAGCAGATCTGAGACAGAGTTAGTGCAAGAGGCTTAGTGGGAAGTAATGCCTATGAAAAATGAAAGAGACTGGAGAAGCGGTATTGGGTGGAAAAGCTCAGACAACGTCGCAGATCTGAGCCTCCACCCACAGAGAGCTCTGGAGCAATATTGCCTGTTAGAGGAGTCCTGCACTTTGCAGAAATATCCAGGCCCTGGTGCCCCTCCAGGAAGAAGATGACCTTAGCTAAAAAGTGGCAGATTCTGGAGGTAGTAACAGTGGAGGCCGTCAGCTCACTGCATTCTTGGCAGTTGAGCAGCAAAATTTTTCTTGAAAGGAGATCTGAGGGGCACACCTCTGTGTCTGCCACAGTATTTTGTTCTACTTCCTTCTAAGACTTATAGAGTGTCAGTATGTCCAGATGCTGTGCCAGGCACTTTTTTCATTTATTCTTGCAACAGCTCTTTGAGATGGATAAGATCCCCATGTTTCAGATAGGCAAAGTGTGTTTCAGTCCATACTCTTCCCCAGTTGCCTGCTTAAAACAGCGTCAGTGGTGGTGGTTGTCTGAACCAACAGAAGTTACTCCAGGGAGTGAACCTAACACAAGATTTGGATGCAGGCAGATACAAGCTGAGGGTAAACTGGAACTGGCAGGTTCTAGTCAAAATAGTAGTGACTATGATGGTTCAATACTCTTGAAAGAGAACTTTCAAAGATAATAATACATGGTTCAATTACCTATGGTGTAACTGGGATCACGTATTTCCCTTACTTGGAATTTTCCATGACTTTCCATTTGTCATAGTCACGTCAGACTGCTCTAACAAATTGTCATAGACTTGGTGGCTTAAACAACAAACACCTGTTTCTCACAGCTCCTCAGGCTGGGAAGTCCAAGATGGAGGCGCTGGCAGGTCTGGAACTTGGTGAGGGCCAGCTTCCTGGTTTACAGATGTCTATCTGACTGTATCCTCACATGGCTGAAAGCAGGAAGAGAGGAAGCAAACTCTCTCCTGTCTTTTCCTATAAGGCCACTAATTCCCATTCATGAGGGCCCTACCCTCAAGACCTAATCACGTCCCAAAGGCCCACCTCCTAATACCATCACAGTGGTGGTTAGGCCTTCAACATATGAATTTTGGGGAGCATAACATTCCTCTATAACACCATCGGACTCAGAATAAAGTGCCTTAATGGCCTTCAAAGCTCCGCTTGACCTGGCCTTGCCTGAGCCTCTAGCCCAGTGCTTCTCTTGCCCCCCAGGGGACATTTGGCAATGTTTGGGGCCTCTTTTGGTAGTCTCAGCTTGGGGTGGAGCAGAGGAAAGTGTTACTGGCATCTAGCGGTACAGACCAGGGATGCTGCTTAACATCCTGCAATGCACAGGACAGCCCTCAAAAAAGAATTGTCCAGCCCAAAATATCAGCAGTGCTAAGGCTGAGAAACCGGG
This sequence comes from Piliocolobus tephrosceles, assembly GCF_002776525.5. NCBI lineage: Eukaryota > Metazoa > Chordata > Mammalia > Primates > Cercopithecidae > Piliocolobus > Piliocolobus tephrosceles. The sequence continues at coordinate 92,172,918 of NC_045446.1, forward strand.
CTCCCTCCTCTCAAACTGCTTCTCTCTCCTCATTCACTCCTCTCCAGCCACGCTTGCTCAGCGCAGGCTCGACACATGTTCCCACTCTCTAGAAGCTTGTCTTCCCACCGGTCCTCTCATGCTCACTCAGATCTCAGCTCAGATGCAACTTCCCCAGACAGGAGACTGACAACATGTTCAAGGCATGTTCCTCCCAACCTCTCCTGTTCTCTTCGCTCCCATCCCCCGATGTCTTTCTCCATGACACTCACCATGATCCACAAATCCAGATTTATTTGAACTTTGTTGTGCTTCTTTCTTGCTATGCTATGAACTTCACACTATCTTCATCCACTAGTAGGTGCTAAGCATATTCTATGTGCTGAAAACATACTTGAGTGAATTAATAACATTTTCCAGAATATGCCTTGGTTTGGGGAAGCTAAATCCCAGATGCATTTAGAGGTAAATTTCATTGCAGTTTAGTTACAGTGTGGCACTTGTCATTAATTTTATTACCGATTGTCCAAATTTTTGGCCATCAGCATTTTTTTCAGAGACTGTCTTATAACATTTCCTTGCTGTGGAGAGCACTTCATTATTTCGATGGCCTTTCTTGCTCGCCTGCCCACCCACCTCCTGTACTCCCTCTGGCTACCCTGGCAGTCCTCTTGTTCCTCACAAGCATTAGGCTCAGTCCCCTTCAGGGCTCCACACTTGCTGTTCTCTCTGCCCCTAGACCTTCCCACATGGCTCACTTATTTCAGATCTCAGCTCAAATATGAAATCTCCCCAGATGGGCTTTCCTGAGCATCTCTCTAGAATCATCACTGCTATCTCCTTCCTATCCCACTGTCTTTTCTTTTGGATCATAGCCACTATTCACTTGTGTACTGTCTCCCCAGCTACAATGTCTGCTTACCGAGGGCAGGACTTTGCCTGTCTTGTTCATGGCATCCCCAGCCCCAAGAATAGGGCCTCTGGTAAAGACTGTTGAGTGAAGAGTTCCAGAACACAGAGAAAGGTACATAGCAGCAGTAATAAGGATGAGCAACCTCTGTGCAGCAACAGCTGTCCACCCTCTAAAAAGCTGCTTTCAGAAAGGAAGGGTTAGATTGTCCAGTTTTCTCCAGTAAATGCTGCTACCACCTTTTCTGCTAGGAAGGGCTTTTTTTTTTTTTAATTTAAATTTAAATTTAAATTTTATTTTATTTGAGATAGAGTCTCGCTCTGTCACCCAGGCTGGAGCGCAGTGGCATGATCTCGGCTCACTGTAACCTCCGTCTCCTGGGCTCAAACGATTCTCCTGCCTCAGCCTCACGAGTGGCTGGGATTACAGGCACCTACCACACCTGGCTAATTTTTGTATTTTTTTAGTAGAGACGGGGTTTCATCATGTTGACCAGGCTGGTCTTAAACTCCTGACCTCAGGTGATCCACCCTGCCTCAGCCTTCCAAAATGCTGGGATTACAGGTGTGAGCCACCGCGCCCGGCCAGGAAGGGCTTATTTTGAGCCCAACTTGGGTGAATTTCTCATGTGTCCTGTGGTATCTCACTGCCTCCTCAGCATGCCACCTTGTTATTTTTACAGAAGGTGTGGTGCCAACAGCAGCTTCTGTGGTGCCAACAGAAGCTCAGGCTACCTGAGCTTCTGGTGGGGAGGAATATTCTGGAAACAGAAGGACACAACTAGGAGTTACAACTGATCTTATACTCAAATCCCGTCTTGGTCATAACCCTATTATAGTCTTTGGTCTAAGTCTCAGAACTATGAAACACTCTTAGGACATTCTTAATGTCCTAAGAAACTAAGAAAAACTTAGGAAGACTTGTCATATAAGGGAAGAGCCAAATTAATGATGTTCTCAGTTCTGAATCATGTCAAGTAGATAATCTTCATAGTGGCGTTTTAAATTTTCTCACCATAAGACGAGGACAGAGATCCACTGTACCGTTCAGTGCAGGGAATTCAATTGGAAAAAACAGGAGGATAATTCTTCTTCAGTACTTTCTCGTCTGAATAGGGCCGCATTTTCTTTCTTTTGTTACTAAATGTACAATGTCACATCTATTCTTGTTGCCAGATGAATGTGATTTAGCACAATACTATCCTGTTAGCATTTCTAGGTAAATATGAGTCAGTGGTATTATGCTGAGCTGGAGGTTAAATAGAAAGTAATTGACCACAGGCCAGTTGCGGTGACTCACGCCTGTAATCTCAGCACTTTGGGAGGACATAGTGTCTCATATCTGTAATCCCAGCACTTTGGGAGGCCAAGGTGGGTGGATCATCTGAGTTCAGGAGTTTGAGACCAGTGGCCAACATGGTGAAACCCCATATCTACTAAAACCACAAACATTAGCCGGGCATGGTGGGCACCTGCAATCCCAGCTACTTGGGAGGCTGAGGCAGGAGAATTGCTTGAAACTGGGAGGTGGAGGTTGCTGGGAAGTGGATGTTGCAGTGAGCCGAGATCAGAGATCAGGCCACTACACTCCAGTCTGGGTGACAGAGTGAAACTCCGTCTCCAAAAAAAAAAAAAAAAAAGTAATTAACCACAAAGACAATTACAGTTTAAGTAGGTGTTTACAAGTCTGAGACAGTGGGAAAAGTTGACCTTTTTAAAAAAAAACACCTAACATTCCCTGAAATATCTTGACCTTTAGAGCTGAACTACAATACATGGTTTCATACTTAAGATGAAATTATGCTCATATTAACATCAAAATATCTGATTTATTTTTTGGACTTTCCTAGTCTTTGCAGTCATATTAACAAAACGAAAGAAACGTAAAAAGTAAAAATACCATGAAGCTATAGATCATTTTTTTATTTTTATTTTTTGCATTCTTCTTTTAATTTTATTTTTTAAAATTTTACTTCAAGTTCCGGGATACATATGCAGAATGTGCAGGTTTGTTACGTAGGTATACATGTGCCATGGTGGTTTGTTGCACCGATCATCTAGGTTTTAAGCCCTGCAGGCATTAGGTATTTGTCCTAATGCTCTCCCTCCCCTTGTCCCCCACCCCCCAACAGGCCCCAGTGTATGACGTTCCCCTCCCTGTGTCCATGTGTTCTCATTTTTCAACTCCCACTTATGAGTGAGAACATGTGGTGTTTGGTTTTCTGTTCCTGTTTGGATTTTTTACTTTAAAACAACCCATACAAACCTGAGCCATCACGGTCAGATTTTGCTTTCTTACCACTAGAAGGTGCTGACAACTCCATTAAATGTTTTCAGTGTGACAGACTATGAGAAGAAGCCCAGTGAGCTCATGGGGAAATATATGCATCTGTTTATTTTTGCCAAATTTACTGATAGTAAAAAACATACAACAATCTGTTTCCTCTCTAATGGGAAGGCACCTAATTATCCATTTTATTGTTAATATTCAATCTAGAAAAGTGATGAAAATAATACATAAAACATACAATTATCACTAGACTCAAGTATATAAAATAAACTGATGTATTCTCCTGGATTTAGTGACAATGCTTCTTGAAATTTGTACCAAGATAAAATATCAGACAGGTGAACAAAAAATGAATGGATAAGATGTTCATCTCAACATTGTTTAAAGTACTATATCATGGCTACATTACATAACTTCATATAGTGGAACACTGTGGCCATAAAAATGATGGTGAAGATTGTGTTTATTGCCACGGAAAGCTATCCATGCAATATTATTGTTGTTATTATTTTAAATAGAGATGCGATATTGCTCTGTTGCCCAGGCTGGAGCACAGTGGTGTGATCACAGCTCACTACAACCTTTAACTCCTGGGCTCAAGCAATCCCCCCACCTCAGCCTCCCGAGTAGCTGGGACTACAGGCATCTTCCGCCCTGATAATTACAAAAATTGTTCAGTGACAGGGTCTCACTATATTGCCCAGTCGGGTCTCAAACTCCTAGGCTCAAGCAATCCTCCCGCCTCAGCCTCCTGAGTAGCTGAGACTATAGGCATGTGCTACCATGTCCGGCTGATGTAATATTATTAAGTTAAAAATGCAGGCTACAGCTCTTTTTCATGGTGCCCTGAAAGCGACCAGCTGCTTCAAGATGAAGCTGAACATCTCCTTCCCAGCCACTGGCTGCCAGAAACTCATTGAAGTGGACAATGAACACAAACTTCATATTTTTTATGAGAAGCGTGTGGCCACAGAAGTTGCTGCTGATGCTCTGGGTAAAGACTGGAAGGGTTATGTGGTCTGAATCAGCGGTGGGAACAACAAACAAGGTTTCCCTATGAATCAGGGTGTCTTGACCAATGGCCATGTCCACCTGCTACTGAATAAAAGGCATTCCTGTTACAGACCAAGGAGAACTGGAAAAAGGAAGTGAAAATCTGCTTGTGGTTGCATTGTAGATGCCAATCTGAGCATTCTCAACTTGGTTATTGTGAAAAAAAGAGAGAAGGATATTCCCGGACTGACTGATACTATGGTGCCTTGTCGCCTTGGGCCCAAAAGAGCCAGCAGAATCTGCAAACTTTTCAGTCTCTCTAAATATGATGATGTCCGCCAGTGTGTTGTAAGATAGCCCTTAAACAAAGAAGGTAAGAAACCTAGGACTAAAGCACCTAAGATTCAGTATCTTGTTACTTACCCCACGTGTACTGCAGCACAAACGGTGGCATATTGCTCTGAAGAAACAGAGAATTAAGAAAAATAAGGAAGTGGCTGCAGAATATGCTAAACTTTTGGCCAAGAGAATGAAAGAGGCTAAAGAGAAGGAAGCATCAAGAACAGATTGACAAGAGACGCAGACTGTCCTCTCTGCAAGCTTCTACTTCCAAGTCTGAATCTAGTCAAAAATAAGATTTTTTGAGTAACAAATGAATAAGACAGACTAAAATAAAAGCAGGTTACAAAATTGTCATTTAATATCTCATTTAAATAAAGATAGGATGCAGAAAAACGTGGAAGATATTCACTGAAATGATGATTGTCTCTAGATAATGTGATTATTTGTGATCCTTATTATCTGGTTGTGTAACCTTGAGAAAAAAACTTAGCCCTTCCATACCTCTCAGTTTCATCATCAGCAAAATGGTGGCAATAATATTTCCTACCTCATGGGTAACATGAGGAATTCAACATATTTATATATGTAAAGCATTTAAAAGAGTGCTGAACACATCATGCATACTAAAAAACTATTAGCTATCATACTCATTATCCTAATTGTCCATATTTTCTAATCTTATGATTGTGTATGTGTTAATTTTATAACCAGTAAAGACAATAAACTACTTTTTTCTAAAAGATAGCTCTCACAGAGGAGGAGGGAATTAAATTCATTCCTATCCATACGAATAGTGGCCGGGCATGGTGGTTCACGCCTGTAATCCCAGCACTTTGCGAGGCCAAGGCGGGCGGATCACCTGAGGTCAGGAGTTCAAGACCAGCCTGGCCAACATGGCGAAACCCTGTCTCTACTAAAAATACAAAAAGTAGCTGGGCGTGGTGGCGGACAGCTGTAATCCCAGCTACATGCGAGGCTGAGGCAGGAAAATTGCTTGAACCCAGGAGGCAGAGGTTGCAGTGAGCGAGATCATGCCACTGCACTCCAGTCTGGCGACAGAGCAAGACTCTGCCTAAAAAAAAAAAAAAAAAAAAAAAAACAGTAAGTCACTTAATTTCCATTTACCCCAAAAGTTAAAATGGTCAGACACTTTTTAAAAAATTATTATTATACTTTTTATTATACTTTATTATAGGTATACATATGCCATGTTGGTTTGCTGCACCCATCAACTCATCATTTACATTAGGTATTTCTCCTAATGCTATCCCTCCCCCAGCCCCCAACCCCCTGAAGGCCACTGTGTGTGATGTTCCCCACCCTGTGTCCAAGTGATCTCATTCAATTCCCACCTATGAATGAGAACATGTGGTGTTTGGTTTTCTGTCTTTGTGGTAGTTTGCTGAGAATGATGGTTTCTAGCTTCATCCATGTCCCTACAAAGGACATTAACTCATCCTTTTTTATGGCTGCATAGTATTCCATGGTGTATATGTGCCACATTTTGTTAATCCAGTTTATCATTGACGGACATTTGGGATGGTTCCAAGTCTTTGCTATTGTGAATAGTGTCACAATAAACATACGTGTGCATGTGTCTTTATAGTAGCACGATTTACAGTCCTTTCGGTATATATCTAGTAATGGGATCACTGGGTCAAATGGTATTTCTAGTTCTTGAGGAATTGCCACACTGTCTTCCACAGTGGTTGAACTAATTTACACTCCCACCAACAGTATAAAAGCATTCCTATTTGTCCACATCCTTTCCAGTATCTGTCATTTCCTGACTTTTTAATGATCGCCATTCTAATTGGCATGAGATGGTATCTGACTGTGGTTTCGATTTGCATTTCTCTGATGATTAGTGATGCTAAGCATTTTTTCATGTGAGTTCTAATTTGATTGCACTGTGGTCTGAGAGACTGTTTCTTGTGATTTCTGTTATTTTAATGCTGAGGAGTGCTTTACTTCCAATTATGTGGTCAATTTTAGAATAAGTGTGACGTGGTGCTGAGAAGAATGTATATTCTGCTGATTTGGGGTGGAGAGTTCTGTAGATGTCTATCAGGTCTGCTTGGTGCAGAACTGAGTTCAAGTCCTAGATATCCTTGTTAACCTTTTGTCTTGTTGATCTGTCTAATGTTGACAGTGGGTTGTTAAAGTCTCCCATTATTATTGTATGGGACTGTAAGTCTCTTTGTAGGTCTCTAAGGACTTGCTTTATGAATCTGCGTGCTCACATATTGGGTGGATATATATTTAGGATAGTTAGCTCTTCTTGTTGAATTGATCCCTTTACCATTATGTAATGGCTTTCTTTGCCTCTTTTGATCTTTGTTGGTTTAAAGTCTGTTTTATCAGAGACTAGAATTGCAGCCCCTGCTTTTATTTCTTTACATTTGCTTGGTAGATCTTCCTCCATCCCTTTGAGTCTACGTGCGTATCTGCACATGAGATGGGTCTGCTGAATACAGCACCCTGATGGTCATGACTCTTTATCCAGTTTGCCAACCTGTGTCTTTTAACTGGGGCATTTAACCCATTTACATTTAAGGTTAATATTGTTATATGTGAATTTGATTCTGCCATTATGATGTTAGCTGGTTATTTTGCCCGTTAGTTGATGCAGTTTCTTCCTAGCATCGATGGTCTTTACAGTTTGGCATGTTTTTGCAGTGGCTGGTACTGGTTGTTTCTTTCCATGTTGAGTGCTTTCTTCAGGAGCTCTTGTAGGGCAGGCCTGGTGGTGACAAAATCTCTCGGCATTTGCTTCTCTGTAAGGGATTTTATTTCTCCTTCACTTCTGGTTATGAAATTGGCTGGATATGAAATTCTGGGTTGAAAATTATTTTCTTTAAGAGTGTTGGCCGGGCGCGGTGGCTCAAGCCTGTAATCCCAGCACTTTGGGAGGCCGAGACGGGCGGATCATGAGGTCAGGAGATCGAGACCATCCTGGCTAACACGGTGAAACCCCGTCTCTACTAAAAAAAATACAAAAAACTAGCCGGGCGAGGTGGCGGGCGCCTGTAGTCCCAGCTACTCCGGAGGCTGAGGCAGGAGAATGGCGTGAACCGGGGAGGCAGAGCTTGCAGTGAGCTGAGATCCGGCCACTGCACTCCAACCTGGGTGACAGAGCGAGACTCCGTCTCAAAAAAAAAAAAAAAAAAAGAAT
>NC_045446.1:92180705-92195288 GCF_002776525.5 Piliocolobus tephrosceles
TGTTGAATAATAGCCCCCACTCTCTTCTGGCTTGTAGGGTGTCTGCCGAGAGATCCACTGTTAGTCTGATGGGCTTCCCTTTGTGGGTAACCCGACCTTTCTCTCTGGCTGCCCTTAACATTTTTTCCTGCATTTCAACTTTGGCGAATCTGACAATTATGTGTCTTGGGGTTGCTCTTCTCGAGGAGTATTTTTGTGGTGTTCTCTGTATTTCCTGAATTTGAATGTTGGCCTGCCTTGCTAGGTTGGGGAAGTTCTCCTGGTTAATATCCTAAAGTGTGTGTTCCAACTTGATTCCATTTCCCCATCACTTTCGGGTACACCAGTCAAACATAGATTTGGTCTTTTCACATAGTCCCATATTTCTTGTAGGCTTTGTTCGTTTCTTTTTACTCTTTTTCTTTAAACTTGTCTTCTCACTTTATTTCATTAATTTGATCTTCAATCACTGATACCCTTTCTTCCACTTGATCAAATTGGCTATTGAAGCTTGTGCATGCGTCACGAAGTTCTCGTGCCATGGTTTTCAGCTCCATCAGGTCATTTAAGGTCTTCTCTACACTATTTATTCTAGTTGACCATTCATCTGATCTTTTTTCAAGGTTTTTAGCTTCCTTGTGATGGGTTTGAACATGCTGCTTTAGCTCGGAGAAGTTTATTACCGACCTTCTGAAGCCTACTTCTATCAGTTTGTCAAAGTCATTCCCGTCCAGCTTTCTTCCATTGCTGACGGGGAGCTGTAATCCTTTGGGGTAGAAGAGGTGCTCTGGTTTTTAGAATTTTCAGCTTTTCTGCTCTGGTTTCTTCCCATCTTTGTGGTTTTATTTACCTTTGGTCTTTTTCTTTTATTATCATACTTTAAGTTCTAGGGTACATGTGCACAACTTGCAGGTTTGTTACATATGTATACATGTGCCGTGTTAGTGTGCTGCACCTGTTAACTCGTCATTTACATTAGGTATATCTCCTAATGCTATCCCTCCCCCATCCCCCCGCCCCATGACAGGCCCCTGTGTGTGATGTTCCTCACCCTATGTCTATGTGTTCTCATTGTTCAATTCCCACCTATGAGTGAGAACATGCAGTGTTTGGTTTTCTGTCCTTGTGATAGTTTGCTGAGAATGATGGTTTTCCAGCTTCATCCATGTCCCTACAAAGGACATTAACTCATCCTTTTATATGGCTACACAGTATTCCACATTTTCTTAATCCAGTCCATCATTGATGGACATTTGGGTTGGTTCCAAGTCTTTGCTATTGTGAATAGTGCTGCAATAAACATACGTGTGCATGTGTCTTTATAGCAGCATGATTTATAATCCTTTGGGTATATATCCAGTAATGGGATGGCTGGGTCAAATGGTATTTCTAGTTCTAGATCCTTTAAGAATCGCCACACTACCTTCCACAATGGTTGAACTAGTTTACAGTCCCACCAACAGTATAAAAGCGTTCCTATTTCTCCACATCCTCTCCAGCACCTGTTGTTTCCTGACTTTTTAATGATTGCCATTCTAACTGGCATGAGATGGTATCTCATTGTGGTTTTGATTTGCATTTCTCTGATGGCCAGTGATGATAAGCATTTTTTCATGTGTCTGTTGGCTGCATAAATGTCTTCTTTTGAGAAGTGTCTGTTCATATCCTTTGCCTACTTTTTGATGGGTTTGTTTGATTTTTTCTTGTAAATTTGTTTAAGTTCTTTGTAGATTCTGGATATTAGCCCTTTGCTAGACGGGTAGATTGTAAAAATTTTCTCCCCTTCCATAGGTTGCCTGTTCACTCTGATGGTAGTTTCTTATGCTGTGCAGAAGTACTTTAGTTTAATTAGATATCATTTGTCAATTTTGGCTTCTGTTGCCATTGCTTTTGCTGTTTTAGTCATGAAGTCCTTGCCCATGCCTATGTCCTGAAGGGTATTGCCTAGGTTTTCTTCTAGGGTTTTTACGGTTTTAGGTCTAACATTTAAGTCTTTAATCCACCTTAAATTAATTTTTGTATAAGGTGTAAGGAAGGGATCCAGTTTCAGCTTTCTACATATGGCTAGCCAGTTTTCCCAGCACCATTTATTAAATAGGGAATCCTTTCCCCATTTCTTGTTTTTGTCAGGTTTGTCAAAGATCAGATGGTTGTAGATGTGTGGTATTATTTCTGAGGGCTCTGTTCTGTTCCATTGGCCTATATCTCTGTTTTGGTACCAGTACCATGCTGTTTTGGTTACTGTAGCCTTGTAATACAGTTTGAAGTCAGGTAGCGTGATGCCTCCAGCTTTGTTCTTTTGGCTTAGGATTGACTTGGCAATGCAAGCTCTTTTTTGGTTCCATATGAACTTGAAAGTAGTTTTTTCCAATTCTGTTACGAAAGTCATTAGTAGCTTGATGGCTTTGAATCTATAAATTACCTTGGGCAGTATGGCCATTTTCATGATATTTGTTCTTCCTGTCCATGAACATGGAATGTTCTTCCATTTGTTTGTGTCCTCTTTTATTTCGTTGAGCACTGGTTTGTAGTTCTCCTTGAAGCGGTCCTTCACATCCCTTGTAAGTTGGATTCCTAGGTATTTTATTCTCATTGAAGCAATTGTGAATGGGAGTTCACTCATGATTTGGCTCTCTGTTTGTCTTTTATTGGTGTATAGGAATGCCTGTGGTTTTTGCACATTGATGTTGTATCCTGAGACTTTGCTGGAGTTGCTTAACATCTTAAGGAGATGCTGGGCTGAGACAATGGGGTTTTCTGTTTTTTTGTTTTTGTTTTTGTTTTTGAGACAGAGTCTCGCTCTGTTGCCCAGGCTGGAGTGCAGTGGTGCGATCTCCACTCACTGCAAGCTCTACCTCCTGGGTTCACGCCATTCTCCTGCCTCAGCCTCCCGTGTAGCTGGGACTACAGGCGCCTGCCACCGTGCCTGGCTAATTTTTGTATTTTTAGTAGAGATGGGGGGTTTCACCGTGTTAGCCAGGGTGGTCTCGATCTCCTGACCTTGTGATCCGCCCGTCTCGGCCTCCCAAAGTGCTGGGATTACAGGCGTGAGCCACTGTGCCCGGTCGACAATGGGGTTTTCTAAATATACAATCATGCCATCTGCAAACAGGGACAATTTGACTTCCTCTTTTCCTAATTGAATACCCTTTATTTCTTTTTCCTGCCTGATTGCCCCGGCCAGAACTTCCAACACTATGTTGAATAGGAGTGGTGAGAGAGGGCATCCTTGTCTTGTGCCAGTTTTCAAAGGAATGCTTCCAGATTTTGGCCATTCAGTTAGATATTGGCTGTGGGTTTGTCATAAATAGCTTTTATTATTTTGAGGTATGCCCCATCAATACCTAGTTTATTGAGAGTTTTTAGCACGAAGGGCTGTTGAATTTTGTCAAAGGCCTTTTCTGCATCTATTCAGATAATCATGTGGTTTTTGTCTTTGGTTCTGTTTATATGATGGATTACATTTATCGATTTGCGTATGTTGAATCAGTCTTGCATCCCAGGAATGAAGCCAACTCAATCGTGGTGGATAAGCTTTTTGATGTGATGCTGGATTCAGTTTGCCAGCATTTTATTCAGGATTTTTGCAGCGATGTTCATCAGGGATATTGGTCTAAAATTCTCTTTTTTTTTTGTCGTGTCTCTGCCAGGCTTTGGTATCAGGATGATTTTGGCCTCATAAAATGAGTGAGGGAGCATTCCCTCTTCTTCTGTTGATTGGAATAGTTTCAGAAGGAGTGGTAACAGCTCCTCTTTGTACCTCTTGAAGAATTCGGCTGTGAATCCATCTGGTCCTGGACATTTTTTGGTTGGTAGGCTATTAATTATTGCCTCAATTTCAGAGCCTGCTATTGGTCTATTCAGGGATTCAACTTCTTCCTGGTTTAGTCTTGGGAGGGTGTATGTCTCTCCCAAGACTAAACCAGGGAGAGAATTTATCCACTTCTTCTAGATTTTCTGGTTTATTTGCATAGAGGTGTTTTTAGTATTCTCCGATGGTAGTTTGTATTTCTGTGGGATTGGTGGTGATATCCCCTTTATCATTTTTTATTGTGTCCATTTGATTCTTTTCTCTTTTCTTCTTTCTCAGTCTTGCTAGTGGTCTATCATTTTTGTTGATCTTTTAAAAAAAACCAGCTCCTGGATTCATTGATTTTTTGAAGGGTGTTTTTGTGTCTCTATCTCTTTCAGTTCTGCTCTGATCTTAGTTATTTCTTGCCTTCTGCTAGCTTTTGAATGTGTTTGCTCTTGCTTCTCTAGTTCTTTTAATTGTGATGTTAGGGTGTCAATTTTTAGATCTTTTCTGCTTTCTCTTGTGGGCATTTAGTGCTATAAATTTCCCTCTACACACTGCTTTAAATGTGTCCCAGAGATTCTGTATGTTGTGTTTTTGTTCTCATTGATTTCAAAGAACATCTTTATTTCTGCCTTCATTTCGTTATGTACCCAGTAGTCATTTAAAAGCAGGTTGTTCAGTTTCCATATAGTTGAGTGGTTTTGAGTTTCTTAATCCTGAGTTCTAGTTTGATTGCACTGTGGTCTGAGAGACAGTTTGTTGTAATTTCTGTTCTTTTACATTTGCTGAGGAGTGCCTTACTTCCAACTATGTGGTCAGTTTTGGAAGAAGTGCAATGTGATGCTGAGAACAATGTGTATTCTGTTGATTTGGGGTGGAGAGTTCTGTAGATATCAATTAGGTCTGCTTGGTGCAGAGCTGAGTTCAAGTCTTGGATATCCTTGTTAACCTTCTGTCTCATTAATCTGTCTAATGTTGACAGTGGGTTGTTAATGTCTCCCATTATTATTGTGGGGGAGTCTATGTCTCTTTGTAGGTCTCTGAGGACTTGCTTTATGAATCTGGGTGCTCCTGTGTTGGGTGCATATATATTTAGGATTGTTAGCTCTTCTTGTTGAATTGATCCCTTTACCATTATGTAATGGCCTTCTTTGTCTCTTTTTGATCTTTGTTGGTTTAAAGTCTGTTTTGTCAGAGACTAGGATTGCAACCCCTGCTTTTTTTTTTTTTTTTTTTTCAATTGCCTGGTAGATCTTCCTCCATCCCTTTACCTTTTGTCTTTGATTTTGGTCACCTACAGATGGGGTTTTGGTGTAGATGTCCTTTTTGTTGATGTTGGTGCAATTCCTTTCTGTTTGTTAGTTTTCCTTCTAACAGTCAGGTCCCTCAGCTGCAGTTTTGTTGGAGTTTGCTGGAGGTCCACTCCATACCCTGTTTGCCTGGGTATTAGCAGTGGAAGTTGCAGAACAGCAAATATTGCAGAATAGCAAATATTGCTACCTGATCCTTCCTCTGTAAGCTTCGTCCCAGAGGAGCACCTGCCTATATGAGGTGTCTATTGGCCCCTACTAAGTGGTGTCCCCCAGTTAGGCTACATAGGGTTCAGTGACCCACTTAAGGTGGCAATCTGTCCATTCTCAGAGCTCAAACACCATCCTGGGAGAACCACTGCTCTCATCAGAACCGTCAGACAGGGATGTTTAAGTCTGCAGAAGATGTGTTCAGCTATGTCCTGCCCACAGAGGTGGAGTTCATTGAGGCAGTAGGCCTTGCTGAGTTGTGGTGGGCTCCGCCCAGTTTGAGCTTCCCGGGCACTTTTTTTACCTACTCAAGCCTCATCAATGGCAGATGCCCCTCCCCCAGCCAGGCTGCCACCTTGTAGTTTGATCTCAGTCTGCTGCGCTAGCAGTGAGCAAGGCTCTGTGGGTGTGAGACCCACTGAGCCAGGCACAGGAGAGAATCTTCTTGTCTGCCAGTTCTAAGATCTTGGGAACAGTGCAGTATTTGGGTGAGAGTGTCCCGTTTTTCCAGGCACAGTCTGTCCTGGCTTCCCTTGGCTAGGAAAGGGAAATCCCCTGACGCCTGGTGCTTCCCCAGTGAGGCGATACCCCACCCTGATTTGGTTCACCCTCCATGGGTTGCACCCACTGTCCAACCAGTCCTAATGAGTTGAACCAAGTACCTCAGTTGGAAATGCAAAAATCACCCGTCTTCTGCATTGATCACACTGGGAGCTGCAGACCAGAGCTGTTCCTATTCGGCCATCTTGGAAAACAAGTCTCAGTCAGATGGTTTTAATGTCTAATTTTTTATAACTATTCTAAATAAGAATTCACTTAACATACGCAGTAGTCTACTCTTGTGTTGCTATAAAGAAACACCCGAGGCTGAGTGATTTATAAAGAAAAGAGATTTAATTGTCTCATGGTTTGGCAGGCTTTAAGGAAGCATAGTGCTGGCATCTGCTGCTGGTGAGGCCTCAGGAAGGTTACAATCATGTTGGAAGGCAATTGGGATCTAGCATTTCACATGGAAAGAACAGGAGCAAGAGAGAGAGGGAGGAAATGCCATGCCCTTTTTAAAATAACCAGATCTCAGTTGAACTAACAGAGTGAGAACCGACTCATCATGAAGGTGATGGTGCTGAGCTATTCATGAAAGATCTGCCCCCATGATCCAATATATCCCACTCGGCCCCACCTCCAAGACTGAGATTTACATTTCAACATGAGATTAGGGGGACTCTAACACCCAAACCATATTCTTCTCCTTCTGGCCCCTCAAATCTCATGTCCTTCTCATGTTATAAAATACAATAATCCCTTCCAACAGTCCCCCAAAGCCTTACCTCATTCCAGCATTAATTCAATCAAAAGTCCAAAGTCACATCTGAGACTCAAGTTGAGTTCCTTTTACCTACAAGCCTATGATATCAAAACAAGTTATTTATACCCAAGATACAATGGTGGTACAGGCATTGGGTAGACATTCTATTCCAAAAGGGAGAAATCAGCCAAAAGAAAGAGGCAGTTGGCCCCATGCAAGTCTGAAACCCAGCAGGGTAGGCATTAAACTTTAAATTCCAAAATAATTTCCCTTGCCTCCAAGTCCTGTATCCTGGGCATACTGGTACAAGATGTGGGTTCCCAAAGCCTTGGGCAGCTTTGCCCTTATGGCTTTACAGAATGCAATTCGTGGCTGCTCTAATGGGCTGGAGTTAAGTTCCTGTGGCTTTTTCATGCTGAGCTTGCAAGTTGCTGGTGGCTTTACCATTCTCAGGTCTGGAGGGTAGTAGCCCTCTTCCTACAGCTCCACTAGGCAGTGTCCTGCTGGGGACTCTGTAGGGTCCGAAAACCCACATTTCCTCTTAGCACTGCCCTAGTAGAGTTTCTCTGTAGGGACTCTGTCCCTACTGCAGGCTTCTGCCTGGGCACTGAGGCTTTCCCATATATCCTCTGGAATCTAGGTGGGAGTTGCCAAGCCTCCTTTACTCTTGCATTTTCTCCACCTGCAAACTTAACACCATGTGGAAGCTGCCAAGGCTTACGGTGGTTTGCACTTTCCAAAGTGGCAGCTTGAGCTGTACCCATGGCCCTGCGAGCCATGGGTGGAGCTGGAGTGGCTAGGATGCAGAGAGTGGTGTCCTAAGGCTGAGCAGGGCAGCAATGCCCTGTGCCTGGCCCCTGAAGTAATTCTTTCCTTCTAGGTCTCTGGCCTGTAATGAGAGGGGCTGCCTCAAAGATTTCTGAAATGTCTTTAAGGCCTTTTTCCCATTGTCATGGATATTAGCACCTGGCTCTCTTAGTTATGCCAGTCTCTTTAGCAACTGGTTGGTCCACAGCCTGCTTGGATTCTTTCTCTACCACAGAGCCAGGGTGAACATTTTCCAAACTTTTATGCTCTGCTTCCCTTTTAAATATAAGTTCCAACTTATATTTAAGTCATTTCTTTGTTCCTGCATCTGAAATAGGCTGTTAGAAGCAGCCATACTACATTTTGAATAATTTGCTGCTTTGAAATTTCTTCTGCCAGATACCTTAAGTCATCATTCTTAAGTTCAAACGTCTGCAGTTTCCTAGAGTATGGACATAATACAGCCAAGTTTTTTTGGCTAGGGTGTCACAAGGGTGGCCTTTGCTCCAGCTCCCAATAACTTCCTCATTTCCATCTGAGACCTTGTCAGCCTTGCTCTCACTTTCCATATTTCTATCAGCATTTTGGTCACAACCATTCAAACTTTCCCTCATCTTTCTGTCTTCTTCTGACTCCTCCAAACTCTTTCAGCCTCTGTTTCTTACTCAGTTGCAAAGCCAATTTCACATTTTCAGGTATCTTTTTTTTAGCACTGCCTTCCTCCTCAGCACCAATTTTCTGTGTTAGTCCATGCTTGCGTTGCTATATAGAAATACCCAAGGCTGAGTAATTTATAAAGAAAAAAAGGTTTAACTGGCTCACAATCCTGCAGGCTTTACCAGAAGCATGGCGCTGGCATCTGCTTCTGATGAGGCCTCAAGAAGCTTACGATCATGGCAGAAGGTGATGGGAGCCAGCATGTCACATGGAGAGAAGAAGAGCAAGAGAGAGCTGGAGGAAGTGCCACACTCTTTTAAACAACCAGATCTCAGGTGACTGACAGAGTGAGAACTCATTCATTACAAAGGAGATGGTGCTAAGCCATTCATGAAGGATCTGTCCCATGATCCAATACCTCCCATTGGGTCCCACCTCCAACATTGGGGATTACATTTCAACATGAGATTGGAGGCAACATCTAATTCACATCACCGCATATGGATTAATTCCAGTATTAGGTTTCTTAGTGTTAATTCAGGCTAAAGAGTAACAATTAAACAGGAGTAAAGACTGACGTATATGTACTAAGGTCAAAATGTGTTATTGATGTAGCAAGTGGCAATTAAAAAATCATATTGATACTTTGCACCTCAATTGTTTGCGGGTAAAGAATAATCTTTATTTGGAATAGAGGCATTTGATAGGTAAATGTCAGATAAATGGTGGATACCAAAGCCTGGGTGTTGATGGGGACAGTGCTTTACAGAGGAAAAAAAATTAGTGTTCTTCAATGTGATTTAAAGATGAGAAAAGGAGAGAGTTGAGGTAAGGGAAGGGGAGGAAAAGATAAGAGGATAAAAGAGGAGGAGGGGGGACAAAAGGGGACAGTGGAGGAGGTGAGAAGGGAGAGGGGGAAGAGGAAGAAGAAAGAAGTTGGATGGAACACTGGAGGAAAAGAGTCTTCAAAGGACTTCCTAGAAATGTGCAAGTCATTGTGGGCAGTAAGTGATATGATCGACCCCACTGATTCTGTAGAATCTACATACTTTGGCTGGTGGAAAATTATGCAAAGGCTGGGTTTCACATCTATGTTGGTGCTGGTTGGTCAGTGATAGCATAGATGAAGATTCTTGAGGCTCAGGGGATTATGGACCACAGAAATTTTCAGTAATTCATAGAAATCTTGGCATGCCAGGTCATGCAACTTGAGCTCAAGGCAACCAAGATCTCAAGGGGCAGGATGGTTTCCAAGTAACAGCATCCAGGTTATGTAAAAATGTGTGTGTGTGTGTGTGTGTGTAAGAGAGAACATATATAGGGAAGAAAATGAATTGGAGGATGGAGAGAGAAATTGGTTATGCTTATGAAAAATTCAACTAAATTTGTACCTTTAATCCTATAATAGTCACATTTCATGCAAATAAAATATAGAATCTCTTTTAGTTTCCTCCCTGTTTCAAGTTAGTAGTTGCATGTATTGCTCAATATCCCAGGCAAGTAACATTCAGTCATAGGAAACTCAATGCCATTGGGGGAAAGTCCTTTCCATTTGTGAACACTTCTGTGGTTAAGAAGTTCTTAATATTGAACTAAACTTTTCATTAAATATGTATTAAGTGTCTACTAAGTGGCAGGCACTACTTTATGTTCTGAGGATACAAAGTCCTTGCTCTCATCAGACTTATCTTCTAGGGGGTACAAATTCTAGATGAATAAAATATAACTGTGGGCCGGGGCGTGGTGGCTCAAGCCTGTAATCCCAGCACTTTGGGAGGCCGAGACGGGCAGATCACAAGGTCAGGAGATCGAGACCATCCTGGCTAACACGGTGAAACCCCGTCTCTACTAAAAAATACAAAAAACTAGCCAGGTGAGGTGGCGGGCGCCTGTAGTCCCAGCTACTCGGGAGGCTGAGGCAGGAGAATGGCGTAAACCCGGGAGGCGGAGCTTGCAGTGAGCTGAGATCCAGCCACTGCACTCCAGCCTGGGCCACAGAGCGAGACTGCCTCTCAAAAAAAAACCAAAAAACCAAAAAAACAGAAAGAAAAAAAAAAAAAAAAGATGACTATGATGCCAGATGGTTACACTGAAACACACTTAGGTATGCTATACCAGCAAATAATTAAAAGGAAAATAAATAAATCTCAGTGTAGAAATATGGACTATACATATAAATTTATAAGCGTACAGCTTATAATTTTCTTCAGATGATGAGTATAAATGGCAATGAGTAAAGCCCCAAGGCACTCCACTATCAATATTCGGGGCAATGTGGGGGGACTAGAAAAGCAGCCAGACAGCTGCAAATTCCAACTTCCATTTCTGTCCTGTAGAATAGAAATGCTTCTTCAGCAAAAATCAGTTTTTACCTTTGAAGATCATCATTCCGCATTGCATAGTGGAAATTGAGCACTTCTTAACTGTGGTGGGATCAGTTAAGCACTTCTTTCTTACAACTTAAGTGTGATAAAGTGGCAGTGGGACCAAGGATCTGCTGGAGCTTGCCCAGGTAGAAGTGGTAGCAACAGCAACAACCTGCATCCACTGGCAGGGCAGAGGCTACAAGGCAGCAATGCCAGGTCAGTGCTAGCAGCAGATGAGACCAGAAACATACACCTGATTGCCGTGACAGATATTGTAATGCTGTATTAGCTGCTGGAGCTAATTTCTGTATGACTGTGTGAACATAAACAGCAACAGAAGTTGAAAGAGAATGGAACCTGCCCCGTGTTGGCTGAGTCCCACCCCAAATGAATGGTGAGATTAGTAATCATCCCAGCTGGTATAACACTGAATTGTTTGAATGCTGAAACAATTGTTTCAAAACCAACTCAAACTGTTCACTGAGAGCCACTCAGTGTGCTGTGGGGGCAGGGGGGAGGGGGAGTGGAGGGAGGGAGGGGAAGAGGTAGATGGCCAGTAATGGAACTGTACATAGTCCCCGGACCCTGCCCCACCCCAAGCTGGTATGACTTCAGGTAAACACAAATTATACTACGAATCACATCTCTGCAATTCCATTCTTGAACTATTTGATGCCCTGATGAGATACATTTAAACCACAAATCTGAACTATTGGGATCTGCTTGAATTCTGAGACTATTATCCAATTTACTGGCTATCAAGCCAGAGATTTCTGCTACCTATAAAAAGGATGCCCAGTGTCCTCAGCCAATCTACTCTTAATCATATTCACTAAATATTAAGGAGAGATTTGATATCAGACCCTGTCCAGAGACATTGTCCAAATCTTCTACAGGGAGAAAAGAACCAGTTTAACAAATATCAAGTTGGATTGAGCATCAGATGCAATGTGATACTATCATTCAACCTGTTTGTGTCTATTTTACCACAAAAATATTCTGAGAGACTTGCCAAGTGTTTTAATGAAATCCAAACATCTGCAGCCTTACCACCAGTCTCATCGGCTTATCAAAACAGGAAGTGGGTGTGTTGGGCCCAAATCCTTTCATATGAATGCAAGTTATCACCTGGCAATCACTACTTCGCTATCTAAAAGTTCACATGGCACTCTTTGACAAATTCATACTAGGGGATCTTGCTTAAGATGGTTATTAAATGCCTTCAGTCTAAAATGCAGAATCTCCTTTCTTCTCCTTTTTGAAAATTAGAATATTGGCTCATTTTCAGTTCTTCCACTATTTTGTGCGATTTTCAAAAATAATTACGTCTGTGCTTAAGTAATATCTTCTGCAATGTTTTTGAAAGTCTTTGTCCAAGACAAGAAAGAATTATTTAGAACTTCCATTTGCTTTGTAATAGCCTCCTCCTTAATCCTGACCTCTGTTTCCTTCTTACTAATGTTTACCCCATCCTACTCCACCAACCTTGCAGAGAAGTCACGCTGGTCTAGGAGAAGCACTAACCAAGTAGCTGCTGCTAGAGGAAGGGACCAGAAAAGCTGAAACTAGAACATGATAGTCTAATTTAATTGAGAACAGTGAGGGGCAACGAGTCTGAGCTAACATCCACCAGAAGGGTCGAGAGTCCAAGGCACAGCAAACAATGAGAAGATCAAAGTCAGGATTCAAAAGCAAGCCAGGACCAATCATGTATGGCACAAAGCAGTTGTGTTAAAAATGATAGCTACTAGCCACATGGGTGTTTGAGCACTTGAAATGGGGCTAGCACCACGGAGAAAATAAATTTTTAAATTTCAGTTTAATATTTATTTATTTATTTATTTATTTATTTATTTATTTATTTATTTATTTTTTGAGACGGAGTCTCACTGTGTCGCCCAGGCTGGAGTGCAGTGGCGCGATCTCGGCTCACTGCAAGCTCCGCCTCCCGGGTTCACGCCATTCTCCTGCCTCAGCCTCCAAGTAGCTGGGACTACAGGCTCCCGCCACCTCGTCCGGCTAGTTTTTTTGTATTTTTAGTAGAGACGGGGTTTCACCATGTTAGCCAGGATGGTCTCGATCTCCTGACCTCGTGATCCACCCGCCTCGGCCTCCCAAAGTGCTGGGATTACAGGCTTGAGCCACCATGCCCGGCCTTTTATTTATATTTAAATTAAAATTGAACCAATGTAAGATATTTGTGCATTAATACAACTCCATTGGTTTCACAGGGCTACATTTCACTTTTACTGTTGCATCGTGTAAAATGTCATTGTGACATTGTTCTGTGCACTGTGCACATGTGTGTCACGTCATATAAACACCAGTCTAGTTGGTGTCCACAAAATGATTTAAGTGATTTTTCCTGTGCACCCATGTAACATTGTAACATGATTATTTGAGTGTTTTATACAGTTTGCACAAGTTAAATTGATACCTATATAAATTGTAATTGGTAATTAAATAAAAATGCTTATTATTATAACAGAATTATATTTTGTTCTAATTTTAAAAGCAAGTATGGGAAAACATTTAAGTTTAAAGCTAAGACATACTAGTGATGTAGAATCAAATGGCAATGCAGAGCCTACCAGTACTACAACCAGAACAGTAAAGAAAGTAAAAGACTGGAAGAAAGTATGTCTTGAAGTTTGCAATGAATGGGAATTGCAATTTGTTGTGGCAGAGCAAAACAAAAAAGCTGTTTGCTTGTTGTGTACAAACTTTTACAAGATATTAGACAATATTAGAGATATTTTCAGACACTATATAACAAGTTTGATGTTTCCTCTCAACAGTCAAAAATAATTGAAAAGAATAGATTAAGTTAGTCACCTGAAATCTGAAATAAATCTCTAACAAAAAATATTTTTGAAGGTTTTAAATGTACTTTATTTTTTCAATACTGCCATATTTTAATGGGTTCACAGTACTTTTACTTGGCATCAATTATGGGTTGGTTTTGAAACAATTCAGTATTATACCAGCTGGGATGATTACTTTTCTTTCCATTCATTTGGAGTAAGATTCTACCAACAGGGGATCAGGGTCCACTATCTTCCAATTTATGTTGCTGTTATGTCCACACAGTGATACAGAAGTTAGCTCCACTAGCTAACACAGCATTACCATATTTGGCATAGCAATCAGGTGTGTGTTTCTGGTGGCTGTGCTTTGTTGTTATTTGCTAAATGCTTCAAACTCAAAAATGATTTAGTGTGTTTTCGGCCAAGAGAAACATCGCAAAACTGAAGCTAGAACAGCGGCAACTGTAGTTTATCTGAAGTATCACTTCAGATACCCTTGTTTCAATTTTTTGTTTTTTCCTCCTGAGACAGAGTCTCACTTCGTTGCCCAGGCTTGAGTGCAGTGGGGTGATCTCCGCTCACTGCAACCTCCACCTCCTGGGTTTAAGTAATTCTGCCTCAGCCTCCTGAGTAGCAGGGATTACAGGCACGCACCACCATGCCTGACTAATTTTTGTATTTTTAGTAGAGACGGGGTTTCACCACGTTGGCCAGGATGGTCGTCATCTCCTGACCTCAGGTGATCCATCCGTCTCGGCCTCCCAAACTGCTGGGATTACTAGCATGAGCCACTGTGCCCAACTCCCCCAGATTTTTTAAAAAAATTATGCTTAACAGGATCTGGGCTTGTAACTTTAGGCGGTGATTAAATGGCTTGGATTCTGGCATACAAAAGAAAACCATGGGGACATGGTAAAATACATTATTATTATAGTTATGGAAATTGTTAGAAAATTATTAGGAAAAGAGTAAAAATGATATTTCACAAAAAGTAAGATATTTTAAATTATGCTACCAAACAATTGCCCGTAGCCTACAAGCCTTTTTAAAGAATATCAAGTTAATTGATTAAAATTTTGAAAACCTGCAAGTGTTTTCCTTTACCTTTAGATAAGTCATGCCCAATTAATACTTTGGGTGTTTTTCATCTCAAAGAACTTCCAAATTTATGAAATGTTGCCAACTAGTAAACTAAAAGGTCAAACTCATGGTATAGAAATATTTGAAACTTTAATATTGTCAAAGAAGAATTTCAGCTAGTTATGAATTTATGAAATTTTAAAACAAGAGATTGATGTCTTCCTTCCTTCCTTCCTTCCTTCCTTCCTTCCTTCCTTCCTTCCTT
>NC_045446.1:92195298-92217297 GCF_002776525.5 Piliocolobus tephrosceles
CTTCCTTCCTTCCTTCCTTCCTTCCTTCCTTCCTTCCTTCCTTCCTTCCTTCCTTCCAGCCATCATAAATACATACTGAAAACATTTGTGCTCAGTGTTCTAAATCAGGCTTATGGAAAGCATAGTGGATACAGTTAGGAAAGTTGTGCAATATATATATACAAATACTTTAGATCGGTGCCAGTTTATGGACTTCTGGAAAGAAGTAGAAGACACTGACTTGAATGATCTTGTGTTGTTTTCCAATGTTTGTCCAAGACCTGAGCAGGCAGACACACAGGCGGCTGGATGTCAAGAGGAAAGCACTGGCATAGGAGCACACCAGCAGCCTGGCAGGCCATTGACCGCTGAACCACACGAAGTTCGTCTGGGACAGTCAGAGGAGAGCCCAAGTCCGCCGAGCTGCCCGACTCCAGGGGAAAACCGTTTCTCTTTTGGCTCCCTTATCTGCTGAGAGCTACTTCCACTCAATAAACGCTTGCACTCATTCTCCAACCCCACGTGTGATCCTATTCTTTTGGTACAGCAAGGAAAGAACCCTGAGATACAGAAAGCTGTCTTTGAGATAAGGCAAGGGTCTAATTGAGCTAACATAAGCCGCCTACGAATGGCTAAACTAAAAGAGCACCCTGTAACACATGCCCACTAGGCCTTCAGCTATAAACATTCACCCCTAGACACTGCTGTGGGGTCAGGGCCCCATAGCCTGCCCGTCTGCATGCTCCCCCTAGAGGTTTGAGCAGCGGGGCACTGAAGAAGTGAGCCATTCTCCCTGTTGCAAGCCCTGCGAGGGGGACAAGGGAACTTTTTCCACTTTTTTTTTTTTTTTTTGAGACAGAGTCTTGCTCTGTCACCCAAGATGGAGTGCAGTGGGGTGATCTCGGCTCACTGCAACCTCCACTTCCCAGGTTCAAACGATTCTTCTGCCTCAGCCCACGGAGTAGCTGGGACTACAGGTGCGCGCAACCACGTCTGGCTAATTTCTGTATTTTTAGTAGAGATGGGGTTTCACCATATTGGCCAGGCTGGTCTCGAATTCCTGACCTCGTGATCCACCCGCCTTGGCCTCCCAAAGTGCTGGGATTACAGGCATGAACCTCCACACCCGGCCCTTTTTACATTTCAATAGTCCTAAATATAAAAGTGAGTATCACAAAGCTTCTAAAAGAAAGTCTTCATAATCTTGGGATAGGCCAAGGTTTCTTAAACAGGATATAATACACACCGATTATAAAAATATTGTAAGTTGGACTTCACAGAATTAAAATATTCTACTTATCAAAAGAAAGTATTAATAAAGGGTAGAGACAAGCCACAAATGGGGAGAAACTGTTCACAATGCACATGTCAATGACAGGACTCAACCCAGGGAAGATAAGGAATTCCCTTAAGTCAATCAATTCAATTTAAAAATTGGAGGAAGATTTGAACAGGTACCTCACAAAAGATGATATCTAAAGTGTTGAGAAGCATATGAAAATATAGTCAGCATCATTACTTAACAGGGATAGAAAAACTAAAAGCATAATGGGATGCCACCACACACCCCAAAGTAGAGCTAAACTTAAAAAGGCTCACAATACTAAGTCTTGGGAAAGATGTGTAGCAACTAGAACTCTTACACACTGCTGGTGGGAGTGTAAAATGGTGCAAAGACTTTGTAAAACTTTCAGCCATTTCTAATAAAAATAAAACATACACCTACCCAATGGCAGTTCCATATCCAGGTATTTAGCCAACAGGAAGAATTCATAGGTTCGCCAAAAGAAAAACTAACATGGGCCAGGCACAATGGCTCACACCTGTAATCCCAGCACTTTGGGAGGCTGAGGTTGGCAGATCCCTTGAGCTTGAGCTCAGAAGTTTGAGACCAGCTTGGAGAATATAGTGAGACCTCATCTATATTATTAAAGAAAAACAAACAAACAAAAATCTAAAATGTTTATAGGTTCTGGGCTGGGCACAGTGGCTTATGCCTGTAATCCTAGCACTTCGGGAGGCCAAGGTGGGTGGGTTACCTGAGCTCAGGACTTTAAGACCAGCCTGGGCAACATGGTGAAACACCATCTCTACTAAAAGTACAAAAAATCAGCTGGGTATGGTGGCACGAGTCTGCAGTCCCAGCTACACAGGAGGCTGAGGCATGAGAATCACTTGAACCTGGGAGGTGGAGGTTGCAGTGAGCTGAGATGGCAACACTGCACTCCATCCTGCGCAAAAAAGTGAGACTCTGTCAAAAAAAAAAAAAAAAAAAAAGTTTATAGGTTCTTTTCACAAGGGATTGAGTCAGGTAACAACACAAATGTACCTTAGCAGGAAAATGG
Organism: Piliocolobus tephrosceles; assembly: GCF_002776525.5. Lineage (NCBI taxonomy): Eukaryota > Metazoa > Chordata > Mammalia > Primates > Cercopithecidae > Piliocolobus > Piliocolobus tephrosceles. The sequence goes on from NC_045446.1 coordinate 92,197,623, forward strand.
AAAAATAAACTATAGTAGGCCAGGCGCAGTGGCTCACACCTGTAATCCCTGCACTTTGGGAGGCCAAGGCCGGTGGATTACCTGGGGTGATGACTTCGAGACTAGCTTGGCCAACATGATGAATCCACGTTTCTATTAAAAATACAAAAAAATTAGCTGGGCGTGGTGGTGCACACCTGTAATCCCAGCTACTCAAGAGGCTGAGGCAGGAGAATCGCTTGAACCCGGGAGGCAGAGGTTGCAGTGAGCCGAGATCGTGCCACTGCACCCCAATCTGGGCAACAAGAGCAAAATTCCATCTCAAAAAACAAAAGAAACTATGATATACTTACATAGTGGAATACTACTATGCAATAAAAAGAATGAATCACTGATATACATTACAATATTGATGAAACTAAGAAACATGTTGAGTAAACGAAGCCAGTATGAGTACACATCATATGATTTCATTTGTATGAAGTTCAAGGACAGACAAATGAGATCTAGGGTGATAAATCATAATAGTGATTGTGGGAGAGGGAGGGGTGGTGGGGGCATTATAGCTTGGTACTGACTGGAAAAGGGCATGAAAGAATTTTCTGAGGTAATGGAAGATGTTCTTGATCTTGATCTGGTTGATGGTTATTAACTGAGTACATTCATTTGTCAAAATCATAAAGCTACACACTTTTAATACCTGTGTACTTTACATGATATCAATTATATTTTATTAGAGTACTATCAGTATAAAATAAAGTAAGCCACCATTTGTGAGGGGTAAACTGCATCATCTTGACTACAGCTTTACATTAGAGGAGGTTTCTTTGTAAATTTGGTCTTTAGCACTCATTCAAGGCTGGTCTAATTGTATTTTATTTGCAAGACGTTTTAAAGTTATCAACAGACCAGGAAATTCTCAACATTTACAAGGACTCTCAGATTTACTTTGGAATCAGAACAGCATGTTCCCTGTTAGATTTCACTTTCACTTTCAGTTCTAGATTCCTGGGTTTCTTTACACATAAAAATCTAAAAACTTACAGTGAAAAAGCATTAGGCTACAACTAAAGTTGTTACAACATTATGTGAAATTCCTTCCAGAGAAAAAATATTTTTAATAATAATTCCCCTCAAGGGAAACATACTTTTAAATTGATTATTTAATAATAGGATACTGAAAGCATATCACTTTCAGGGATTGTCAGAGTTCCAAGCCAGGAATGGGGTGAAAAACTCTGTCATTCACACCTTGCTCATATACTGACAGTAGAAAAAAAACTAGAAAACTGAGAGGCCAAGCGTGGTGGCTCATGTCTGTAATCCCAGCACTTTGGGAGGTCAAGGCAGATAGATCACTCGAGCCCAGGAGTCTAAGACCAGCTGGAGCAACACGGCAAGGCTCTGTCTCTATAAAATATACAAAAATTAGCCAAGCATGGTAGCCCATGACTGTAGTCACAGCTATTCAGGAGGCTGAGGTGAGAGGATGGATTGAGCCCAGTAGGTTGAGGTTATAGTGAGCTGAGATTGTGCCACTGCATTTCAGCCTGGGTGACAGAACAAGGCTCTGTCTCAAAAAAATAAAAATGAAAAAACTAAACCAAAAAACAAAACCACAAACAAACAAACGAACCTAGAAAACTGAAGATAGTAATGGCTATACAGTATGTGTCTAACTTGTCGCTTTCCTCAAAGGTTTCCTTGTGTATTTCTGTCGTGAAAAGAGTATTTGGAGCTTGGAATTCACTGGCTTGGAAGAAAATAAAAGAGTATTTGGAGAGAAAATATATTTAGGCTGTGCTTGCTTTGGCAGCACACATACTAAAATTGGAACCATACCGAGAAGATTAGCATGGCCCCTGCGCAAGGATAACAGCTAGATGCTGAAAGGAAAAGAGGAGCTTTTGTTATAAAGTATGTGAGACATATAAAGAGTTAGAAAGAAAATGCAAGGTATGTTACACCATTAAAGATATGGATGCAGGTTTAGAATAGAGAAAGCCTAAGTGGATAGTTTGGATAGATTGGCTCCATTTTTGTTAGTCAGTAAACAAATGTTTACTGAGCACCTTTGAGCAGACACTCTACTAGTACTAGAATAACGCAGTGAACAAATACGTACAGTGCTTGCCCAGACACATTTATCTAGAGAAACTATTTTTTTTTAATTGTGCAAAATGTTGCAAAGGAGACATGTTAATTTGCTTCCAACCTAGTAGACCTGACCCTAGCTCTCATGATCAGTTTGAAAAGCGTGGGACTCAGTCAATTCAAGGATTTCTTAAGCCATGGTCTTTATTTGTTTTTATTTATTTACTTTTTTGGCAATGGAGTCTTACTCTGTCTCCCAGGCTGGAATGCAGTAGCGAGATCTCAGCTCACTGTAATCTCCGCTTCCCGGGTTCAAGCAATTCTCCTACCTCAGCCTCTCAAGTAGCTGGGATTACAGGCACCCACCACCATGCCCCGCTAATCTTTGTACTTTTAGTAGAGACGAGTTTTCGCCATGTTGACCAGGTTGGTCTTGAACTCCTGACCTCCGGTGATCCACACACCTTGGCCTCCTATAGTGCTGGGATTACAGGTGTGAGCCAATGTGCCTGGCCAGCCATAGTCTTTAAATTGGGGTAAGTGTGCCCCTGGGTTTTTACAAAGACTTACCAACAGGGAGGTGGGAGCTCAAATAGTTTTAAGGAATTAATAGCCTGACTCTCAACTTTCATATGTAGTTTCTCCTAAAACTGATCTGCTTGAAAACAAGAACTGTGAAGGTTGCCAGGGTTGTTTTGTCTTATCTCCCTTTTCACAAGGGTTCTCTGTCTTCCCTTAAAAGACAGGCTTACCTCTCACCTACCATGAGTTTTAAAATGGTATATTTCTCTGGGTGTCGAAGCCTCCTGGATGATTTGAAATAACTGATCGGCATGAGTGTTGAGAAAATGAATGACTCTAACATCTGGGTATAGGGTTGCCAGGTAAAATACAGAACACCAAATTGAATCTAAATTTCAGATAACTAATGAATAATTTATTAGTATAGACAGGTACCAAATATTGCACAATACATTCATATACTAGAAATGCATTCATTATTTATATTAAATCAAAATTTAACTAGGTGTTCTCTGTTTTAATTTGCTAACTCTGTCAACCCTACCTGGGTACCAAGAGTTCAGTGATTTCTAAACCACTAATTTCAACAAAATTGAGTTGTCTACTGATAAGTAATTACATATTTCGATTAGAGATCACTAAATGACTTTTGAAATATAAAACTTATTTTTTAAATTGTGAAAAAATTGCCATAATAATGTATCTTCTGGACCTATCTACTTATCTACTTATTTCTGTGAAATAGGGTTTACAACGTTTATAATCTGTAGAAATGAAAAAAAGGAACAGAATCTATGCTGAACCCTAACATATTATAGCTATAGGTAATATTCATGACTGCACACTTGAAAAACTTGCTTAAAATACAAGCTGCAACCCCCTTAAATTGTATTTGTAATAGTTATTAACATTTATAATATTTTTATGTTGTCTTGACTAATTATGTTTTAAAAGCAATGAAAACAATATCAATGATAATGTAATCAAAGAGGATTTTTCTTTTTTTTTTTTTTTTCTGAGATGAAGTCTCGCTCTGTCCCAGGCTGGAGGGCAGTGGCACTATCTTGACTCACTGCAACCACTGCCTCCCCTGTTCAAGTGATTCTTATGCCTCACCCTCTCAAGTAGCTGGGACTACAGGTGTGCACCACTACACCTGGCTCATTTTTGTATTTTTGGGAGAGACGGGTTTCACCATGTTGCCCAGACTGGTCTTGAACTCCTGACCTTAGATGATCCACCCAGCTTTGCCTCCCAAAGTGCTAGTATTACAGGCGTAAGCCACCATGCCTGGCCAAAGAGGAATTTTTTTTTTTTTTTTAACACTTAGATCCTTATGGTCCCAGAGAAAAAAATGTATTTCAATTTATAATATGTATTTATTTCAGAGATATGTGACAGATCATAAAAGATGTTCAGTATAAACATGTATTAACATTCTGTAGGGGAGTTGGAATGTTCAATGACAAAAGGCAATGATAAAATATTTTCAATTATTAAAGATGACTTGATGATTGCTTCATGGATGATCATGTATGTCAAATTACTATGGTATTAGGATCCATCAAATACATTTAAAAGAGTGCTCTATCAATTTTTTCCAAAAATATCTATGTTTACATTTTGTAGATTATTGACATGTACAAGAGCTTTATGTTTTAACGTTAAGTTAAAAATGGGCAAGGGGATGCAGAGCTTTTCGAAATTCTTCTGGTGAGTACATAATCAAAAACGTGTAAGGCCCACAAATTATTTTCCATAATCTCAGGAGTGAGTTGGAAATGACTTAGAAAGTCTTGATTGAAGCAGACTCAAATGTGGATTAAAGTCTCCATATAATAAATACACTTAGTCTTTCTGAAATAATTCCAACTGGAACTTCAGCTGCTATGCACAGCCAAGTCCACCTAAACCAGAAGATGCCTCAGCTCAGTCCATTGTGTACAGAATGCACTGGATGCTGTTTCCACAGAATGATGAAGTACCAAATAATCTGTATGGGCTCTGCCTCTGGTTGGTAATTGTCTTTGATCTACTGGAAGACAGAAAATCAGATGAGCTCTCCCAAATCCATCTCTTACCCTGGTATGGATGACTCTCAGATAAAGTTGCTTAAAGTTACTACTTAGAGAACGTTCAGGAAAATATGGCAGTGCAGTTAGACTCAAAGATGTCAGGTTTGCCTGAGAATGGCACTGCAACTCAGAAACCTGCCCTGTGAAATCAAAGGCTATAAAGGAGGGATTTTTTTAAGTAGCCAACTCCACCCTACTTATTAAAAAAAAAAAAAAAACCCAAAACTCACCAAACACAACAAAAAGTATTTAAATACAGAAAATTAACAAAGCAATTTTAATCTTTAAAATGGTAAAAACAAACTGCAAAGGAGAACTGCATGATTTTTTTCACATACCCCTACATTTCCTTTCACCTCTTACTTTCTTGATCAGAACAAAAAGTAAAAATAAACAAAGATTTCACAAAGTTTCGATTTTTTTTTTAATGCTGGACTTCTGCAGCTATAGCAGAAGATTGAAAAACTGAACCTTTTTACGTGTAAAGTGTATGGCGGATGGAGGGTGAACAGGGCATATTGACCTTTTCCAGGCAGGCTGAGCAATGACCGTCCTCTCTGTATGGGTTGTTACCAAGATTTCCTCTGGCCCACGAGCAGTGAAGCAAATGTCTTTCAGTAAATGCCGCGCAGATAGGCCACGGTTAAGAGTCATGCTTTTGGGTCATGGAAATCCCCGAGCGGGTTTGCCAGGCCACTGATTAAGAGGAAGTGTGTGTGGTTATTACCCCTGGAGTTCCCCTAAGTCCTAAAAGGAAAGCACCAGTGCACATGCAAACCACTGGGAGGAGTGCGGAACGCCCGCTACGGGTAGGGGTGGGGATTTGGGTGACGCATTTAAAAGACAGCGTGAGACTCGCGCCCTCCGCACGGAACAGGCCGGGCGACAGGTGTCGCTTGAAAAGACTGGGCTTGTCCTTGCTGGTGCATGCGTCGTCGGCCTCTGGGCAGCAGGTGGGCGAGGAAGGCTGGTGTGTGCGTGTGCGTGTGCGTGTGTGTGTGTGTGTGCGGGCAGCACGTGGGCGAGGAAGGCTGCTGTGTGCGTGTGTGTGTGTGCGTGTGTGTTTGTGTGTGTGTGCGCGCGCGCGCCTCCCCTGGGGTAAGAGGTGTACCAGCGGGTGGCCGAGGGGCGCTCAGGGCTAGAGCCCGGGGCACTGCAGAGGTTGAGAGTCAGTAGGTGGGGCGCAGTTATCAAACACCAGGCCCAAAGGCAGGCTCTAGATAGGTTTCAGGTGCTCAATTTCTAGTTTACGTTTTGAGTGAGCCAGTGGAATTGTGCAGCTGTGTCATTTTGATTCGGTTGCCAAGAGTTATCACTGGGCCTTTGCAGGTGCCAAATAAATTTCAGGACAGAGCCTAACACAGAGCTCTGGCACAGGAAAGAAGTAAAATGTTTAATGAGCAAATGGAGGCATGTTTCCAAGCAGTGGTAGGAAGACAGCAGTTTTTGGTTGTCTTCCTGGTGATCAGCATGGAAACCCAGTAGTGCTCTTACTCTGATCAATACATTGTCGAAGGCATGTACCTGATGCTAACATAACAATAATATTAACTATTGACTTTATTTGCTATTATTTATTGCTAACACTAAGTACTGCTACCTGCTATATGCTAGGTTTCTCTCTGAGGAATTTACATGTATTTTTCAAGTTTAATTATCATAATCTGAAGGAACAGTTACCATAATTGTCTCCATTTGACAATGTGGAAACTGAGGCTCTTGGAGATTTACTTGCGCAAGGTCATGCTTCTGGTTACCAGGCTGCTTGGTACTGAGCACCCCAGATGTCTGACTCCAAAAGCTTGATCCTAATCAATCACTGAGCAGACTCTGTGGTCATTAATATAAAATTGATAGAAGTACTGTGGTCACTCGGGGCTCAATCACATTTGCTAACATTTATTTCTTCAACGGGAAGTCTTCGTGTCTACCCTATATGCCAAGCTCTGCAGCTATGAGTGGGAGGGCAGGTACAGAGATGAAACATATTAATAGCTGCGGTTCTAAAATAGCTTACTGTCTAGGGGGAGGCAGAAAGAAAAGGCACACTTGCCCTCCAGTGTCATAGAAATGGATGTGCTGTGTGCCCAAAGGATAGGGATGCTCAACAGCCCTGGGATTGGGGAGGTTGCCTTCTTGGTAGGTTAAATGAAAGAGTCAGAAGAGGAGAGGTTGGGGACTGAGCCAATCTGAGAAGGAACCACTAGAAATGAAAGAAGAATTCCAAGAGCTTGGTATCAGAGAAGCCCAGGGAATGGGACATTTCAAAGAGGAAGTGTGCCCCAATGTCAGATGCAAACATTTCCATTTGTTTTGGAAAAAAACCCACTGGTGTTATTAATACTGAGAGCAGTTTTAAGTGATGCTGACTTAATGAGTAAATGGGAGAGGGAAAATGGAGACATTAACCGTACACACATGTCCCGTTTGCTTGGCTATGAAGGGAAGGGGCGAATACAGGGTAGTTGCTAGAGTGGAAAGTGGGGTTGAAAGGGGATTTTTTTTTTTTTTTTTTTAGACAGAGTCTCACTGTATCACCCAGGCTGGAGTGCAGTGGCGCAGTCTCAGCTCACTGCAACCTCTGCCTCCTGGGTTCAAGCAATTCTCCTTCCTCAGCCTCCCAAGTAGCTGGTACTAAAGGTGCATGCCACCACGCCTGGCTAATTTTTTGTATTTCTTTTTATAGAGATGGGGTTTCACCATGTTAGCCAGGATGGCCTTGAGATCTCCTGACCTTGTGGTCCACCCGCCTCAGCCTCCTGAAGTGCTGGGATTACAGGCATGAGCCACTGCACCTGGCTGAAAGAGAATTTTAAAAATTTCTTTCATTTGAAAGTTGAGATAGATTTAAGCATGGTTGTTATGTAGAAGGAAAAGGGCCAGTCGAGAGTGAGAGGAATGAGAGTTGAAGCAATGAGGGAAATGGGATTAAGAACAAGATTTCTAAGGCAGTAGGAGAGTTTAGGATCCCATAAGGGGGCAAGTCTTTAACTGAGGCAGCAAGTAGGTTGTGAGCCAAAAAGGCTTAGATATGAGAATGTGAGAGGGTTCCTGCTCAGTGATATTTCTTTTCTTTGAGAAATAGAAGGCAAAGCAATGGACTGAAAATGAGATGGAGTGCAGTGGAGAAATCTGAGGAAGGTGTTGAGGGTTTAGAAGGGTGCATAGAGCAGTGGGCTAGGGGGCTGAGCGGGGTGAAAAGGAATTGCTAAGGGGTGGCAAAGGAGTCTTAAGTGATGCTGGTCCCAGTCTGCAGGGTTGTATCTAGGTGTGGGAAATGGTTAGGACAGAGGCTGAAGTGATCTGGGGTTGACATCTTGGCATATTTTTGTATATTTATTGTATAGTTGTTGCCTAAATTTCCACAAATATATACCTTGCTGGAGTGCAGTGGCGTGATCTTGGCTCACTGCAGCCTCCACCTTCTGGGTTCAAGTGATTCTCCTACCTCAGTCTCCTGAGTAGCTGGAACTACAGGTGCGTGCCACCACGCCTGATGAATTTTTTTTGTATTTTTAGTAGAGACAGGGTTTCACCATGTTGGCCAGCCTGGTCTCGAACTCCTGATCTCAAGTCATCTGCTTGCCTTGGCCTCCCAAAGTGCTGGGATTACAGGCGTGAGCCACCATGCCTGACCTAAAGCTTCTTTAGGATAAGATTTGTGTAAGGGGTTTGCAAACTCAAATGGAGGTGATATAAATGAGAAAAACTTTGAGTCCCTCTCTCTCTTTTTCTTTTCTTTTTTCTTTCTTTCTTCCCTTTTTTTTTATTTTTATTTTTTGAGACAGGGTTTTGCTCTGTCACCCAGGCTGGAGTGCAGTGATGCAGTCTCACACTGCAACCTCTGCCTCATGGGCTCAAGTGAACCTCCAGTCTCAGCCTCCCAAGTAGCTGGGACCACAGGCATGTGCCACCATGTCTGGCTAATTTTTGAGGTATTTTTGTAGAGATGGGGTTTTGCCAAGTCACCCAGTTTAAGGCTGGTCTCAAACTCCTGGGCTCAAGCAATCCGTCTACCTCAGCCTCCCAAAGTGCTGGAATTGCCCGTGTGAGCCATGGCATGAGAACTTGTGGGATGTTTCTTTTAAATGAAAGCATACTCTGTTTGCATATTTGATATGAAGGAATATCCTTCCTTTCCACAAAGACAAAAGTTCTCCTATTTTTCTGAAAACATATGTCCTTCTTCTACTTTTCATTTTTGTTACTTTTGATAGACACATGTGTTACACTGATTTCACTTTCCTCATAATTCTGCTGTAAGAAAAACAATAGTGCCCGTTCAATGACAAATGGCAACAGTTTGTTGTTGCTAGACTGTTATTGTTAGCAGAGACTACCAGAACAGTCAGTCCCAGTATCAGGGAATCAAAGAGAACACGCTCCCTCGCTCAAGGGCACAGCTGCTGCTCAGCTCTAGCTGATTGCTGCCCTGCAGGACTATAGACCCAGTGTTGCTAGATCTTTTGATTTTCCAAGAGAAGCTTGGAATCTAGAATGTGATGGGAAGTCTCTTACATTTAAAAATGTTAGCAATTAACGGTAAGATTTTAAAATACTGTGGTCCAAGAAGAAAATGGATTTGGAAACTGGATTAAATTCAAATGAAGCATGCAGATTAATGCAGAGCATGGTACAATGGGAATTTTCTGGTTTCTTTAATTGCACTGTAATTAGGTAAGATGTTAGCTTTTTGGGGAAGCTAAGTGCAGAGTATGCAGAAACTGTGCCATTTTTGTAAGTTTTCTCTAAGTATAAATAAATTTCAAAATAAAAATAAAAAATTAGTAAAGTACTACAATGCAATTCTATGTAAGCCAAACATAGTATGTCTTCCAGTTTGAAACCTCTGGGTTTTATTTTATTTTATTTTATTTTATTTTATTTTATTTTATTTATTTTATTTTATTTTATTTTATTTTATTTTTTTTATTTTATTTATTTTATTTTATTTTATTTTTGAGACAGAGTCTTGCTGTGTCACGCAGGCTGGAGTGCAGTGGCGCTATTTCGGCCCACTGCCCCGTCCGCCTTCGAGGCTCAAATGATTTTCCTGCCTCAACCTCCTGAGTAGCTGGGATTACAGGCATGCACCACCACACCCAGCTAATTTTTGTATTTTTAGTAGAGATGGGGGTTTCACCATGTTGGCTAGGCTGGTTTCGAACTCCTGACCACAAGTGATCCACCTGCCTTGGCCTCCCAAAGTGCTGGGATTACAGGCGTGAGCCACTGCACCAGGCAGAGACCTCTGTTCTTTTATCTCTTTTTGGCCTCTACAGTGACTAGTAAAGCACCTGATGCATGGTAAACGATCAGTAATTACTAGTGCTCTATTTTGGAGAAAATGTTTTTTTAAAAAGTCATTGTGTTCCATCTATGAATTGTTTGACTTTTAAAACTGTCTTTTTGTTTGTTTGTTTTTGAACAGGTTTACAAAGGAGGAAAACAACTTCTTCTAGATTTTTTTCTCAGTTTCTTCTATAAATCAAAACATCTCAAAATGGAGACCTAAAATCCTTAAAGGGACTTAGTCTAATCTCGGGAGGTAGTTTTGTGCATGGGTAAACGAATTAAGTAGTTAACTGGTGTTTTACTATCCAAAGAATGCTAATTTTATAAACATGATCAAGTTATATAAGGTATAACTATAATGAGTTTGATTTTGAATTTGATTTGTGGAAGTAAAGGAGAAGTGATTCTAGCTGGGGCATATTGTTAAAGCATTATTTTCAGAGTTGGGCAGGCAATCTCCTACTGGCATATTCTCCCATTATGTAGAATAGAAACAGTACTTGTGTTTGGGAAAGATTTTAAAATGAGTGACAGTTACGTTGAACAAAAAGCTAATAATAAATCCTCTGCAAACCAAAGAAATACGCAGATGAAAGCTTTGACACATTAAAATACTTCTACAGTGACAAAGAAAAATCAAGAACAAAGCTTTTTGATAGGTGCAACAAATTTAGAGGAAGTTAAAAGATAAATGTGATGACTGGTCAAGAAATTATCCAGTTATTTACAAGGCCATTGATATTTTAAAAGTCCAAAAGTGTGTTTAAGTGGGCTGTTATCTCTGAGAATGATGAGGATGAGAGTGATGGTTGAAGGTTACATCTTAGGAAATGAAGAAATTTAGAAAGAAAAATGATATAAAGACAGTGATGAATACAAAGAAGATTTTTATGACAATGTGTAAAATTTTTGGCCAGGGAAAGGAATATTGAAGTTAGATATAATTACTTACCTTTGAGGGAAATAATTATCGGTAATGAGATGTGATGTTTCTCCTGCCACCTGGAAACAAAGCATTGAAGTCTGCAGTCAAAAAGTCCAACATCTCTGAGATCCAGGAAACCATGCTTGCAAATCACTGGTGGAAAAAAAAAAAAAAAAGCCACAATGACTTTCTTATTGGTCATTGCTAGTATTATTGACTCAGAACCTCTTTACTAATGGCTAGTAAGTCATAATTGAGAAATTCTGAATTTTGACAAGGTCTCACTGTTGAAATGGTAAATTTATTATTATTTTTTGTCACAATAAATTCTGGTTCAAGGTATGCTACCCATGAAATAATTTCTGACCAAAACTACATTGATGCCATTTGTTTATCCATCTTAGCCTATAGATGGCATTTGGTAACTTTTGACTGTTTTAAAAAATAAATCCACTATCAGAGTAGATTTGATGTTGGCTTCAGAAACATAGAGAAAAACAAAAGTTCAAAAATGTTTTCAGTAGGTGATAAGTTGAATAACTCTACAATGTTAGTTCTTGGAGGGGGACAAAATTTTTTTAAAAAATCTTTGAAAGGTCTTATTTTACAGCCATATCTAAATTATTTTAAGAAATTTTTTAACCAAGGGAATGCAATATATATAATGATTCTGTTTTTCCAAAAGTAACCTGAATAGAGCAATGAAGTTCAGTTTTGTTATTGGTAGTTTCGGTAGAGTCTCTTTTTGCAGCACCTGTTGTCTACCATAATTACAGAGGACATTTCGGTGTTGTAGCCAAGTATACTCTTAGAATAAAAAAATGTTAACATTAAGTTACTTCAACAGCATGAAGCTGAGCCCAAAAGACCAAATGAACAAACACCTTAATCTCTGATGATTTATTTTAAATAGAATATTTAATTGCATAAGATCTAATAGTATCATTATGCTTAAGCAATTATATTCCTGATGATCTATGGGAAATAACTATTATTTAATAAATATTGAAACCAGATTTTAAGATGTGTTAGCCAGTCCTGTTATTAGTAAAGCTCTTTACTTGGAGAGAAATTTTAGATTGTTTTGTTCTCCTTATTAGAAGGACTGTAGAAAGAAAAATATGACTAATTGGAGAAAAATTTGGGATATACCATATTTCATTGAATTCAAAATGTCTTCAATTGTAAATCATACCATTATTGTATGTACCTCTAAGAAATAAAAGTGCTGCTAATTAAAATATGATATGCCATTAATTATAATATACTTCTTGATAACAGAAGTTTTAAAATAGCCATCTTAGAATCAGTGAAATATGGTAATGTATTCTTTTCTTCCTTTGAGATAGGTGTTAGGCTTTTTTTTCCTGGCTACTTAATTTCACAATTTCCAAAAAGCAAAATAAACATATTCTGAATATTTTTACTGTGAAACACTTGAGAGCAGAGCTTTCCATCATATGAAGAAGCTTCATGAGTCACACATTACATCTTCAGGTTGATTGAATGCCACTCCAGGCTACATTCTAGTAGCCTGGAGAAGTTGACCTGTCTGTGGAGATGACTGCCATTAACTGGCATCCTGATGGCCTAATACACTTTACTCTTCTGTGAAGGGTTTTAATCTTCAGCACAGCTTACTCTGTAGCATCATGTTTACATTGTATGTATAAAGATTATACAAAGGTGCAATTGTGTATTTCTTCCTTAAAATGTATCAGTATAGGATTTAGAATCTTTCCATGTTGAAACTCTAAATGCATAGAAATAAAAGTAATAAAAAAATTTTTTCATTTTGGCTTTTCAACCTAGTATTAAAACTAATAAAAGCAAAGCCATGCACAAAACTACCTCCCCAGAGAAAGGCTAGTCCCTTTTCTTCCCCATTCATTTCATTATGAACATAGTAGAAAATAGCATATTCTTATCAAATTTGATGAAAAGTGCCAACACGTTTGAACTGAAATACGACTTGTCATGTGAACTGTACCGAATGTCTACGTATTCTACTTTTCCTGCTGGGGTTCCTGTCTCAGAAAGGAGTCTTGCTCGCGCTGGTTTCTATTACACTGGTGTGAATGACAAGGTCAAATGCTTCTGTTGCGGCCTGATGCTGGATAACTGGAAAAGAGGAGACAGTCCTGTTGAAAAGCATAAAAAGTTGTATCCTAGCTGCAGATTCGTTCAGAGTCTAAACTCAGTTAACAACTCAGAAGCTACCTCTCAGCCTACTTTTCCTTCTTCAGTAACAAATTCCACACATTCATTACTTCCGGGTACAGAAAACAGTGGATATTTCAGTGGCTCTTATTCAAGCTTTCCATCAAATCCTGTAAACTCCAGAGCAAATCAAGATTTTTCTGCCTTGATGAGAAGTTCCTACCACTGTGCAATGAATAATGAAAAAGCCAGATTACTTACTTTTCAGACGTGGCCATTGACTTTTCTGTCGCCAACAGATCTGGCAAAAGCAGGCTTTTACTACGTTGGACCTGGAGACAGAGTGGCTTGCTTTGCCTGTGGTGGAAAACTGAGCAATTGGGAACCGAAGGATAATGCAATGTCAGAACACCTGAGACATTTTCCCAAATGCCCATTTATCGAAAATCAGCTTCAAGACACTTCGAGATACACAGTTTCTAATCTGAGCATGCAGACACATGCAGCCCGCTTTAAAACATTCTTTAACTGGCCCTCTAGTGTTCTAGTTAATCCTGAGCAGCTTGCAAGTGCGGGTTTTTATTATGTGGGTAAGAAACTGAATCTGCTAATTTTAAAAAAATACATTTCATTGTATACATTTCAGTGGGCAAATTATGTGTATTCATGTTTTGGTCCAAAATTAATTTTAGGTAACAGTGATGATGTCAAATGCTTTTGCTGTGATGGCGGACTCAGGTGTTGGGAATCTGGAGATGATCCATGGGTGGAACATGCCAAGTGGTTTCCAAGGTAATTGTTTTGAAATTCTCTTTGCAAATTCTTGTGATTATCATGAGATTGCTTATATGTGTTTATCTTACATCAGCTGTTACTTTACTCGGTCCCAAATATATATTTGTGAATAAGTTTAGGATGGATTACTTAGCAAAATACTTACTTAAAAAGTTTTGATAGACTTAATGAAGAAATATATTTGGGGATTTTTGTTTAACTTTTAAAGAAATATATATATTTAAATAATACATGCTCATTATAAAAACAAAATCACACATTGTAGAAAAGTACAGAGAAAGAAAATTAAAATGTCCAGAAATCTTACCACCTAAGGATGAACATGGTTACCATTTTAGTGAACATCACTCCAGACATATATAAATAAATGTATATAATACATATACATATAGAAATAAATAAATATACATATAGAAATAAATGTACACAATTTTACATAAATTAAATATTCTATTTAGTTTTGAAGTTTTTTCAGTCAACATATGTCTTGGATATATTTCCATTCATTCAGTATTCAATAACAATTGATCACCTATTGCCAGGCATTGTTCTGGGTGCATAAAATCAGTTGAACAAAACAAAGACCCTTGGTCGCCTAAGTTTGTATTATAGCAGGAGAGAACAGACAATTAATAAAAACTTGAATAAGTTATAGAGCATGTTGGAAAATAAGTACAATCAATAAAAAGAACAAAGAGGAGTTTAGAAATGCCAGGCAGGTTACAATACTAAATCAGGGTAAGTATAGTCTCACCTCATGTGTTTTAATTGCCACACAGCATTTTAATGTGATATGTTACCCTTTTGATTGTTTAACTGGCTGCCTAGCATTCTAATTAATCCGGATCAGCTTGCAAGTGTGGGTTTTTATCATGTAGGTAAGAAACTCAATGTACTAACTAAAATATCAGCTTCCAAAGACTTTTTTTACATTCTCCTTTTTCATCTAAATCATGTGGCCTAAAATTACATTTTTTCATGGTCAAAACTTTTGCTATTATTCAACCTGTTTCCCATTTGCCCTGAGAATACTGCACTGGCAACAAGCTGCACTGTTTTTTTCCAAATGGGGAAATGGGTTAATATTGATTAATAAATGTGGCATCTTAACTTATTTTGATTACTTTTTTTCTCTTTTTTTTTTTTTGAGATGAAGCCTGGCTCTATTGCCCAGATTGGAGTGCAGTGGTGTGATCTCAGCTCACTGCAACCTCCGCCGCTTGGGTTCAAGCAATTCTCATGCCTCGGCCTTGCTAGTAGCTGGGACTACAGATACACGCTAGCATGCCCGGCTAATTTTTGTATTTTTAGTAGAGACGGGATTTCACCATGTTGTCCAGGCAACACGCCCGGCCAACATTAGTGTGTTTTCAAGAATCTTAGAAGACTTGAAGAGAGTAGCTAAGAGCTCTGAGGAGAGACGGCCTTACTTGACCTCAGTAGACTGAGAGGCTCCTGACCCTTGTCCACTTGAGCCTTGGTAGATTACTAGTAATCGCCTTCCTCTTGCTTATATCAACCTGCCTTTCACTACAATATCTCTGACCATTCTCTATATGCTAAATGAATAGTAAAGTGATTAAATGTATGTTTATACTCATTTGAAATATTTATACTTCACAATATATTAAGAATAAATTGATTATATGTATGTTTATACTCATTTGAAATATCCAGTCTACAAATGGCTGGATTAGTCCTGCCCAAATTAAGATAAACATTTAGTGCTTTTCAAAATTAGCTGAAATGGTCGGGTGCAGTGGCTCATGCCTGTAATCCCAGCACTTTAGGAGCCTGAGGCAGGAGGATCGCTTGAGGTCAGGAATTCGAGACCAGTGTGGCAACATGGTAAAACCCCATCTCCACTAAAAATGCAAAAATTAGCCGGGCATGGTGGCAGGCACCTGCAATCCCAGCTACACTGGAGGCTGAGGTACGAGAATCACTTGAACCCGGGAGGCAGAGGTTACAGTGAACCGAGATCATCCTACTGCACTCCAGCCTGAGTGACAGAGTGAGACTCTGTCTAAAAAAAAAAAAAAAAAAATTAGCAGAAGCATAATATTTCTTGGCAAATATAAAAATATTAATTTTGTAAGACATTCAACCTGTATGAAAAATGTTAACCGTCATGAGAAGCATCTTACGAAACAATTAAAAATTCACACAAAAAATTTGGATCCTATCATAGGATACTTATGGGTTAGTTTTAGAAAAAAATTTTTTCTTGAAAGCAATACAATAGAATCAGTTGCCAGTGAGCTAGGATTTATTTATTCTTGTAACATTAAGTTTAGAATAAATGATCTTAAATAATTCTGTGATTTGGGGCAAACAACCAGATTTGAAATGGAATAAACACCTAGAGATGAGAAATTTATTTATTACATTTTCATTTCACCGGTATAAATAATCCCTCAAACTTTATTTTCTTTACATTTTAGGTGTGAGTACTTGATACGAATTAAAGGACAGGAGTTCATCTGTCAAGTTCAAGCCAGTTACCCTCATCTACTTGAACAGGTAGGTAGGGAAAGTTCTTTTTTTAAATATTGGTTGCCATCAGAGAAATTACTTTCTGATAATTACAGAGAGTGCTATTTTAATGAAAAGACAAGAGTTGTTTTAGAAATACCTTTTCTTTTTCTTATCAAACCTGACATGATCTTAGAAAGTATTATTCTTTAGAGAAAAATAGATCCATAAATGGTGGTCTCCTGATAATGACACTTGTGATGTTTCTCTTTAAGCATTTTTTCAATCAAGTTGCAATAAATTAAACTGTTTGAGAAAAAAAATGACTGAGATAGTAGCATTGAACAGTTTTACTATATAAATTTTCCTTCGAAAGATCTGAGAAAGAGAATTTTATGGCTTTTTCCAACCTTCTTGGGAAAGCAAATAACTTACTTAATAGTTGGATGGTCAATCCCGTTCCAGCCATGAGCAATGAAACTGATATAGGGTCCAACTTATCCCAAAGAACGACCCAGGGTAGGTAAGACCTGTGGATGAAAGAAAAATTGATTGTCACATGGATTATTGAAAAGGTATAGTCCTTTTCCTGCCTTAATGAAAATGGGTTTTATTTGTTATTATATACACACACTGAAACTCTATTAGTTTATGGCCTAGGGAATAACTATCAAATATAAATGAAATATTGCTTTTGGTTAAAAAATTATTTTGCTAGTAAGCAAGTAGTTTGCAATAAATTGAATAAAATATGTCTGTTGGGTCATTTTCATTGCACTGGGTAAGATAAGATTTATATTTCAATTTATATATATATATATATTTTTTTTCTGCAGCTGCTATCTACATCAGACAGCCCAGAAGATGAAAATGCAGAGTCATCAAGTAAGTACAATGGATAATAATGAATGCATTTAAGTAGAGTCATTTGGTACTGTTAAGATTGAAAGTTGATAACAGTAATGTACCTTTATATTGATTTATAATTTACAATGAATGCATTTTCAAATATACTGTGTTGGTATTCCCAAACTTCAGTGCATATCAGAGTTGCCTGGAGAACTTTAAAAAATATGACAGATTTCCAGTTTCTACTTCAGACCTACTGAATTAAATCTGAGTATCTAAAGGATGGGGCTCAGGCATGTATAGTTTTAACAAACTACATACATCCAGCCTAACCCTTGTTCTTGGGCCAGTGTGAGAACAGATGTACTATGATATTAGATTGCTCACATATTCTTTCTGTGAAAGGGAAAGGTTAGAACATGTTAGTCCCCTTTTTAAAGAGGGATCCTGAGGCTCAGAAAAGTTAAATGACTTGTACATCACCTTAAACCTAAAATGCAATAGAGCTAACATTTGTACAAGCTCCTCTACTCCATTATCTCTGTTCAATTCAATTCAATTCACCTTAAACCTAAAATGCAATAGAGCTAACATTTGTACAAGCTCCTCTTCTCCATTATCTCATGTTCAATTCAATTCAATATATATTTATTGCGTATCTCCTGTTCTGAGGAAAGAATAGAGAACAGGATAAACGTAACTCCTGGTCTCATGTATCTATGGGATACAGAGAAATACACAGACAGGAGAAAGGGATATGGCAACAAAAGTAAAGTGTAATATGAGAGTGCATATAGGACAATTAACCCAGACTTGGAGGGTCAGAAAAGGCTTTCCAGAGGAAGTATTTGTCTTAGCAGAAAATCCAAGGGAAAAGTAGGAGTTAACTGAGTGACAAATGGAAGAAAATAGTATTCCAGGCAGAGGGAACAGCATATGAAAGACCAAAGTGACAAAGGAGAATAGGCACCTTTGAATAACTGAACAAAATTCTATATGGCCAGAAATAGGAGTTGCTAATAGACAAACGAGTGAAGCAGGCCAGCTGTATGAGTGGTCAGCACCACAGGCAGAATTTGACACTAGAGTCATCAGTTTGTGACTCCTGGGCTAGAGTGCAGCATGAGAATGATACAGTGGCAAGGGATGAGGCTGAAGAGCTAAACAGGGTTCAGATTGTATGAGACTTTGTAAGCCATTTATATTTTGGATTTTATCCTAAGAGCAATGGAATTGTTGGTGGAATTTAAGAAGTGTGACGCAATCAGATTTGTGTTTTTAAAAAGTCACTCTGATTACACTCTTGAAAATGAACTCCAAGGAAGCAATATTGTATAATAAGACCCTCTCTGAAAAATATGTGAATTATTCTTGATTAAAAGCTCATTTGTTCATTCAACATAGGGAAAAAGAATCTCAATTCTAGTGGGAAGTAATCCCTGCCATTCTGTTTCCTTCTCCTGCTCACATATGTATATCCAGTTATGACAGGTAATATGTATTTTGCATCTAAGTAAAATGTTCCATGTTATTATTTTGATGACTGAACGTGTATATCACTTTAAATTTAACAATGTTCATACAAAATAATGCCTATACATTTTGTTGGTTTTACATTTTTAATATTGTAAAAACTTATAATTTTTGATTTCAATTAAAATTTTAATTTTTAAGAAATATACAGGCTATCCTAATATGTGTTAAATTCTTGTTCCATATAGTTATTCATTTTGAACCTGGAGAAGACCATTCAGAAGATGCAATCATGATGAATACTCCTGTGGTTAATGCTGCTGTGGAAATGGGCTTTAGTAGAAACCTGGTAAAACACACAGTTCAGAGAAAAATCCTAGCAACTGGAGAGAATTATAGACTCGTCAGTGATCTTGTGTTAGACTTACTCAATGCAGAAGATGAAATAAGGGAAGAGGAGAGAGAAAGAGCAACTGAGGAAAAAGAATCAAGTATGTAGATTTATTAATACAGTCTATTTTCATAAGGATTTGATACCAGTCTATATGTTATGGAAAATATACTCATCTAGTATATCTGAAAATATACTCAATCCAGTCGGATTTTTTTCATGTTTAGTATTCTGATTTCAAATGCTGAAAAATTTATTCATATTCAGATATATTTGAGTTGCCCATAAGTTGAAAATATATGATGTATTTTTTCCTGTTTTTCCTTAATTCATATTTTTTCTCTGGATAGCTGACGCTGTGTCCAATTATGCATTCATGGCACTTTTTTTTTCTTAAGGTTTTGGAAATGGAATCCTTGTTGCAGCATGGCACATTTTTAATCCCAGGCTAATTGCTCACTCCCCTTTGGAGTAAATCAGGGTGGGATCAGCGACAATTATTAATTTTTTTTTTGAGAAAGAGTCTTACTCTGTCACCCACGCTGGAGTGCAGTGGCATATCTCAACTCACTGCAACTTCTGCCTTCTGGGTTCAAGCAATTCCCGTGCCTCCCTCCCTTAGCTGGGACTACAGGCACCTGC